>NW_024044492.1:0-37779 GCF_014851395.1 Micropterus salmoides | reverse complement strand
GCCTCCCTTTTTTCTCTCTCACCCTGGACTGACTAAAGTTGAAGAACGTTTTGGGACTTTCCATGACATAATTCATTTGCGGCCATCAGGACACAGACAGCAGGCCTAGCTTGTTTTCCTTCAAATCATTAGTTATCACAGGGCTGGAAACTTTGGCTCACCGGCCAGAGAATAATAACTTTCCTTTTTATGTCACATAAACATTTGTTTCAGTACTTTTAATTGAGATAATTGAGATTGAGCTTGGGGTGGTGATGGAGCAGTGGATGAGACGCATACTTTGCTGTGAGAGACCCGGGTTCAAGTCCACTGTGAGACACCAATGTGTCCAAGACACCCTCGTTGCCCCGCTTAATATTAATTGTAGGTTGTTTTCAGTTTTAAATCTTTGTGCAAGAAAAACCCTCTACATTGGTCTCTAATTTATTAATGCTAATGCTTAAGTACTAACAAAAAAATCACAACCTATGCCAAAACCACTCCAGGTACTCCAAGCACGACTTGACTGCTCCCGACTCCACTCCCCTAACGCCCAACCCCTTACATATCTACACCAATCAAAGCCAAGACACCTGAATTGAACATAAACAATGAACGCCCCTAATCACGTGTTACACGATTTTAGACCCCCGTGTACAGCGGGGACCAATTTAAGTGCGACATACATCAAAAAACAACGCTGATCCGCTCTTAGCTACCGTCAAACATATATTATATGGAGATACGTTTACCCGCCAATGTGGCAGGTAGCCTTCCAACATTTAGCCGCCAAACAAACAAAAAAAAACTGCATTTGGCGCTTGGTGGTGTTAATTTCCAGCCCTGGTTATACATGTGCTGATATGTATCTATCAAATGTATCAAAGTTGCATATATCTCTCTCTCTCTCATATATCTATCTCGAGAGGAGATTATATAAATTACATGCTCATTAAAGTGTTGAATTTTAGATAACTGTAAGTGGAAATTTCTAACGGCATTATTAATTAGCAAATAAAGCGAATAAATTAGTTTTAATAAGGGTTATATGACGTGAAACCAGAATCAAATAAATACATGAAACAGGTCTTTAAATGCCAATTTAAGTGAAAAAGAGCATGTGATCAGGAATAAACGCTAGGCATTACTAACTGGTGACATGACGTTGTAGCTAAATACAGGTGCATCTCAAAAAATTAGAATATTGATTAAAAGGTCAAATGCACTGAACAAGACAGAGGTTAAATGCTCAGGAAAGCTTCGGGTCAATTAGCTGATTAGGGCTCTTCTAGGGTCGACGTTTCTGTTATCCTTCTCTATCTTAATGCTTCTTTTCTTAGCGCGCTGTAAGGTCACCTGATGACAAGGTGGTTTCCAGCATCCAACCTCTGGTCCGCTCACACTGGAGAGGTCACCCCAGGTGTTATCCTGGACAGCCCTACCCTCCCTCAGTGTGGGGAGGATGGAGAAATACAGACTGTATGAACCTGCTGTTCAAAATAATATCAGTGTGACGTGTGGCCCTGATTTTCTAATTGTGTCGCAGAGTGACAGAAGTGACGAGTCAGGAGAGGGAACAAAGGCCTATCAGAGAGAGGCTGGAGTTTGTCAATCTTATGGACATGGTTTACTTATTTAGTCCACATGGATACTAGAGAAGAAGTCAGTGACGTGGTCCTCATAGAAAATACTGTGTCATATTTGTAACAGGACCCTGAAGCTGTTTTACCTGAAGGACATCCACACTGTGACCAGGTCCTGCTGTGCTAACTGATATATGTTTTACAAACAGTCAGATCTCTGTACAGCACACACTTGAATAAGTTAACAAAATTAAATATTCACCAAAACCCCTCTGGCAGGACTTGAACCTACATATGAAGATAAAAAGAGACACTGAGGAAATTGACTTGGAAATCCAGAAACTAGAAAGAGAAGTGATCGTTTCAACACACACTGTGAGCAAGACTGTAAGTCTTAATCGTTAATTCTGTCCCCAGCTGCCAGCGGGGGTCAGGGTGCGGTTTGGTGAGCAGGTTGTAGGCAGGTTGGTGGACCCAAACGCAGGACACGAAGGCTGACTGGTGCAGTTCAGTGGTTTATTAGAGGCAACAAAAGGCGAGCTCACTTACAGAGTGGCTGATCAACAGAGTCCAAGACAAAGTTATCCAACAGAAATCCCAAAACCCAAAGCAGGGTGACAAGACTGAGCAGACAAACAGGACATCACACACAGACACACTGTAAGAGGCGGTAACAGGAGGTAGCACAAGGTAATGATCCAACAAGGACAAGGCAGAAACAGGGAAACAGACGGAACACTTGACAGGCAAACATGGGGCCAAGTAACCCACACAGACAGAACACAGACCAGAATAAAACACTAAGACACAAAACTAGGAGCTAAGACACAGGGCTGAGATGCAGGAAACAATCTATAACACATGACAGACCGGTACAAAGAGAGCTGAACAGAACCAGTAAATGAACAAGGGAATACACAGAGCTAAACAGAGAACACAAGACCAGGAGTAAACACTAAAGACATGAACTAAAGTACAGGACTAAGAACGAAGACATTGAACCAAAACCGACTAAATAGCAGATACAAAACCAAACCCGAAAACACAGCACTCAGGACAGGATCGTGACAAGAGGAGTGATCCTAGCAAGATAAAAGGTCAAAAAACATTGTGGTGTCCTCTCCCTGTTGTTCCAAAAATCTACAGTACACTATGTACTCAATTTGGGAGGATTTAACAATTTATGAAACTTTGTGCCACCTACGCCAAATGAAATCCATACACATGGAAAAGTAATACAATATGAATCCTTTATTGTTAAATAATTAATCCACTTAAATTGATGTTGACATTTATGTTACCAGGAAATGTTGCAGCGTTGTCCCAGTCCATCTCCAGGGCCACTCTAGGAAGACAGAGAATTCACCTGAGAACACAAAATGGAGCCGAATTGTTTTTGTAATCTGTAATTCATGTTACAATTTGGTAGTATTCTTCTCAATTAATCAATCAGTCTTCATTTGTATTTGTCATACAATGGCCATATAACACAAAGTGCTTTGCATTTAAAAATGTAATGTTTCTGTAATGTGGATGTTCTTCTGTGGCCGGGGAAGGTGTCATTTACACTGGGGACGCTGGGGACATGTCCCCACCACAATGTGAAATCTGATTTTGTCTCCATCACTTTTTGAAAGCAACTGTTAAAAATGTTCTGAAAAACAGCTTGCACCAAGAAATGTTCACTAATAAATGAAAATGCTTTGAGAAAGGTTTCTTTGCACAATAAAAAACATGCAAAGCAATTTAAATATAGAGAAAACAAATGTGCATTGTCCAAAAAAGTAACAGGCTGTTATATTTTTCTATCAATGAATTGTGTCACCTGCCAGCTGAAGTTTTTTGTTTCTCTTTTTGTTTATAGTTATTTATAGATATAGAATAATAATGATCATGACTTCTCAGATTTGACCAGCTGATGTCCAGCTGATCTCTGATGAAGGCGCCCAGTCACCTGCTGAATAGTTCGCTGCCCAAACTGTCAAATAAGTTCCACAGGCTGTAAGTGCCCCCTTCAGGTGGTTCTGTTCCTTCTCTCTGGCTTGGGCGCTTGTTGGTATGTTTTCCGCTAGGGGTCATGAGAACACTGCACCACAGAGCGGAAAACATACCAACAAGCGCCCAAGCCAGAGAGAAGGAACAGAACCACCTGAAGGGGGCACTTACAGCCTGTGGATACCCTAAATGGACCTTTGTGAAAACAGCCACAAGATCCAAGAAGAACAAAACTACAGGGGAGGAAAAGAAGGTCAAACGCAACAACATTGTGATTCCGTACGTGTCTGGAGTATCAGAGAAACTCAGGAGGATTTTCAACAAACACAACATCCCTGTGTTTTTTAAACCCAAGAACACACTAAGACAGATGCTGGTCCACCCCAAAGACCGCACACCCAAACACAAGAAAAGCAATCTAGTGTATGCGGTCCAATGCAGTGAGGAATGCACAGACCTGTATATTAGGGAGACTAAACAACCACGACACAAACGCATGGCTCAACACAGAAGGGCCAACTCCTCAGGTCAAGACTCTGCAGTCTACTTACATCTGAAGGACAGAGGACACTCGTTTGAGGACCACCAGGTGCACATCTTAGACAGAGAAGACGGATGGTTTGAAAGAGGTGTCAAGGAAGCATCTACACCAGGGTTGAGAAGCCGTCATTGAACAGGGGAGGGGGTCTACGCCACCACTTATCCCCCACTTACAATGCTGTCCTTTCATCACTTCCCAGGAAACTCAACAAACGTAACCTATTGGCCTCAGGTGAAGATACCAACGATGGTCGTTCAGTCTTGGCCACAGGTAGTCTTAACGACTGTAACAACTGTCGTCACAGCAACAAGGAACACTAACGAACCAGCGGTATCGATGACCCGGGCCAACGACCCCACTGAGGTTAAATAGCTGAGTTTCCCTGCCAGTCAGTCAGAACTGAAGAAGTCCTTTGGATGAGGGACGAAACGTCTTCCAGTATCTTCAACCAAGTCCAGTTGCCCTTGACTGAACATTTACTAAGTGCAAGTGGTATAAATACACAAAGTTGTTTAAATGCAAAATAAAATAATTTAAAATAAATACAATAAGGTGTAATAAAACTTTTGGCACTTCATTTCCAATGGAGTGGACAGATGTTTTTTCAGTCATAGAACAAAATGTACAAGAAACATATCAATAAAACCTGGATTAAAGTATTTCTAACATCTTATTTATTTCTTGCTAGAAAAACGTGCTATGCTTAAGTGGTGGGGTGGTGATGGGGTGACCCATCCACCAATGTGTCCCTGAGCAAGACACTTAACCCCTCGTTGCTCCAGAGGCGTGCGACCTCTGACATATAAAGCAATTGTAAGTCGCTTTAGCGTCAGCTAAATGTAATGTAAGTATTTTAAACTTCTGCAAGCCTGTCTAAACAAAGAAGCATTTAATAATCTCAGTGAACTTATGAAACATAGAGAGAGGCTGGAAACGCCTACGGGAGGGAGACATGGCGTAATGTAAGTGACAGCTCCTGTCTACATCCGTGTGATCATGTGACCTAGATAAAGAGTCAGCTACCTTGTCTGACATGGAAAACAATGGGTGTAACCAAATGTTTAAAAACAGTGTCGAGCCCTTCTGTTAGTTTATTCTGTATTCATTGTAGTGCATGTATTGACTCCTTGCAAATAAAAGATCACTGATTGTGACTCCAGTGACTCTGTCGTTCTTTGGTAAAGATTCTTCTAACAGTTCATAATGTTAAATTCAGATAAAACTGAAGTTATTGTACTGGGGCCCAAACACGTCCGAGACGCATTATCTAAAAATATAGTTACTCTGGATCAGAATCAGAATCAGAATCCGTTTTATTCGCCAGGTGTGTGTACACATTTGAGGAATTTGACTTTGGATTGTACTTTGCTCACGATGTGCCTACTCATACAATGATAATACAATAACACAATAATAAAGTCAGACACAGGCTACAGTATGGAGAACACAAATATACACAATATAAACTGAAACAAAAATAATAGAGAGATATTGACAAAATGTGCAGTGAGCACAGTGCAAAGGATGCAAGAGTAAAATTATTAATATCATTATTATGTACATGTCGTAGGTGGATGTGATATGCAGGTACACTTACATGCATACATGTACACAGTGTGATGGAGCATAGTGCAAAATGCTGACATAAATAAGTAAGTATTTTGTGCAAGTGTTATGATGTTGAGGTAGGTGGTTGTACAGGAATCGTTCCTCACACTGTGAGTCAGAGTCAGCTGTTCATTAGAGTGATGGCTTGTGGGAAGAAACTGTTCCTGAGTCTGTTGGTTTGGGAGTAAAGTGCTCTATAGCGCCTACCAGAGGTGAGAAATTGGAACAGGTTGTGTCCGCGGTGAGATGGATCTGCAGTAATGTTTCCTGCCCATTTCCTGACTCTGGAAATGTATAAGTCCTGAATGAAGGGCAGGTTGGCACCGATGATCTTTTCTGCAGTCCTGACTGTCTGTTGTAGTCTGCTCCTGTCCTTTTTGGTGGCAGATCCAAACCAGACAGTGATAGAGGTGCAGAGGACAGACTGGATGATGGTTGTGTAGAAGTGGATCAGCAGCTCCTTAGGCAGGTTGAGCTTCCTGAGCTGGTGCTGGAAGTACATCCTCTGCTGGGCCTTCTTGATGATGGTGTCAGTGTTGGGCTCCCACTTCAGGTCCTGGTATAGTGGATCTCAGAAACCTAAAGGATTCCACAGCAGACACAGGGCTGTTGAGTATGGTGATGGGGGCAGAATGGGGGGCTCCTCCTGAAGTCCAAGATCATCTCCTTAGTTTTGAGCGTGTTAAGCTCCAGGTTGTTCTGACCGCACCAGAGAGCCAGCTGATCAACCTCCCGTCTGTAGGCCGATGACCGTTGTGTCGTCAGCGAATTTCAAGAGTTTGACAGATGGGTCTCCTGAGGTGCAGTCGTTGGTGTAGAGGGAGAAGAGCAGTGAGGAGGGCACACACCCCTGGGGGGCGCCAGTGCTGATAGTCCGGAGGCTGGATGTGATGTTTCCCAGCCTCACCTGCTGACTCATGTCAGTCAGGAAGTCTGTGATCCACTGGCAGGTGGAGGCTGGCACAGTGAGCTGGGTGAGTTTGGTGCTGAGGATGTCCGGGATGATGGTGTTGAACGCCGAACTGAAGTCCACAAACAGGATCCTAGAGAGTTGAGGTGTTGCAGGATGTAATGCAGTCCCAAGTTGACCGCATCATCCACTGACATGTTAGCCCTGTAGGCAAACTGCAGGGGGTCCAGCAAGGGGCCTGTAATGTCCTTCAGGTGGGCCAACACTAGTCTTTCACTGTACTCATTTAATCCAGAGATAGAGGGTTTTTTGGGGACTGGGATGATTGTGGAGCGTTTGAAGCAGGAGGGAACTTCACACAGCTCCTGGGATCTATTGAAGATCTGTGTGAAGATGGGGGTCAGCTGGTCTGCGCAGATATTCAGGCAAGATGGTGAAACACCGCCAGGGCCAGGAGCCTTCCTGATCTTCTGCCTTTGAAAGAGGTGGCTCACATCCTCTTCACAGATCATGAGTGCAGGTGAGGGGTCAGAGGGGGGGGTGAGAGCGTGGCAGTGGGGGAAGGTGACTGTTTGAAGATGATGTTGGGGCGGGGGAGAGGTGTGACTGGGCTTTTCAAACCTACAGTAAAATCCATTCAGCTTGTCTGCCACTTGTTGAGTACCAGCAGTGTTGGGGGATGGTCTCCTGCAGGCCTCTCCACACTGACACAGGGTCGCTGGCCGTGAAGCTGTTTTCTAGCTTTCCAGCTTGGCTCTTTAGTCAGAGTGTTCCTGGCCTGGATTTACAGGACCTTATTCCCACTTCTGAAGGTCTCCTCTTTGGTCTGACGAAGCTGCGTGAGTTTTGCTGTGGGCCAGGGTTTTTGTGTTGCACTAGAGTAAAAGTAGTAATACTACATTGTAATACTTCATTATAGTAAGTAAAAGTACCACATTCGAAATCTTACTGCTGTGTAATATATTAAGTAAATGAAGAAATGCTACAATGTATTCTCTATTTCAAGTAAAAATACCACAGTGTAATGGCTTACTTACAGCTACTACAACGTAATACAAGAGGTAATTCTACAGTATGTAATACTCCATGACATGAATATACTGCATGAGTATAAGAAGAAATACTAAATTCAATTGAAAATACATATAAATATTTTGTAGCATAAAATAATTATTATGAAATACAATAGAACTATCATTTAGTGTAATAGAAATAAAAATTAGAATAGAATTAGTATTAATTAGCAGCCAACACAATATCCACACAGAAATACAGTAAAGACAGTAAAGGTAGTAGTGGTACAGACTGAAAATAAATGATGGTACTGTTAATTATAGTAATGTTTAAATTTAATAATAATAATAATAATAATAATATAATAATAGACCTATCAATAATAATTGTAAAAATGGGTGTCGAGCAGGAACTTTGTAGCAGCAGAATTGGTATGTAGTGTAAGACAAGTAGTAAGTAGGATAATTAAAGTAGTATGTAGTGTAATGTAATTAGCATGTAATATAATTAGCACGTAGCAAAATAGAATTAATATGTAGTAAGATAGAAGTAGTATATAGTATTATAGAAATAGTATGTAGTATAATATGGTAAGTATAATTAGTGTAATGGAAGAAGTAAGTACTAAAATAGATCTTAGTAATATAGTAATATGCAGTAAAAGATTAGTATGTGGTATAATATAACTAGTTTGTAGTACAATATAATATATGTAGTATAACAGAATTGGTATGTAGTATAATATAACTAAAATGTCGTAAAAGATAATTAGCATATATTATAATTAGTATGTGGTATAACAGAATAAGTATGTAGTATAATATAATTAGAATGTAGTCTAATAGAATGAGTATGTAGTATGATAGAAGTAATATGTAGTATAAGATAGTTAGTATACAGCATAATATAATTAGTATGTAGTGTATTTGGGAGTACTGCTGCTCTCTAGTGGCTACAACAACACACTGCTTTACTTATGAGGCCTTTTACTACTGCTGCTTCTGCTGCTGCTGCTTCAGCTCCTGTTACCAAGCCCTTCCTGAAATACCTCAACAAAGGTTAGATGGATTGTGATGAAATGTGTTTCTGTTTCCGGCTCTGACAAAGTAGCCTCTAGTCATGTTTGTATGAGGACTTGTTGGCTCTCATCAACACCAAGTGTAAACTGTAAAGTTCACCTTTGATGGCTAAAATCCCATAAATAAAGTCCATGGACGTGACCTCCAGGTGGGTCGTCATTGTTGGTCTCTGGGCTCAGTTCAACTCTGTGTGGGTGGAGGGCTCAGTGGAATAAAAGGCTTCCAGATAACAAGAAAAAAGTTGATGAGTGTGTACAGCTGCAGAGATGAATCTGCTCTCAGTGGTTATTAGGACTCATAAAAAAACTGTTGACAGCCAATCATCACTTCTTTCCCTGCAGTAGACGGGCTGTGTGGGTTTCTGCTGTGCAGCCTCCTCACCGCTAGCTGCACATTTTCACATAAATAACACAATGACAGTTACAACCTTCAACTCATGTTAAATAATCATTCCAGGAAGTTCAGTTTGATTTCAGCGCTCAGTACTCACTGTCTCAGCTTTGATCTGTGTTATTAATCTGTGAGAGTAACAGCTCATGTTCAACCACCTGCAGTCTGCTCTAATCCCACTTTATTACCTCACACTGATTCTAACAGGCAATCAGTCAGCAAAGTGTTCATATGGAAATAATAACTAAACAACGTTTCAAAACGGCAGCAGGCAAAATAAAAACTTAAGCAGCATTTTATTGGTTTAGAAGAAATAAACACAGCCATCATGTTGCCAGCATTCAGACTTCAGCCCAACTGTGGGATCATTTTATAGCAGTTGTAGTTTAACAACAGCTCTGCTGTTTGTTTATGTGTGTGAACAACAGTGTCATCAGCATAGAGTTTTACATTCACACTGACACAATTATAAAAGGGAGTCAGCACTGAACCTGGTGGCACACCCAGACCTGCTGACTTGTATAGAACAGCCTTATACACATGTTTATGTTTGCTCATCCTTGTTTAGCTTTGTTGTCCTTGTTTCGCTGTGTGCTTATATTCATATCTTCCTTTACATTTGTACTATGCGCACTGTGAAAGTATATTAAGAGCTACTAACAACCAGAGTCAAATATTCAGTTTATTAAGAAAGTTACACTGAAAGAATTTGACAAACCTGCCACACTCTGCATAATGTATTAAAAAGAGACACAAGAACAGAAAGATAGCGTAAACAATAAAATACCTAGCAGACAGCTAATGATTCAGCTTAAGTTTCTGATATTATACAAGTCAAAATTAAAAGTCAAATAATAATAATAATAATAATAGTTTGGAAATAAACTAGAGTGTCAAATTAACACCAAAGAATTTACACTCAGTAACAGCAAATATATGTGTATATATGTTTTTATATTTTAAGGATGACTGTATCTAACCTGTGCACATCGTAACTTACATTTCTGACTGCTGATCAAAGTGATCAGTGAGATGAAAAAAGTGAGCAGAAAACAGTCAGTCAGCATGTGTGCAGCTGGTGGACGGTCCCTTGTATCTGAGGATCCTCAGCAGAGAGAGTCCACAGCAGTACACCAGACTCTTCACTATCAGCACTGTGTACAGCACACAGAGCAGTTTCACCTGGTTCAAAAAACAGATCGCTGAAACAGAAAAGGAGAAAGAAATGTCAGTCCTCTGCTCCTCTGCTCTCTTTGTCAGAGTCTCCACATGAAGCTGATTCTCTGCTGAACACAGTCACCAAGCCTTCATTACCTTGTTCTGTTTGGGCCTCCACTACCCCCCCCTCGTGCTGGACGTAGCAGCGGTATTTATACGTATAGAGAGCGTCCCGATCAATCACTCTGATAGCGGCGGTGCGTCCCGACTCTCTGAGCTCCAGCTGCTCCTCCTCAGCAGGTGCCAGCTCCTCCGTCAGACTGTTCTCCTTTCGTCTTTTCCAGGAGAAGCGGACCAGAGGAGGAAACATGTTTGAGGCCACACACAGCAGGGAGCTCTTCCCCTCATGGTGGGCTCTGGATGCTACTGGGTACACGCTCACCACGGGCTTCACTACCGGGTCATCTGAAGTTTGACAGCAGCAACAAGCAGCACAGACACACATTCACACAGTCAACAGCAGCTTCCAGCACTGCATTCAGTCTGATCCTGGAAACTACATGGACTCTGATCACTGAGCTCCTCATCAATACAGCACACAGTTCACTACATGGACTGGATTCACCTTCATATACACATGTCATGTATAATAATAATAATATTAATATGTTATATGAGGAAAGAAAAGAATTTTACTTATTTAGCAGTTCTACATATGCTGGATTCTTATAATATAATTATGAAATATCTCCTTTAAAAACTTAATGTTTTATATATTAGGGTTAATAAACATATTTTAATAAAGGTATTTTTTACGTTCACATTAAATTAGTTATAGTTTTACATTTACTTAGACATTATATATCATATACTTTATTTTAACAACAAAAAAAATCTAATTGTTGCATCAGTAATTTCATAAAGTTTTAAAATTTGAAAAATTCTATATAAAACACAATTTACATATATGTTCAGATACATGATCAAAAATCTGACAACAATACTGTAATCTAAGTACATTTTAATGTAACATAATATCAAACATTACATAAGAATCAAAACTACTGTTTACAAAAATACATATTACACCAAATTACATATTTACTTTACATAAAATAATTTCAAGTCAAGTCACGTACATTATTTATAATTTCTGAACTTGAACCACTCAACAACTAATCAATACATCAATAATGTCTTTTTAATATGTTAAATGTGAATAAAGACAGCTTTATAATATTAAATAAGATTCACTATTGACTGATTACTTTTTAATATAATGTAATAATGTGATGTTAAAATTATAAAGAACCTGATACATCATTTTTACTACCATATACTTTTGAAAACATGTTTTATAATTTAAATTATAAAGCATCACAAACTATTTGTATTTATATTAAAAGTATAAAATGCAAATATATTTGTGTGAGCGACTTTGTATCACTCTATTTCACATATATAAATACATAAATTATAGTTATTGCAATATTATCAGTATCTGACTGTCGTGATGTAAATTTTATTATTTAAAATGAATAAATTATCCTGTACAACATATTTATAGTAAAATGTCTTTTCAAAAACAATAGACTGCGCTGACTCACTGAGAGGATCAAATACTGTATATTTACAACTTTGTCAATATCTTACTTTTTCCATATGAATCAGTTTTGCTGGTGCAGAAATAAAGAATAACTTCAGTTGTGCAGTGAGATTTAAACATCTTTTCAGCAATTATGAACCTTTTTATGTAACAATAGCTGCACGGCTGCAAGAACTCTACTAATTATGAACGAACTAATATTTGAAGCCTGAAACAGCAGAAACTCATTAAAAACACATTTTAACTTGTTCAATAAAACAACTGAAGGAAAATAAATGTTTATTCTTACCTGTTACATACAGTTTAGTTCCAGAGCCAAGATACCGTAGTTTGTTTGCTTCCACAGTGAAACAGAGTAATACAAAAACCTGTCAGCTGCTGAATGTGTCAGCTGAGGTGAACGAGTCCAGATGATGAACCAGGATCATATTTCAGCTGCATGATGTGTTTCTCTAATGTTCATATCAACATGACTGTCTCTTCTTTTATTGTCTTTTTAGACACACTAGCAGTGTTGCTCTGTGCATGCTGATGTCTGCTGGTCCAGATGGACTGGACCTGGACCAAAGGATGGATGGATTGACATTGTTGTTCAGACATTCTTGGTCCCCAGAGGATTCACTTCATTAATTCACTTGATTCTGACTCTTCAGAAGAAGATGCAGATGTCCAGGCCCAGACTTCCTCTTCTGTGCTCTTGTCATTGTTTACAGTCCGATAAGCAATCTGAGAGCCCATCAGCTGTCATCTGATATAAAAGCTAATCTGAAGTTAAATATTCATCAGATGATAGCCGATGGTTTCTGCCTTATTTGCTCTCCACACGGACTGTTGACCTGCATGCAACCAAAACCAGCTCAGATTTGATTGGTCAATACTATTCGGACTACAAACAGAAACCACAACACATTCATATGCAGATATCTGTTTACAGAGATTATTTCTGATCTGTATCAAGACTTTAAGGATAGACGGTGCTGTATGCTGTACAGATTGTAAAGCCTTTGTTAGCCGGTGTTAGCATCAAATGCCAACACCGAATCTGAAGGAGAACATCTGGTGGTCCCTTTTATGTTTCTTTCTTCCCCCCAGTGCCTGTAGGTTTCTCTATTAGGTCTTCTTTCACCTACAACTGATCTATCTGATGTTTAGACTCCAATGCTTCGTCATATTGGAATCTCTCACTATCCATGAGTGGTTCTCTGATCTGTGGAGCCAGTGAGTTCTTGTAAATATTCTTGTAAGATTCCCAGAGAACACTGATATCTGCCAGCCTGACGCCTGAGCTACTGTCTCTAACTAATCAGTCTAAGTACATGTGAGAAACACCTAAAGCTAGAATGTCAGAAAACACTTATGGGGTCAGCTAAATTACTCTAAGCTAGAGCTGTCTTACTTTTCCCTGTCACATCAACAAAGCCCCTTAAGAAATATTCTCCACACGTGGCTATGCATAGGCTACAGCGTACCTAAGGAGGAGATTCGACAAAAAACTATACACTGAGCTTTGTGAGGGAAATGAGGAACAGGTGAGCAGGTGGGCGGGGAGGTCAGGTGATGGGAATGGTGGGAAAGATGTTAGCTCAGTGCGGGGGAGAGTGGCTGGATGTGGGAGTCAGGTGACTGAGACAGATGGAAACATCTGAGGACACCTGGTGGACAGGTGGAGAAATGGTAATGAGAGGTGGGAATGTGTCTGAAAGGAAGGACAGAGAGGCAGAATGGAGAAACACAACTGAGTCAGACACTGTGACCCCCCTCCAGTTAATCTGTTCATCTTTGTGTTATTAAGATATTAAGATACACTTTGGTGTGGGTTTGAGTAAGAAGCACTCGTGTTTTGCTCTGAAGTTTGGCTGTAATTTTTGCCAGCTTGCTGTGTACCGAGCATTTATTCTGTGGAAATAGTGCAGGATAAAACTTTAGCTCTATTTAGTTTTACCCTTATATTAACTTAGATTTATTTTTATGTTCATAATATTTTTATTTAACTTCACAGACATCTTAATATTAAAAACATTTGTATTGTTTTTAGATCATTTTTTTGCACTGAATGTTTTTTGGTATAAAGTTGACTTTGCACTACCTCGTTCCCCTTCGAGGGAACTCGAACTGCGTCGGTGACGACACTATGGGAACGCCTCTGGGCGTGGCAGGGCTGAAACCATGAGTGAAACTACTCTGATCCTATTGGCGTTGCTAGAACGGTAGCGTGTGACGGCGTAACTGGAGGCGTATATAAGCACGCCGGCACACCGGACACATTAGCTTTTTCTATTCGGCAACCACGAGAGGAAATTTCTTACCTGGAAGGAAGTCTGGCAGAGGAGATGGCTGGTGAGCAGTTCAGGCAGTGTGTTTCCCATGCCCGCGTCAACATCACGGCTGGGGACACTCGTGCCCTGTGTGCGTCTTGTCTGGGGATGCCGCACGCCCAGGCAGCTCTCGAGGGGGCCGCTTGCGGCCATTGCGAGGCCCTGCCCCTGAGGGCGCTGAGGTCCCGTGCGGCTCTTTTCTCCGAAGACGGCCGGATGCGCTCTCCCCGTGGCTCGGGCCCGGCGGTCGCTGAGTCGACGCGGCGGCTTCGGTCATGGGGCTCCCAGCGTGACGTCCCGAGTGCATCGGGACTGCCGAGGCTTTTTCCCGTTCCTCGTCTGCTCGTCTGACAGAGAAGCTACAAAAAGAAATTTAACTCAGTGACACTGACGTTCCTTTTGGTGAAGCTGAAGTTGTTGGTGGGTAAAAAACAAACTTTGATGCGATGCTTGTGCACCGGAGGAAAGGGGTCACCAGAGCTCCACCGCCTTCACAACCAATCTGCAGAAAGCGGCCTCCCTCCTGATCAGTGACGACGATGAAGGGGGACATGCCGACGCCCTGGATGACCCAGGTGTGATGATTAGGTGTAATTCCACATTGTACCAAACGGTGTCAGTAGTGGTTTGTGGGAACAAGGGATTGATGTTTTAGGTACAGGGAGGCAGCAGAGGAAGTTGTTGTTGACTGGCTAGCACGAGGAATAAAGAAACCCATAGAGTTTGCACAAGAGTGGTCACAGTTTATTTTCATGAAGAATAATGAACAAAACATGGTACCAGGAGTAAAACCAGAACGAGGTGCACTGTGAACAGCGACATGGATTCGTTAAAGCCACCGGAGACTTTGAAACTAACGGGGAATGTCGACAGCAATTGGCGCATCTTCAAGCAGCAATTTCAGCTGTAAATCATGGGTCTAGAGACGAAGTCTGATGCAAGGAAGGTAGCGTTACTGCTAACAATAGCAGGCCCTCAAGCCATAGAAGTGTGTAATACCTTCTTCCACTTTGCCAAGCAGGTCTTCTCGAAAAGAAACGAGGGGAAGACAGTAAACTCTGTAAGCATGATGGAGGATTCTGATCTGTGTGACACATTTATTGTTGGTCAACTGTGAAAATGAACCAAAAAACAAACTAAATGCTGTCAGAGAGGATAAATGGAGAGCACCACTGCAGATAAATGGGACTGCATCGCTTAAGGATTGTGTATTCAAAGAGCCTTGGTGAACCTTTCTAGCCGTAAAGGTGTCACTGAAGACATTCAAGAGGACAGGAAAAGGGGCTATCTGACCCCTTCTCCCTCCCGCAGGTCACCTCCGGCCTCAACCTGACTCTTTTCTCTCCACAGAACGGCTGAGCCATAAACCACCATTTCGTTCTCTGATCGCCGATGTGATAAGCCAGGAATGCAAAGAAAAGAGACCATAACAACCCCTGTTTCTCGAACCAAGCAAGGTTCCATTATTACTGTGTTTGTTCTGTTTAAATAATAACCTTGCTAAGTGAGCAGCGGCGTTTGCCTCTGAGTTTAGTAAGTAATGACCCTGTTGTTATCCTTTAGTGATGTTTGAAGACTAGCAGACCCATAAGAAAGTAATCTTGAACTAGTTTTCTAACCTCTTTCTGTTTTGTCTTAATTCATCCCTGTTACTCCCCAGTAATCACTGTCTGTTCAGTTCTACTAAAATATCCATTGATACGCTCGTGTGTATCACCAGCCTCTCAGTTAAAGTGGAGTGTCTACTCTTTTCTCGTGTGACCCGAGCGCCACCAAGGGGACAGGAAAGGTATAACACGCAAGTGTTTAAAACTCGGCTTACACTGACAGGATCGCTAAGTAGGCCTACCTACCACCATGTAACTGCATAAACGAAATTTTGTTGCCACGCTTACATCTAAATTGTCTCCTGAGTTAAAACCAGTAACCAGCAAGTTTACTGAGGACAGGTAATTAAGCTTTGTTACGTGTTATACCATTATAACCTTTTTCCATAGTGTTTAGCCTTGTTTTAATTGTCTTTATCCGAATGTTTAGAACTAAGTATTTTTCCAAGATATTGTGGAGAGAGAGATTAAAGGGAAATACACGCAACGTATCCCAAAAGAAAGTTAACACCTTTGGGGTGACTTCCCCTGAGACCCACTCCCAAATTGACGTCACCACTACCTAATGAAGTCAAATAAAAGGGCCTTGTTGTCTTTTGGCTCACCTCTTCTCTAAAAAACTCTCTTGAAACTAAACCTATACGCTCTCTTAACTTCCTTTACTTTTTGAAATTCCGATGTTTTTCCGTTTCGTACTTAAATTTTCTTCAGACGAGCTGAGAAAGCTACGACCCTGAATCCCAATTTTCTTAGCGGGAGATTTGATTTTTGATTTTTTGTTTGGAGCTGCCTGTTTAATCTCAGCAACATTAAACAGCCGATATTCCCGAGGCCTCGCGAACCTACAGCGAATGTGTGAGTTTATTTGATTTTGTTGTTGCAAACTGATCCGGTAGTTTTTGAACAACTTTGGACCAGAAACTCAGAAGCCTTCATTTATGGCCTTGAATAAATGAAACCACGGCTCTGACGACAGAACCCTGAGTGGGCTCCGCTATAGCGACACCAAACGAACTGAGATCAGAGTAAAAGCCTTGGCTGACGGCCCGTTGCTGCAAACGCTTCCCACAAAGGACTCCGGAACAAATCCACCGGTTTCTAACTCAACTCGAAAAAGCCACTGGGGTCGGGCCAGAACCGACTCCACGAGCCAACCGGCAGTCGAGCCTCGCTACGGGACCTGCGGCAACGGTAGGGCAAAACAAACCACCCTCTGTGACTCGTTGGTGTTCTCTAGTGGTTCCATCCACAGTTAATAAACCCTTAGATTAGTCAAACTAAATCTGCAACCTAATTTCGGTCATTCGTTCCCTCATACTCGTAGAATTCTCTCCCTCTACAATATAAACTGAAATCCAATCGAGCCTTACGTAGGCCACCCTGTTCATTACCTCCTGGGTGTCATATTGACTGTTGTCCCTGTAATAATACCACTATTGTACTCTCTTTAGTTAGTTAATCAATTCACCTTGAGCACAGTGATGTTGTGTGTGTGTTATTAAGAATCTAGAGTCCCTGTATAGAACTCACCCTCAGATTTGAGATTGACTGATTGACTAGAGTTTACGATTTCAGAATAACGGAACCAGTAACAACTAATGAATTACCGGAAATTTGTGTAATTCTCAGGCTTTACTCAAGGACCTAAAGCCTTGGGCGGACAAGCAAATCTTTAGGTGGTGCTCCTAGTTTCAAGTCATAAATTAATATTCCCGGAAATATTAATTTTCATAACTGGATTAAAATTATACGTAGCCATGAGATGAGAAGAGATGTTTTGTACCATATTCCAAACCACCCCTCACCCATTGGTGCTAAGTAAGTGTCCTTATCTGATCATGCAGAGACCCCCTGTTTCTGCACCTCTCCAAAAAAACACAAATCAGGTCGAGTTTAATAAATGATAAAGCAACATATAAACTTCTACCTATAAAATACATCAGCGATCAATATAAGAAAACACAATACTAGTGGTTCCCCTGAGTAATACACAAATCACGCTATCATAATCTCTCAGCATGAACGGCAAAAGCTCAGAGAAACCCTGACAACTGCACCTGTATTGGCATTCTACGACCCGGCGAAGAGGATCAAAGTGTCGACAGACGCCTCAAAGAACGGGATTGGTGCAGTACTTTTACGAGCTGAAGGTGAGCACTGGAAACCAGTAGCCTATGCATCCAGATCCATGACAGAGACTGAGTGTAGATACGCTCAAATAGAAAAAGAATGCCTGGGACTTGTGTTTGGCCTGGAGCGGTTCCACAGCTACATTTATGACCTACCATCTTTCACGGTGGAAACAGACCATCGCCCGCTAGTCGCCATGGTCAAAAAGAATCTGAGCGAGATGTCGCCAAGGATTCAGCGTTTGATGATGAAAAAGCAGAGATATGACTTTGAGCTGATCTCCACCTGATAATTGCAGATTTGCAGAGGACGTTCAAGATCACGTGAACATGGTGTCTTCTGCACTTCCTGTGTCAGATGAAAAGTCCAGACAAATAGCTCATGAAACTTCAAAAGATACGGCGCTGCAGTGAGTCATTGAGAACATGAAAAATGGATGGCCTGTGGGATCCTGTCCACAGTTCTACCACATCATTGTTATTCCAGAAAAGATGAGACAGGACATACTACACGGGATCCATGAAGGTCATCTTGGTGTCGAGAAATGCAAAAGACGGGCGAGAGACACAGTTTTCTGGCCTGGAATAAACAAGGACATTGAGAAACTAATAAGCAGATGTGACACGTCAAAAACACAGGAACAAGCAAAGCAAAGAGCCTGTGGTGGTAACTGCAGGACCAACAGCGCCATGGCACACGGTTGGAATGCTAAATAAATAAATAGGGAAGTAGTGCAATGAATGTCTCAAATGTAGTGGAGTAAAACTTTTCTGTAAAAATCTACTCAATTAATAGAGTAAATGTAACTCTTTACTACCCACCTCTGTTTTCTTCTCTCCCCACCACATGTTAGAAACACAACGCAGAGTCCAAGGGGGACGCCTTGCTAATCCTGGACTTGACTCCTTAAACCTGGCTCGGTCCCCGCTCCTAAACGCCTCCTCCTCTTCCAACCTCAGCTGTCTGAGTTTGGCTGTGAACCAGGGTTTGTCATTGTTCTAACTCACCCTGATGCGTGTTGGTACACAGCTGTCCTCACAGAAGCTGATGTAGGACTCACAGCATCAGGAAACTCATCCAGACTGTCGGTAGCAGTCCTGAATACATCCCAGTCAGTGCAGTCCAAACACGCCTGAAGGTCCTCTACAGCTTCACTGGTCCACTGCTTAGATGTCCTCACAGGTTTACAGAGCTTTAATATCTGTCTGTGTGCAGGAATCAGGTGGACCACGACGTGGTCAGAGTGACCCAGAGCAGCGCGGCGGACGAGGTGATAGACACTGCTGACTGTGGTGTAGCAGTGATCCAGAATGTTCTGGTCTCATTTAACAAACTGACTGTATTTGGGGAGTTCATGGCTGAGGTTTCCTTCCTTAAAGTCACCAAGAACAATAAAAAGGGAGTCCAGGTTAGTCGCTCTACTCGCAGTATCTGGTCGGCCAGCGTGCGCTGTGCGTCGTGCACGTTGGCCTGCGGTGGAATATAAACACCGAGCAGAAAGTAGGAAGCAAACTCGCAGGGAGAGTAAAACGGTTTACAGTGTGTCAGTAAATATTCCAGATAAAGTTTTCAGTGAGTTGATCAAAAATCAAGCCGTTAACTTTGAAGATGCTGAAGTGTTGGTGTAGAGAAACTGTTGTCCTGATGGTGGCGCTAGAGGAAAGGTCAGGAGGTCACCATAAATGTTAGGATTCATCCTCTGGGAAGCAGAAACATCCACAGGACATTTATGGAAACCTGGCAACAGAACCAGCGTCCTAATAAGCCGCTGCTAGAAGGGCAACATCCTGACCTGACATGTGTCCAAGATTTGGCTTTTAAAATGGAAGAAAGTGAAATGATCTGCTGAAATCTACTGAAAGCTGTTAAACAACAAGTGCTGCTGGAAGGGTTTTCATTCAGAGCAGATTAGTATTGTGAGGGAGGAATGGACTTTATTCCAGCAGCAGAACAAAGAGGACGACTTTAATCTGCATCTGGAACATCTGGCTGGAAACTTTATCTATTATATATCATTTACTTTAAGGATTACTTCATAAAGTGAATCAGGATTATATTTTTATTTAGTTTCCTCTTTATCTTGTTTGCTCATTGTGCTTCTGTGCTGCTAGTTTGTCCTCACTGTGTGGAACAACAAGAAACCTGCTGGAATATCTGATCAAATAGAAATCAATAGAATATTAAAGAAATCCCTCAGCTCAGTATGTTTGTGACTCTGGCTGAGATGGAGGTGAAATATGTGAACCTGGGCTGTGGTTTACTGCTCTCTTCCTGTCACAAACACTGTTTGACATCTGCTGGTTTTTGTTCAGGCTGCACGGATCATTTCTCACTGTGGGATCACTTCCACAGGAGCAGTAGTAGGTGGCTGAATGAGAGAGTTTAACTTTCTGGATCTGCAACTCACAGCCGTTCTGATTATTCACAGCTGAGAAATCATCTTTCTGAGGATGATTGCTGTACTTGAATCTATGACATTCCTATCAATATCTAGAATCACTCTGAATGTTTCTGTGTCTTTCTTCTGGTACCAGTAACATAAGTGTAACACTGGTCAGTTCCTCGACAGCTGAAGGAAACAGTTTCATCGACTCTCCTGGTCATGTTAAATCCTGAATCAGGTCTGCTGCCATGGCAACCAGCGCTGTAGAGACACAGACAGATAGATGAAGGTCAGTGTGACAGTGTTTGTTCCAGGTGGAGTTTGCTGGCTCCTGATTGGCTGGAAACACTCACCTGAACACAGACAGCACAGAGCAGCAGCTGGGAGGAAAAGCATTGTGTGCAGTGGTGTTTCCTCTGGTGAACCTGGGGAGAAGTGGCGCTCTGATGCAGCTGAGGCCAAACAAGGACGAGCTGTGAGATCAGACGAGGGCCGCGTGGTTTCTAACGGGTCCTCAGACCTCCCATCAGCCCCTGCGGCGGACAGATAAGGCTGCTGCTGCTGATTGACAGCTCAGCTGAAGCTGCTGTGTGGTTTTCTGCTGAGTCGGAGCTCATTCTGCTTTATTACAGTTCATCTCCTCTATTGAACTATTTCAAATCACTACAGCTACATTAGAAAGAAGGAAAACTACAAACTCGGCTGATTCTAACAGTGAAAATCATCAGTTCAAGGCAGGAACATGTAGTTGTGTCTCTCTAGTATAAAAAGTGGAACCAGCTTCTTGTTTTCATTGTGTGGTTCGTCACACTGAGACCTTCATTCTCCAAAATCCTGTTTGTGTTCAATCTTCAAATGTCTGTTGTTGAAAAAGAAGATGAAGGTTACTGTCAGCCAGCAGATTCATTTCTTACTGACACTATTTATCTTTCTGTTCTTCTCATTATTTTAACGTTGTTTCTAAATGCTTCTTGTTTCCCAGACTTCTCTGTTTCTCTGAACTGATTCACTGAGAAGTTTCTTCGTCTTGATTTGAATCTGACAGCAGATAAAAAATCTGGCTCACGATGATGCAGAAATACAAACAAACATTCCTGTTAGCACAAACACATTCAGGTTGGTGCTGAATTTAGTAACACAGACTGTTATCTGTTGTTTAACAGCTGGGATGAAAATACAAAAGTACAAACTGTGACTTTAACCCTTAAACGTCCCCTCACATTTCATCATTTCATTTCTACGACACATGAAACCTTTTCCACACACAGCATCACATCTTTATTTAGTGTTCTGTTGTTCAGTCTCTTCATTAAAGATACATGATGTTTCACTTTGTTATTCTTAATAGAAAGTAAAATGTTTCCCTCTGAATTGTAGTGGAGTAGAAATATAAAGTAGCAGAAAGTGGTAAAGTACCTCTAATGTGTACTTCAGTCCAGTACTTGAGTAAATGTCCACGGTTACTTTGAACCGCTGTCTGTATGTGTGCAATATCAAATGTCACTAGATCACTAAACTTAAACAGCAAAGATGAAGTGGAGGAAATAATCAGCAGGTTGATCCAGAATGAAAAGAATCATCAGCTGCAGTCTGATACTAAACAGTTCAGAATGAGCTGCAGCTCAACAACTACAGCAGCAACATCCTGCTGCACATTAATGAGGAGGAAGAAGAATCTGAGGAGAGATATATAATAGTACAACAGACACAGTTAATCTTGTTATTAATGACAAACACAAGTTTTCCTGCTGTCACGTGTCAAAATGTCTCCATAAAAAAGTTCTGCATGCTGTCAGGATTATAACTGTCACACTGCTGCCCTCTAGTGTCTGCAACAACACACTGCGTCTCCACCTGATACTACTACTACTGCTATTAATACTAATACTGCTGCGACTACTGTACTGCTGTTACTGTGTAGAACAAATCCTTCACACTGCTGCCCTCTAGTGTCTGCAACAACACACTGCGTCTCCACCTGATACTACTACTACTGCTATTAATACTAATACTGCTGCGACTACTGTACTGCTGTTACTGTGTAGAACAAATCCTTCACACTGCTGCCCTCTAGTGTCTGCAACAACACACTGCGTCTCCACCTGATACTACTACTTTTTCACACACTCAACATTTCTCCTGTTTTAGCTTCTCTGCATTGGCTTCCTGTAAAGTCCAGAATAGAATTTAAAATCCTTCTACTTACCTACAAAGCTCTTAATGATCAGGCACCATTTTATCTTAAACTACCAGCAATTTCCCCCAATTTCCAGGACAAAGACCTAAAATAACACACCCTAAAAGAATCAGGAATAACTCCTCAACCATTCGGCTTGGTGCATAATAAGTGAAGATATTTATGTCACCAAAAATCAAATACAAGCTAGCGCACACTGATATGACTTTACTGCATTTATTGTGAGTGAAGTAGTATACTTTGTGCTTCCACGTCGTTTAAAGACAGACACAATGCTTGGTTCAGGTGCTCATATGTTGGGACCTCCATACTGGTCCGTAGAGTGGCGTGGCAATCAGGGGCAGGGGAGCCTCCCGCAGCGTTTCCAACCACGGGCAATAAAACACGAAATTCCCTGTGCACAGCAACAATATTTATTTTTAATATTTATGTTACCATTACAGACTAAATAAAGGAAAATATGAGATTTCCATCCTCGCCTTGTATAAAATCTATATTTTACCATTTATCACCATCAAAACCTCCTCCTGCAGGTTATAATGCAACTGAATATCTCCTGCTACACCTGGACTACAACTGGAACTGTAAATTTGATGAAGAAACTCAAATACACAATTTATAAAATTATACCCAGGAGGTGTTCATGTTAGTATTATAGATCTACTGTTTACATGTTTCTGTCCACACAAACGTTACAAATAACATCAAGTTCTTAAAACATTGAAATATTGATCAATACAATGACTAGTGATCAATATTGCTTGGACCAAAGAACCCCTTTGCTACCGCAGCCCTTTCATTCGATGTAACTACCACGAGTCAGCGATACTGTAACACTCTGGATGTCAAAGCCAGGAGGGAAACGTCAGAGGTCAGAGTGCATTATATATGGTGCCTTTCTCATTTCCCAAAGTGCCTCCTTGCTCCTCGAGGTGCATTTTAGGAACTGAGATGTTCTTCAAGATGCACTGAGATCAATTTCCAGGTCACAGGCTGGAGCATCGAGGAGGCCCTCGGTCTGTTCAGACATGTTTTTACTTATTTATCAGGGTTGATGAACCTGAATTAATCCAGTGTTCATATTTAGATGCAAATTAGCACATATTTCATTAGATACTGCCTCATTTGCTTATTTAGACATAATATTTTCTACCCTATTCACTTCACGCAGTGTCTCGCCTTAAACAAATGAGCTGATTATTTGTTTGTAAACCATCTGTTTTTTTCATGTAGTTTGGTTTTTATTCCACCTTAAATTTACTTTTATTCTTAAATATTTGTAGCGCTGCTGACTTAGTGCTGCTGCCTGTTTTATTTAGTATTTTCTTTGTAAATAAAATGTTAAAAACACGCCTGTCGCTGTTGAGAAAAGTCCAAGATGATGTCATCTAAACACTTGTTTTGTCCAATCAGAACTTCAAACTTCGATGGATCAGGCTTAGTTGCCATCACACGCCCTCAGTATGGCACTTGAGTCACATGATAACAGGTGGTTGTCTTCAGGTGGTAACATCTGTCTCTGTTCACAGACGCTCTCTGGGTTGAACCGCTGTGGTTTGATCCAGTGAATAGTCAGGAGCGAGAGGCGCTGAATAAACGGGGACTACAAAAACACTACAGACGACATTTGTTCTTGTGAAAGTCGGACTGAATCAAATATTATTGTGATTGTGATGAGATTTGTGTGTCCTGGCCTGCTGCAGCATCATCGGCTCTCTGGGCCAGTGTGAGATGGTCAAGAAGGAGTGAGGTTGGATTAATGGACTTTGGAACCTCAGGCCCCAACTCGTCCCTTTCCGTAACTGTCGTCAGCAGGAAAACACGTTCCGCCTCGCTTTTAGGAGGTTGAGGAGGTAAATTCGTGGCTCCTCCCCTGTCAGAACGCACAACCTCATAATCCATGTCGCCCACTCGCCGTGTGACTGCCAGGGGTTCTACCACCTGGTGAGTAATTTAGAGGTGGAATAATACAAGCACCTTATCTCCAGATGCAAACTGGCTTAACCTAGTTCCTCTGTTGTAGAGACGCTGCGGACGCCCTGAGCAAATTCTCCCATGACAACCGGCCTAATGTGTGGAGCTTTGCTCTGATGTTTTCTTTCTGGAAATTACAACCTGAAAGTCGTGAACTCTGACCCTGCACATTTTCTGTTCATGTTACTGTATCAAAAAACAAGAGAACCGGTTTATACCAGTAAATATATGAAAATACAAGCCAGGAGTTACAGAGCAGCTGTAACATTATCAGAATCATCAGAATCAGAACACTTTATTGATCCCAGAGGGGAAATTCTTTGTTTCAGATACTCGCATGGCTCAAAGAAATAGATATAATATTAATCATGAAAGCACAATATCAGGATAACATTAGAAGAAACACCAAACAAACTGGGAACCAAGGGAAAATTGTTAGCAACCGTAGTTGAATACATTTTTAATATTGTGCATTTATTCACGTACACAGCAAGAGTCCCGTTTAAAGAGCGCATTGTTGGTGCAGCACAGTTACTTAGATAGTTTAACCTCAGTCATTTCTGTGTGTGCAGAGTTGTTACTGTCAGCACTGATTTTAATTTGGTTTCCACTCTAAAGGCTGTTGTTTGAGTGAAATGTTTCCCTTCTCTACCAGCAGGTGGCAGCACGAGTGTATTTAAAGGTTTGACTGGTTTGTGTGTTCAACTGTTTTTAAACCTGGTTATTGATCCAGATCTATTTAATGCTGTTAATTTCATTTGTTGTTTGATGTTTGTGGTTTATTTGCAACCTGGTTATTTAAAGTATACTTTGTTTTTATATATCTTTTCACAACCATAAAAATAAGTATATGATTCCCAGCAATCTTTTTCTTCTTTAAACATGTTTCCATGTTATTGTTGTTTGAAGAAGTGTGTCTATATTAAGAGTTTTTTTCACCACTTCACAACCCTTTGCTACACACAGTGTCACACAGGACACATGCCAGTAAAAGACATTTCAACCAGTCACTGATGGAAACAACTAAAAACTGTACAGTAGGCCAATAGTTACAAGGATCAGTTTTTGTTCTCATGACTTTCCCTTCACGTCATTCAGTGAGGCTGCCGCATCTTTTCCAGGTTTCTCCAGGTAGGCTCCAGGTGATTGTCTCCAATACTTTACAGGTTTGTTGTGCTGTGAGATGAAACATAAATCAAATCGGTATCTTTAATAGGCGATGGGCCGAGGCCAAGTATCTGCTTTAGTTGTTAGTTGAGCAGACAGATCCTGCCTTTCTCCTCCTCTTGAGGGTCTTAGGGTCAGACCCACCTCCTCCACCTCCACATCCACACATAGTCAATATTGAAACAATAGTGTATTCTACCCTACAACACGTCTAAAGACTGAAATGTGACACTAATAAGACAAATTACTGCAAATGCATAAAACTACATCAACACAAGCACTCCAAGTTTATGTGCCGTGTCACACGATGACCTTCACATTCCTCACAGCTGCAGTCTTCTTTGCAGGGGCCCCTTGCAATCACCTTATTCTACTTTTATCAACGGAAAGCCTGTACAATCTGTCAAACACAACCCTGACCCCTCTTTTGAACTGCCTCCCACTACTCACTAAAATCAAGACCTACATTTTTATTTGTACATAAAAACATTACGTTTTTAAACAGGTAAGGCATTTAGCCCGGAGGCTCAGCTGCTCTGCCTAATCTGTAGCAAGGTGAGGGGTGTGTGTTTCAGTCTGCCTGCTGGTTGTCTCTGTGCCGTGTGATGAAATGCCATGTGATTGTGCTGCAAACTAACTTTCCTACGGGGACAAATATATTGATTGATACACTGTTTAATTATGTTACTGTACATTAACCAACAAATGTTCTACTCTGCATCCTTACCAGAAACCCAGATTTGCACTCTCCATTCTCTAACCCTGTCCTCTTCTCTTCTCTCTATAATATCTGTGTAACTCCTCTACATGTTGTAAGATATAGCAGGACTGCACTCATCTGTAAAAACACTATTTCTGCACTCCTGGTTAGATGCAAACTGCATTTCAGTAGCTCTGTACCTCTAAAGATCCGCCCCCCTTCAAACAGCTGGTACTCCCATCACTACAGAGTCTGCACGAGCAGCGCATGCTCCTGGGTCCAGTCTGATAGAGACGAGATGGCGGCAGCAGCGTCTAAGAGGATGAGCGTCCGACAGAGAGTTCCTGCTAAGAGCGACCGGGACCGGACCAGCCAGGAAGTCAGCACCGGGGTGAGTACCTGGCTCTGGGACCAGTGTGACAGTTTAATTGGTTGCCACATGAACTGGGGATGTTACTGCAGAAGTTCATGCGGTCGCTCTGATTTGTGCCCTGGTGGTTTTTAATCTGTGTGTGTGCTGACATCCAGCCTGTACGGGCAACAGGATGAGGGATTTGTTGAGTCCAGATCGCCGTTGAGTCAGGACGCTGAAGTTAGCTTCCAGTTCTGCACTTAAGGGAAAGTTAACTTACTGCTGAGCTTTTGCTCCTCTTGTTGTGAAAGCTGTCAGACATTTTAAGTTTAACTCTGTCTGAAAATCCAAAAAAGAAACTTCCCCATCGTAGGACTACTAGGAAAAGATGTGAGTCCGGCTGGACCTGCTGGGACTTTGTAAACAAATCTGAGGCGCTAAATCTGTACTGTCAGTGTGTTTTCTATAGAGAGCAAAACATAGTGAGGGCTACATGGAAAGGAGGGCAGAAGAAGGAAGGAAAGATACAGAAAGACAGAGAGAAGCAAACTGAGACAAACATTTGGAAGGTTTAGTAGTTAAAGGACTGCAGCCCCAAGTTGTAGCAGTATCTTGGAGCTGAATTTTTCTCTTTAGTGTTTATTCAGAATATTTAATAATTCACAGACTCAGCTTTAAGATTTCTTTATTTGACTGTTCTGCAGAATGAAGTGATGCAGTCCTGAAAATCAAGCTCTTCACAGTCCTCCCAAAGCACACTCTGTACTGCCCTCCCTTTCCAGGACGTCCTCTCCATATTTGGTCCAGTCCAGTCAGTATCTCTGAACCTACAATGAATCACTCTGAGAACTTGGCCGGAAAAGTAGTTTAGTGCACATTCCAACGAGATCGCTTCATCCTGTTCCTCACATGTTGGCCAGAGTCCAAGGAAACCCAACCTAACAGAAAAACATCTGGTTTCTAGTTTTTCAGAAGTCAGTACGTGTGTGTGTGTGTGTGTGTGTGTGTGTGTGTGTGTTTGCTTTAACGCTAAATCAAAGTACCTCTTATCTGCATGAAAATATGACAACAAAAGTACAAACACACATATTCTACAGCTGTAATCATATCTTAACTAAACCTTATCTCTAAATATGAATTCTGCCTTCTGAACCTTGTGGGTTCACTTTCTCTGTCTGTGTCACACAGAGAGACTGACCTGGATTTATCCTCCATACTTGCTGCACCATTACATCTCACTCACCGTCTTTCTCTCTGTATGTCTGTTATTATAGAAACAGAGAGGAAGAGATGGACTTAAACAACACCACTGTGACAAATCCTTCAGAACATCTGGACAGTCAAAGAATCATCGGAGAGTTCACACTGGAGAGAAACCGTACAGCTGTGACCAGTGTGGGAAGGTTTTCTCTACTTTAAGTAATCTAAAAAGTCACAAATATGTTCACATGGGGGAGAAACCGTACTGGTGTGAGCAGTGTGGGAAATATTTTACCCGATCATTGGAGCTAAAAATTCACCAACGCATTCACACGGGAGAGAAAGCGTACCGGTGTGAACAGCGTGGGAAAAGATTTACTCACAGTAAAACCCTGAAACGGCACCAATGCGGTCACGCTGCATCGCTGTAAACATTTTTCAGAGCCAAGCTAGCTCTTGCCTGCTGCCTCCTCCTTGTTACGGGGTGTGGTGTGTGGACAGAGAGGACCCAAATGCTGCACTCAGAGGGAAGGAGGTTTATTGGGGGAAAAAAGGGTGAGAGGGACTGGAGTGGAGGGAGAGGAGGACGTCGGGGAAGTACTGGCACGGGGAACCAAGGAGACAGGGGGCCAGGGAGCCGGGGAACACGGGCCGAGGAAGCGAGGAGAGGCAGGGGAACAGGGAGGACGCCGAGAGGGAGGTCCGAAGGGGAGTGGGCCAGTGGATGAGCCCAGCCGAGCGGAGGACGAGGGTGAGTGTACCTGGGAGGGAAACAAACAGAGAGACAAGGTTAGGGGGAGACAATGACAAGGCACAGGGTAAGTTTGAAAAAACAAGAAACAAGGAAGCCTGAACACAGGAGTGGCACCAGGTATGGAGCAACGACGATCAAGCAAGGATGATGTGGAGAACCGGGGTTGAAATACAGGCTGGGATGAGGTTGATTACTGGCAGGTGTGGCAGGCTGACGAGGTGGATGATGGGTTGCAGGTGCAGGTAGTTGGCTGGGCTCAGGAGCAGAGGGAGAGAGAGCACACGGGGGAGAAAACACAGAGAGGCGGGCAGAGAACAGGAAACCAAGGGAAAAAGCAGAAAACTGATAAAAAGGAGGAAAAACCAGGACACTCACCGTCAGCCGGGCTGCCACCACAACACTCCTCATGCTGTGTTATATTGTGAGCTTCTCTTTAAACTGAGAGATAGACAACAGTAACTTTATATTCTGAGCAGCATGTGCGTTAATGTGTTAACTGTTTCTACTGATGTTATTATGAATTCGTAAACAAGTGTCAATGAACTGAATTTTTATACATTTTTAATACACTTCAGATCTCAAACCTGTAAAATAATATTTAAAACTCACCGTTCAGCTGCTGGCACTATTCCACTAGCACTGCGAGGAAGAAGTGCTTCCTTACCGTCCATTAATCTGCCAAGTGCTCATAATATCACTTGGTAAATAAAATGTAGGGACTTTAGGAGCCGTCAGCCCTTCCTCTCTGATCTCTCTGGGACGTCCCAGATGACCACTCTCTCTCTGGGGAAGTCGGATATGAAACTCAGCAGAAGGACATAAATCCTTGAGATGAGTTTTATTAACCCAAGTGTAAATAAATGTACAGTCACTGGTTCAGTAATAATCTCACTTGATTGCTTTTTGATGGTTGGCGCAATTCTGATGATTTTCGCATAAAGTTTTAGGTAATCAGAAGTTAGAAGTTTAACAGTTAATGGGATTCTTGTCATCACTGCGTTTCTGTTGTTTTGTGTAAGATGAGTTAGTATATGTGTGATCAAACTAAGTGTTGAATCTGCTACCATTTTATTAGTAGTGTTGAATTTATGCTTCTGATAGTTAAGTGGTTAGGAAGCTTATTATTAACTGTGTTTGAAATCTAAGTTAGGTTTATATAACATGTCTGTGATGGATGCTCGACGTCAACCCTGTTTTTATGATGTGACTGTGCGAGACATGTTAAATTATATAGTTCCATAACGTAGAAGAAACCACAAAGAAAGATGATTAGTTACGAGGCGTAAAACAGTTTGAGTGTGAAAACCTTTCCTCCTCCTCCAATACGCACCCTATCTGATGGTGGTCCGGCCTCTTTCACCTATGTTTCTTTACCACTACATTACTCTTCTACAATAATAATAATAATAATAATAATAATAATCTTTATTTGTAGAGCACAAGTGTAAAGACAATAATACCCAAAAGACAATAATGCAAAAACAATACAAGATAAAAGCAAGAAAACATTGAAAAGACTAAAATATAAAATAAGTAAAATAGAATAAAATAAAAGGGATAAAATAAAGTCAAATAAGATCGGGAAAGGCTCTCCTATAAAAGTATGTTTTAAGAAGGGACTTAAAAGAGTTCACTGACTCAGCCGACCTGATTTCCTCGGGCAGGCTGTTCCAGAGCCTCGGGGCCCTGACAGCAAACGCTCTGTCCCCTTTAGTTTTCAGTCGAGACTCTGGAACAGACAACAGACCTCTGCCCGAGGATCTCAAGGTACGTGCTGGTGCGTATGGGACTAAAAGGTCAGAAATATAACAAGGCGAGAGGCCATGAAGAGCTTTAAAAGTGATCAATAGAATTTTAAAGTCAATTCTAAAACATACTGGGAGCCAGTGTAATGAAGCTAAAATAGGAGTAATGTGGTCATATTTCTTTGTTCTGGTTAAAAGCCTGGCAGCTGAGTTCTGGACAGTCTGGAGTCCATCAATAGATTTTTGGGTTAAACAGGTGAAAAGGCTGTTGCAATAATCCAGGCGTGATGAGATGAAGGCGTGTAAAATGGTCTCGGTGTCCTTAAAAGTTAACATAGATCGAATTTTTGCTATATTTCTAAGTTGATAAAAACATGATTGAACAAGCTTTGTGGTGTGCTGCTCGAAATTTAAATTACTATCAAACCAAACACCAAGGTTCTTTGCCACAGGCTTAATGTGATTTACTAGGGAACCAGCAGATGGCAGTATTTGATCAAATACTGCCATCTGCTGGGACCCGATGACCAGGATTTCTGTTTTGTCTGAGTTCAGCTGGAGGAAATAATTTGACATCCATTTTTTAACTTCACAAAGGCAGTTGTTAAGTGAACTCAGCATTCCAGGGTCTGTGGATCTGACGGGCAAGTATATTTGTGTGTCATCAGCATAAATATGAAAAGAAATGCCATGTTTGTGGATAATATGTCCAAGGGGAAGCAGATACAAGGAAAGAAGATACAAGGAAAGCAGATACAAGTCTGCATTATTATTCCATGGTCTGCCCACGTCATCTCCGGAGTTTTTTTTGTCAACACGTCATATAACCCTTATTAAAACCTAATTTACTGGCTTTATTCACACATTTAGTTATAAATAAAATTTTCCTTTATCACCAAGTCTTTGTCTGTGAATATTTCTTAAGGATAAATATATTGGGAATTCACAACTCAGGTAATAAAACTTATTAATCTGCTTTCTCTCATTGTTCCTGTGATTGAAGGTGTTGCCCAAAAGATGTTAGGAGTGCAAATATTCCATGTAAAGTAGTAGTCCTGCTATCTACATTTTTGTTTTCTATTACTGAAGATGATTTGGAATCCTTCTTTGTTCAGACTGAAAGCAATGCCAAATGTAATCGATGCAAAGAAACAAAGCTTTTTGCACCAGCTGAGGTGAAGACAGGTCAGCTCAAGTGTTAATGTTGCAGCTTCAACAAAAATCTTTATTCTCAACGAATCAAGTTAATGTAATGTAATGTATAAAGGTTTCAGACATTTTTGGCGCTCATTACTTTTGGAGATGACACTTGTAGCTTGTTAGCTTTTCTTTGCCAGTGTGTGTTGAAAGAGTGAGTGCTCAAGTTCAGCATACCACATTATAGTTTAGGTTCACTTACCTGTGACCATTAAAATCCTTAAGCGTGCGACGTGAAGTGCATGGTGCAGGTCCCTGTGTAGTTTTTCTGAATCCACTTTTGCTAGTTTACAGGGTTTGCTAGAGAACATGGTTCAAAAGATTTGTACGTAGTCTCTAATCATGGGTGTGTTTTGGGGCGTCACATGCAATAAACCAATCAGTGTCATCTCCCATTCCCTTTAAAAGCAGGTGAGCTTGTACCATGGTGCATTGCTATTTAAAGGAGACCTGTTATAATGCATTTCCAGTCCTATATTGTAGTTCTGTGACTCCTGTATGGCAGCTTTGCATGATTCAAAGTTCAAAAAAAGAATTTTCTATCTTATACTGGCCCTTCATGCAGGCCCTCATTTCAGCATCTGTCTGAAACAAGCTGTAGGTGCTCCTGTCTCTTTGAAGCAAAGCCTGTCTTCTGTCTTCTGGTTGGACATTGTCTTATGTGTTTACCATGTGAAGGGATGGGGCTGCATGTTCCTTTGTGGGTGTGGTCAGCATTCTCTGCCTGGAGCAAATTACCATATTTACATTTTTTCATTTATTCATTTAGCTGATGCTTTTATCCAAAGCGACTTACAGCTGCTATACATGTCAGAGGTCGCACGCCTCTGGAGCAACGAGGGGTTAAGCGTCTTGCTCAGGGAGACATTGGTGGATGTCTCACAGTGGGAATCGAACCCAGGTCCCACACCAAAGGCAAGCATCTTATCTATGCGCCATCACCACCATCCGGCTCGAATGACATCATATCGAGCCGTTTAAAACAGAACGTTCAGAACAAGAGGAAAATCTGAGGTTTTGTCTCACAGGGATTTCTTTTAAATACGTTTACCTCATTATTTGAAGCTTTGGTCATGTTTAACATGAATATGAACAGCTGCAATAAAAAATGTCCCGCTAATGTGTAGCTTTTTCAAAAAAGCAAGAAGTGAAGAGGAGGATGTCGAGCTAATCAGTGTTAGCTTGGAAGCATCGTCTACCAGGGGCGCCCCCAGAAAATTTTCCCAGGGGTGGCCAGATGGGGCCACTGAAAATCCTGGGGGTGGCACACTAAACCAAAAGCCATAACTGAATTTCAGGATTTCTATTATGCAATATAGACTAGTTGAATACTACATAAAATGTGAGTTAAGGAATCACAGCTGATATCCTTTGGATTCTTATACTAAAACCAGTTCAGTTAACATTCCATAAAAATCCTGTTTGATGTGTTATCTGTATATGTGTTAGGCAATTAATTGTTCTTTAAATATGCAAGTTAACCTTTTCCTTAAAAAGCATTTATTTGTAGGAGTGCAGTGATGGGGAGGAACAAAACATTTACTGGGAACAAGTCAACTCAAGATTACAGACATCATGGAGCATAAATATTTTTCTTTAAATTCAAATTGAAATATACAACGTGTGTCTGTATAGAGTTGTGTAATTATTTGTTAACATTTGTTAACAAGGATAGGTATTCTTGCAATATCCCACTTTTTAACAACCGATTTGACCAGTGTCATATTTATATGTAAAAATGGTGGTGGGGCACCGACCATTTCAAAAAGCAGTAGGAAAGTGGCTGTATGACAACATCATGACAACAACCGTAATCTGTAGCCAGGGGCCTGCACCGCGAAGCGAGTTCAACATACCCAAGATATGTTTTCGTTATCTGGCTTAACTAACCTTAACAATCGCGATCGGAATAAGCGGTACCAAGAAGCTGGTTATCAACTCGGTAAGTCAACCCAGGGTTTCCCAATCCAGCCGGGAGCACGTTCACATTCAAGAGGCGGTGTTAGCAGCAGATGACCAATCACAGACATGAACAAGTCCACTGGCAGCAGAGCGTCATATTCTATGAACGAGGATTAAACTGTAACACTACAGAAATGCGACAGTAGCACCATTACTGGGTGATAAAAGTAACTAGTTACGTTTCTATATACTTTCCAGTGTTTCCCACAGAATGACAGGGTGGGGTTATATTCCAACAGGTTTGAGAAGCAGTGTTCATGAGAGAGAGAGAAAGAGCGAGCGAGCCTGGAGGTGCTGCACGAATATATGCTCCTCAATCAAAAATGATTTTAAATACACCTAATAAAAAAATTATTATAAAATCAATATGTGGCGGTCTGTGTTGATAATTATCCAAATTATAGGCTAATTATGGGAAACACAGCTTTCACTACCACCCCCCCTTCACCCCCAAACAAAGCGTCTCTGCCGACTTTTTAACTAATATCATATTCAACAGCAGCAAGGAGTGTGTTTTTTCTGTAAGTTTCACGTCGCTGTGCTGCTTCAGCAGACGCTTCAATAGATCAGATGTAGAAATGTTCGCTGTAGAAAGCTTTTTGCTGGTCGCACAGAGTTTACACTAGACCACAATGTTCTTTGCATCTTAGACTGTGACACAATAATGGCAGCAGCTACTTACAGCTGTGGAAAGAACGCCTCTCTCCCTCATTCTCCTTTCTTCCTTCAGCGACGTGAACAACAAAGTCCGGTCCCGCTGAGCTGCAGCACAGTCGTGGATTCAAGTCAAGGATGGTGCGTTCAGTAACAGCGTTACTTGGATTAGTAACTGTAATAATTTTACTGTTTTAGAAAAGTAATTAGTTACACTACTTAGTTACTGGGACAAGTAATATTATTAACATGCCACTCAAATACAGACAGGAACTGTTATCTAGCTTTCACCTGTAGGCGTTTCCTGTCCATCTCTATGCACCAGTTCCTGTTTTATAAGTTCACTGAGAGTGTTAAACGCTTCTTCTTTATATTTATAGACAGGCTTGCAAAAGTTTAATATACTGAAGCATAGTACATTTTTCTAACAGTTGGACATGTTGGACATCAGGATAGGTTTGACAAAGTCTCTGTTGCAGAGAAGGTGGTGCACATTAAGTGTGTTATTAATCAAGACACACATTTACTGGTGGAAGCTCGACATAAATACACATTTTATTAAATGTTGCATGAACGACTTCAGCATCATATATTACAGCTCTGTCCCTTTCATCACTGCAGGTGTTCTGTCTTGTTTCCATGATAACAGAGTGATTACTTTGAGGTGAATCAATTGTTTGCATTTCCAAATGTACACTAACTGATTGTACACTGAGGTGCAGACAGCGAAGTGAAGTCCAAGGTGAGGAACATCACCTTTTTGCCCACTGAAGAACCTCTGTAGTTCAAGTAGAGTTGTTACAGTGTCTGCAGCATCGTCATTGGCAAAACAAAATACTTTTAATGGACGCACATTCCACCAAGGATTACGTTCCAGCCCATTTTGTGGCTTCCAAAGAGCTGAAGAGCTCACACTCAATGGTCCGGTATTGGGGTGCAAGTTGATGAGTACAAGGGTTTCTCTTTTAACAGATGTAATTTCTGTCATTATAATAGTCTTGTAATGGACTTGTCATAGATTTCTAGAGTTAATCTTGTCTTTTACCTTCTGGCTATCCAGGCCACAAATGATGTTGGAGCATGCCCAGGCGGAGGTGAAAAAGATGGAGATTGGCTGTAAGAAGTATCAACATTTCCTGCAGGCTGCAGACTTCTATATCAAGGGACCACATGTGTCATTTGTGAGAGCGGTTAGTGCAAGCCTCAGCTGCCCTGTTGTATTAGCTTTCTTACATGATATTATTTAATTATTTGCATTGGTTTTAAACAATTATTCAAACATTCAGGCATTCACAGGGGAACACCGTCACGAATTGCATAAAATTAGTCATTTAATATTATTTGCAGTAACAATTACACTCACTGGCCACTTTATTAGGTACACCTTGCTAGTACAAGGTTGGACCCCCTTTTGCCTTCAGAACTGCCTTAATTCTTTGTGGAATACTTTCAACATGGTGTTGTCTTCCAGCAGGATAATGCACCACGTCACATAGCTCAAATCATCTCAAACTGGTTTCTTGAACATTACATTGAGTTCACTGAACTCCAGTGGCCTCCACAGTCACCAGCTCACGGTCCAACAGAGCACCTTAGGGATGTGGTGGAACGGGAGATTCTCATCATGGCTGTGCAGCCGACAAATCTGCAGCAACTGAGTGATGCTATCATGTCAGTATGGACCAAAGTCTCTGAGGAAGGTTTCCAACACCGCAAAGGACTAAGGCAGTTCTGAAGGCAAAGGGGGTCCAACCCGGTACTAGCAAGGTGTACCTAATAAAGTGGCCAGTGAGTGTATGCTAACTTTCTTCTTACTTAAAGAGCAGAGTGAAAAGGTGTGTGCTCTTTTTCCTTGTGTGCTTATGATGTGAAACCAGTAGAGGTGGGAATCTATATGCACCTCACGATTTAATTTCAGGAGGCCACAATTATCGAGGCATCTTTATGCATCTTTTTTTCTATACAGGATTTCTTTTCTTGCACGGTCTGACTACCGACAACTTACTGCTGTGGCTGCAAAGAGATCTTAGGTAATAAGTTAGAGCATAGCAATTGAATAAAGCCCAACCAACATGGGTTTTTGGGGGCCGATGCCAATTTTTATGCTGATATTTAGATTTTTTAAATGATCTTGATAGTAGACCCCTTTCCTGTATAAACTACACTTAGAACAGGCTGATACTGTAAGCTGTTCTTGTGTGTGGGCTATAATACCTTCTCCTGAATGGATTATGTTTTTAAAAAAAACCTCAGATTATGGTCTCAATTTAAAATGCAAACAATTTCACATCAATAACTATTTGCTAGAACATGCATCTTCTTCAGCCATCAGTAATGCAGGATAAGCATGTGTATTTTACTTTACACTTAACCTGCCGTAATGGCTACTTTTAATGTAGTAGTTTATCCCTCTACCAGCACTGTTTTGACTCTATCTAAAGCTACGAGAAACAATTTTTCAACCACCATCTATGATACAGTGACCTGCTGTTGAGAACTTGCACCTGAGCTTTCACAATAAGACAGATGAAGCTTAAAGATCTCTTTATTGCACCACCAAGTCAGCTGAGACTTTCTGCAGAAAGACTGCTGTTACAGTTATGTGCAGAAAAGTCAGTTCGTTTATACACTTCTTCAATACCAGCAAAAACAACGCCTCCCTTTTTTTCTCTCTCACCCTGGACTGACTATAGTTGAAGAACGTTTTGGGACTTTCCATGAACATAATTCATTTGCGGCCATCAGGACACAGACAGCAGGCCTAGCTTGTTTTCCTTCAAATCATTAGTTATACACAGGGCTGGAAACTTTGGCTCACCGGCCAAGATAATGACTTTCCTTTTTATGTCACATAAACATTTGTTTCAGTACTTTTAATTGAGATAATTGAGATTGAGCTTGGGGTGGTGATGGAGCAGTGGATGAGACGCATACTTTGCTGTGAGAGACCCGGCTTCAAGTCCACTGTGAGACACCAATGTGTCCAAGACACCCCTCGTTGCCCCGCTTAATATTAATTGTAGGTTGTTTTCAGTTATTAAATCTTTGTGCAAGAAAAACCCTCTACATTGGTCTCTAATTTATTAATGCTAAGTACTAACAAAAAAATCACAACCTATGCCAAAACCACTCCAGGTACTCCAAGCACGACTTGACTGCTCCCGACTCCACTCCCCTAACGCCCAACCCCTTCCATATCTACACCAATCAAAGCCAAGACACCTGAATTGAACATAAACAATGAACGCCCCTAATCAGCGTGTTACACGATAAATAGACCCCCGTGTACAGCGGGGACCAATTTAAGTGCGACATACATCAAAAAACAACGCTGATCCGCTCTTAGCTACCGTCAAACATATATTATATGGAGATACGTTTACCCGCCAATGTGGCAGGTAGCCTTCCAACATTTAGCCGCTAAACAAAAAAAAAAACCCTGCATTTGGCGCTTGGTGGTGTTAATTTCCAGCCCTGGTTATACATGTGCTGATATGTATCTATCAAATGTATCAAAGTTGCATATATCTCTCTCTCATATATATATATATATATATATATATATATATATATGGATTA
>NW_024044491.1:0-25000 GCF_014851395.1 Micropterus salmoides | reverse complement strand
GCAAAGAAAAGAAAGAGAAATGTGTCTTCAGACCACTCTGACGGGGAATTGAGCCCTGCCTCACCTGCTGCGCTGGAGGATGACTTAATAATGGTACAAACACGTACATGGTCACATAAATGAGATCAGTGAACTTCTGGAAATCTCCCCCTAATCATAATAGTAACACAGCCACTAAAAGCTAAGAAATCCAGCAAGTAAAGTGTCATTAAAGCTCATTTTTGTTAAAACACGAGAAGCTTCAATGTTTTTGCATAGCTGTACTTTACTTCTGTTTGTACTTTGCAAAGCCCAAAAGATTTTTAGGTCAACAAACATAATGGAGGAAGAAGGTTTTGTGGACTGTTTTCTGGTTTTATCCTTGTCCTACACAGGCCAATGCGCAGCAGCGGGGTCACAGTGGAGTCTTATTGTCTGGCCGTGAGAGGGTCGGCACATGCCCATTTAATTTCAGCCACATGCTAAAAAAGCATGTATGATACAAAAAGCCAAAATGTCACACTTGTCAATGTTAATATGTAGATTAATGGTCAGCTAATGTGAATGACCCACGACCCTACATCAAGTGGTGCTCGTCCTGCTCGCAGTTATTTAGTGGTTCTTGTGGGAGAGTTCAAATGGACTGTATTTTATACATTCTGACGGTTGATTTGGTCTAAAATGACGAAACTGGTTTGTTGTGAAACCTGTTTTAGGTAGGGCAGATCAACAAAATGTACCAATAATGCTTTTTTTTTGTTTTTTTGTGTGTGTGGTATGTGCCCATGTCAATTTCTGTTTTCATCTGTTTGAAGTTTTTGCTTGACCTTTTTCAAACAACACTAAACTTCCAACTCTGCCCTCTGGCCAGAAGAGGCGCTCCAATCGTGTGGTGAAGAGGAAGAAGTACACAGAGGACCTGGATATCAAGATAACAGATGATGAGGATGAGCAGGAAGATGTAGACGTTACTACAACCGCGGCGGCTGTGGCCTCAATCAGTGGCGGGACAGCAGCGCAGCTTAAACAGGAAATGGAGCTGGATGTTGACGGACAACCTAGCATGCAGTTCTTTGTGGTGAGCGTGGAACTGTTGTAACAAAGCAGTGTTACATTTCTTCTCTGGTGAAATGGAAAGGATCCTTATAAAGAGAATGGACACTGATGATTGAGATATTTATACATAATGTGTATTTACAGTGTTGAATGTGAAAATTTTACAGGAAAACCCAAGTGAGGAAGATGCTGCAATTGTAGACAAAGTTCTGTCTATGAGGGTAATGAAGAAGGAAGTATGTTGATGTCCTTTTTTTATTAAATTCCTCTACAATTTGTTTAATTAATTTAATCTAATTTTGAAAATCAAAAAACCCCAAAACCTGTTCTTGTCTTGTCTTGTCTTGTCTTAAAGGTTTCACCGGGCCAGTATATCAATGTTGAGGAATTCTTTGTGAAATACAAGAACTAGTAAGTTTCAATGAATAAGTTTGGCCTTGGCACTTGACATATTTTGTTGCTTGAGGAGACATCCAAATGAGGAAAACTTGACTCTCTTGTTCCCAGTTCATACTTGCACTGTGAGTGGGCAACTATGGAGCAGCTGGAGCGAGATAAGAGGATCCATCAGAAGATCAAGAGGTTCAAGACCAAGCATGCACAGATGAGGCACATTTTCCAGGAGGTGAGAAGGAAGCACATGTGGAAACCTCTTATTTTGGGATGTAGATCAGTTGCTTGAACTGTAACGTTGTATGTATTTTTACTGTCTGATTCTGTGGCTCTCTTTAGGATGAGGAGTCTTTTAACCCAGACTATGTAGAGGTGGACAGGATCCTTGACGTTTCCCACAGTGTGGACAAGGACAATGGCGAGGTGAGACCCAAGGCCTTGTCAAGAATTGACTTTCACAGCTGGGAAAAAGAGATTATCTGTTCATCTCTTGACTGTGTAGATGAACTCTTTTGCTCCTCTTTCAGAAATTGGACCCTTTCTTCTTTTTATAAAGTAGTAGCATGTTTGCAATAGTTAAGTACTTGCTTTCACTCTTTTTCCCCTCTAGCCTGTTATCTACTACTTGGTGAAGTGGTGCTCTCTACCTTATGAAGACGCCACTTGGGAACTGAAGGAGGACGTGGATGAGGGCAAGGTCGAAGAGTTCAGCAAAATCCAAAACCGACAACCTCGCCTGAAGAGAACGGTGAGCTGTCAAGCAGATAGAAAGCCAGGAGCAGTTTTAATGCACATCCTGAATTTTCTCGTGACAAATAACTGTGAGGTAAAAGGCAAAGGTTTTACATTTTGCTCAAGTGGAAAACATGGTGCCTCAATAAAGAAAAGATACGATGAAGGATGGAAAAACATCTTTAGAATACAAAAATGATGCTGCAGTACATACTTGTGTTTCTACTGAAAGTCCCCTGTAGCTCTGTCATCCCCTTCTGTCGTGATTTGACCCATCATTGTTTTTATGAACTGTCCATCCAAAACAAAATGACAACAAAATAATGTTTAAAAAATTCTATCACAAGATGGACAGTTAGACAGAGATAATACATTACTTAAAATGACAAAATGACCACACTGCCCCCGTTGACACATACGGATTCAAACACTGGAGATGCAACAGACTCAACCATTTATTGATTTGAACCTGAGATACTCGAGATCCGTCCAGTGGCACAACCTGGAGACGTGGAAGAAAATTCTATTTCTTCCTTCCTTCCTTCCAGCTTAGGAAAGATGGATAAACAATAACTTGGTTACATATGTTAGAAAGCTGCGTAATATGACAAGCATAGAGGTCTTTATCGCGTTATCCTGCCTTCTCTTTATTTCATCAATTCTTTTCTTCTTTCCCCTCAGCCACGGCCGTCTGCCAGTTCATGGAAGAAGTTGGAGGAGTCGAGAGAGTACACAAACGGCAACACACTCCGAGAGTACCAGCTTGAAGGAGTCAACTGGCTGCTCTTCAACTGGTACAACAGGTATTTATCACGTGCAGGCACATACTACACTCCATGGTCACATGTAAACAAAGTGCATTTTGAAGTCGCAGTCGCACTGGATTCATTTTACTGGATAAGGTGCTGTAATTAAAATAGTAATTTGAGAATTAGGATTGTAGTAGAGCATAAAATGAAGGGCCAACATGACGTAGGCATTGTGTCCTTAATATTCTGGAAAAAGTTAGTCCATTTGGAATGATGCTTGTTAATTTCCCCCGAGGCTTCACTAATTACTCCCTGTTTCTTGTCTCTCAGGCAGAACTGTATTCTGGCAGATGAGATGGGTCTGGGAAAGACCATCCAGTCTATTGCACTTCTCTCTGAGATTTACGCTGCTGGAATCCAAGGCCCTTTCCTGGTCATTGCGCCTCTCTCCACCATAACAAACTGGGAAAGAGAGTTTTCCACATGGACCCACATGAACGCCATTGTCTACCACGGCAGCCTGGCCAGCCGACAGATGATCCAGCAGTATGAGATGTACTGCAAGGATGACAAGGTGGAGTTATTGATTCAGACTGTTGTTGATCAACTTCACTGATGTTAAATGTGTCTAATGAAAATTGTCATTCTGCCAACAGGAGCATTTGATCCCAGGTGCATACAAGTTTGACGCCCTCATCACAACCTTTGAGATGGTGTTATCTGACTGCCCAGAGCTGAGGGAAATCTCCTGGCGTTGTGTGATCATTGATGAGGCTCACCGCCTGAAGAATCGCAACTGCAAGCTGTTGGACAGTTTGAAGATGCTGGATGTGGTAAGTTGACGACAGCCGGACGTGGATTTCAAACAAAACCAATGGTCAAACGTGCAAAGAGAATGTCTGCTGGGCCAAGAGTCTTAAATGTGCAGTTTGAATTTGATTAAAATGTTGCTTTTCCTAAATGCACTCACTACAAGCATACTCACCCCTAACTCTGCATTCTTCCTCCACTGCCTCTCCTCCCTCCATCCTTCTCTACCTATGTTCTATTTGTGTTCTGTGGTTTCTCCCAGGAACACAAGGTGTTGTTGACCGGCACTCCTCTCCAGAACACTGTGGAGGAACTCTTCAGTCTGCTTCATTTCCTCGAGCCTGCTCAGTTCCCTTCAGAGACTGAATTCCTCAGAGACTTTGGAGACCTCAAAACAGAGGAACAGGTGTGAAATGTACACTTATGTTGGCAACACACATCTATCAATGTTCTTTGTCTTACTGGTATTGTCTAGACATCGCTGAGCAAATTCATATATTTTAATTTTGGGTCCACAGGTTCAGAAGCTGCAGGCCATCTTGAAACCCATGATGTTACGAAGGCTCAAAGAGGATGTTGAGAAGAACTTGGCACCTAAACAGGAGACCATCATTGAGGTTAATAGAACACATTTGTTAAAAATCTGTGCTGTGTTAAATGATCTGAATGACACAAATAATGCAACAATTTCATTCACTGACTGCGTTTTCTCTCAGGTTGAGTTGACGGATGTCCAGAAGAAGTACTATCGGGCCATCCTAGAGAGAAACTTCAGTTTCCTCAGTTTAGGGGCAAACAGTAACAGCAATGTCCCCAACCTGCTCAACACGATGATGGAGCTACGCAAGTGCTGCAACCACCCCTACCTCATCAATGGTATTGCATCACACTATTAACTTTTCTGCACACAGGGTTGATGAGTTTAAATTAATCCTCTTCGCTGATTTTGATTGATTAACAGCTGCCAGCTGTATATTTGTTTTATTCAGGCTCAAAAACATACAGCTGTATATCACTTTCCAATAATAACTGACCTGAATTATGTCGTATTGACTGTATAATCATTTGAAACACAAGTCCAATTATTATTATTCAATTATTAACATTGTGGTTGATAAACACTAGTCATTGTACCACTAGTCATTTAAGTGTGTATTCATCTGGTGCCGTTTTGTTAAATCAGAGGTGGAATGTTTCCCTGAAGCTGCCTACACACGATATGCAGTCTGAGCTGCACTTGCTGCAGGTTTAGACAGTGCTGAGAGATCAGCTTTATAGGTCACTTCATAATATAATATACCAAAACCATAATAACATACCAATATACCATACGTAGAACGGCTATCACTCATTCTGGCGGAAAACAAAGGCTAAAGTTGTTGCAAAGTGATGGATTATTCAGGGTAATTCAAATGTAATGCATTGGTCTTTTGTTTTTGTTAACATTCAGCGTGACAACTCGTGACTTACCCAAATTGATGATGAAGGATTTGATTAGCAAATATTCCACTTGTGAAAAGCCAGCATAATTGGATAGCATAGTATAATTTTATCTCTCTCTTGTCCAGGCGCGGAGGAGAAGATCGTAGCGGAGTTACGGGAGGTGTATGACCCCCTGGCTCCCGACTTCCATTTGCAGGCCCTGATTCGGTCTGCTGGCAAGCTGGTGCTACTGGACAAGCTGCTGCCCCGCCTCAAGGCTGGTGGCCACAAAGTGCTCATCTTCTCCCAGATGGTGCGCTGCTTAGATATTCTGGAGGACTACCTCATCAACAAGAGGTAAGAGGGTCACTGTGTATTTAAATGCATGTGATGATTTTCAAAACTGTTCAAAGTATTTTGAGGAATTTTGTGATGTGTTAATGTTAGGGTATGTTAACTTATTTTTTTTATAGATACCTTTATGAGCGAATTGATGGCAGAGTGCGAGGGAACTTGCGACAGGCTGCCATCGATCGCTTCAGCAAGCCTGACTCAGATCGCTTTGTCTTCCTGCTGTGTACCCGTGCTGGCGGCCTGGGTATTAACCTCACTGCTGCTGACACATGTGTTATTTTTGACTCTGACTGGAACCCTCAAAATGACCTTCAGGTACAAGATTTTGCTGTACTGTACTGGTATAAAGTTAGTTCAGTGGGACAGCAAGAACCACAATCTATCTTTAGATTTATTTCTTTGTTCACAGACTGTTTTACATGTGTGTTTTTGTGGTTTATGTTCATAATGTTACTAACCATTCTCATTTTTATCAGCTGCTGCATATGATGCTATTTTGACCGTTCTTTTATTCTTCTCTCTAGGCACAAGCACGATGTCATCGTATTGGCCAGTCTAAGGCGGTCAAGGTCTACCGTCTGATCACTAGGAACTCCTATGAGAGGGAGATGTTGGATAAAGCAAGTCTGAAGCTTGGCCTAGACCGGGCCGTCCTGCAGAGTATGAGTGGTAACAAAGACAGCAATGTCAATGGGGTGAGGAGAAATACCTGTCATTAACAAACTTGGCCAGATCATTTGTAGGTTATTCAGCTCTATTATGTCTTGTTTCTTTTGAAAAATGAGTTGTCTTGACTTGTGTAAATTTCTTTCTGCGTCGCCTTTACCAGATCCAGCAGTTCTCCAAGAAGGAGATTGAGGACCTGCTGAGGAAGGGAGCCTATGCTGCTATCATGGATGAGAGTGATGAAGGCAGTCGCTTCTGCGAGGAGGACATTGATCAGATCCTCCAGAGAAGAGCCACTACCATCACCATAGAGAGCGAGGGCAAAGGCTCGACGTTCTCCAAGGCCAGCTTTGTGGCCTCTGAGAACCGCAATGACATTGCACTTGATGACCCCGAATTTTGGCAGAAATGGGCCAAGAAAGCCGACATAGACATGGACACCCTAAACCGAAAGGTAAGTGCAAGCTCCTCCTATGCCTTTTGGTGCTATTTGTCACAGCGTTTCACTACTATATTATATAGTTGTATTCTTGTATGTGGCCTTGTATATTAAATGCTTTTATATTGTTTGGCGTAACATGTAATTGAGTAAAGGTTACTTCTTCCCCTACAGAACACCCTCGTAATCGACACTCCCAGAGTCCGCAAACAGACTCGGCAGTACTCCAGTTTACGAGGTGAAGGTGGAGAACTTTCTGACATGGACAGCGACGATGAGTATCCACCTGCCAATTCCAGACAGTCCCGTGCCTCTCGACGCTCCGACCGCCACAGTGGAGGGGGCTATGGTCGCACTGACTGCTTCAGGGTGGAGAAACATCTGCTTGTCTATGGGTACATAGACTTTGCTTATGGTTTTATATGCTAGATAAAACTTTCACTTTGTCAAGTTATACTCTTGTGCCTTGTTCTCACACTATTACCTCTTTTCTTCTTCTCCAGTTGGGGTCGCTGGCGGGACATCTTATCCCATGCCAGATGTAAGCGTCGTCTGAGTGAACGCGACGTGGAGACTATCTGCCGTGTCATCCTGGTTTTTTGTCTGCTCCACTACCGTGGAGATGAGAATATCAAGAGTTTCATCTGGGAGCTCATCACGCCGCCAGAGAACGGGCGTGAACCACAAACACTTCTCAACCACTCTGGTAAGAGCTACACACAGATTTACTCACATCTCACAGACTGAAAAAGTGGATAAGTGAAGACGTTTCCTTGTTTTATGTTGTCTGTTAAAATATCTATTATTGAAATGTTTATTAACTGTGTTTTCCCCTGCTTAGGCTTGTCTATCCCTGTTCCAAGGGGCAGGAAGGGTAAGAGGGTAAAGGCCCAGAGCACATTTGATGTTCAGAAGGTGGAGTGGATCCGCAAGTACAACCCTGACACCCTGCTTCTGGATGACAGCTACCGCAAACACCTCAAGCACCAGTGCAACAAGTGAGTAAAGCCCAATTAAGTGTATTTTGCTGCGTGTGTTCACGTGAAAGTATTGTTACCCAAACACCTAAAACCTCTCCCCTCTCTCAGGGTGCTGCTGAGGGTGCGTATGCTCTACTACCTGAAACAGGAGGTGATTGGAGAACATGCGGACTCTGTCCTGAAGGGGGCTGACATCAGGTATCTAATACTGACTTTGTACATTAAGCCAAAGACACACACACACACACACACACTACTGAGGTTCACAGTCATACACCTGAACTCAGTATGCATTCTCTTTTTATTCACCAGGGATGTTGATATCTGGATGCCTGAGATGGAGCAGCAGGAGGTGCCTGCAGGATGGTGGGATGGTGAGGCAGATCGCTCACTGCTTGCGGGTGTATTCAAACATGGTAGGTGTTCTCTCTGTATATGCTCATAACATTTATAAGAATAGGGGGAAGATTTATTATGCATTAAATACAAAATTGCATCTTGCTCAGTGATGGTCCATAATAAGTAACAACCATAATTGTAACATGTGTAAAGCTGCTCCACTTGCCTCAGATCTGGAACTTGTCGCATTTGCTTTCTACATTTTCTCAGCCAAGCATTTTTTTTTTTTTATTTCTGTCATTTAACAACCTTGACATTATCATCAGGTTATGAGATGTACACCACTATGCGTGCCGATCCCTGCCTCTGTTTCCTGGAAAGAGCTGGTCGGCCTGATGACAAGGCCATTGATGCCGAGCAGCACACTGGTGATGCCGAGATGGGAGACGAGTAAGTGAATTAAACCTTATTTGCCTATAGATTTATAGCAGACATTGAAACTGACATAAATTAGAAAATGTTTTCAAGTTCCCCGTCAATAATAACTAAATGGTCGGCCTTATGTATTGGAAAGGGTTGCCCCTAGACTGGACATGTCTCACCCTTTTCCTGCTTAATGTTGCTTTATTGTTTGTGTTGTACAGTGCTGACTATGATAAGTATTCAGAGGACCCAGAGTTCAAGCCTGCGTCAAGACACGCCAAAGATCTTTTTGAGGAGGTACAAATCTGAGCCATGATGACATTGAAGTGGTTCTGTCTGCAGTAGTTAATTTGCAAAGATTTGGTAGAATATTTTGGAAATGATCAATAGTGATAAACATTTTAATGAGTCTCTATTTGACCTTGCCCTCCAGCCTGACTCCATGAACGTGGACGATGAGATTTCTGTGGAAGACAAGGTGGGGCCAGTGATCGCAGAAAGCCTTTCCAGTCACAGCGGTCCTTGTGACTGGCCTTCCAGCTCATCACTAACAGCACGGCTGCGGCGTCTGATCACAGCTTACCAGCGCAGCTACAGGCAGGAGCAGCTGAAAATCGAAGCAGAGGCTAAGGGTGACCGCAGGCGCAGGCGGTGCGAACAGGCCAGCAAGCTGAAGGAGATTGCGCGACAGGAGCGCCAGCAGAGGTACACTGGTGTTACATTGTTTTCTGTCTCCAGAGGCTCAGGAATACTGACTATTTTAGAGTATAATTGTAAAAAGTTTTCCACAGCATAATTATTGTATGAATTCTTTTACTTTTGTAGGAGTGCGCAGCAGTCATGGTAATGTTGGCTTTAATTTGTTAATTCAGGCTATGAATTGTGGTTATTTCCTGCTCTGTTCTGTTATATACATAATGTTCACATCTTATATTTGTCCATGGGACTTAAAGGTGCCCAGTGGAGTTTTTGTTTCTTGTAAATAAACAAAAGTTATGTTTACATTGAGTGTCACTTCCCAAAATGCATTTAGTATTCTTGAGGTCTAACATCATAAACATGATGAATGCTTGTCCTTCCTCAAAACATTTGCAAAGCCAATTTTTCTCAAATTTCAAACCTGTTTATTCATGTTAACTAGCAAGCAGTCTTTTGATTTCCATGCCTTTGTTGGCACATTGCTGCATATCTTGCCATATTACAGTCCCCAGTAGATCATAGTCATGAGTCATTTAGCTGACGCTTTTAACCAAATGGACTTACAATTGCTGTATTGCAACTAGGGGTTAAGTGTGTTGCTCTGGGACACACAGGTCATGTCACAGTGGGAAGGAAACCCAGGTCTCCCACACCAAAGGTGTGTGTGTGTGCTCCACAGGTTAACTTTAAGATGTTTGGGCTTGCACCTTTTTGTAAAGGTTGTTACAATTAGTGGAGTGAAAGTAAAGTAACTTAGCATGCCACCATAGTGTCAATGAAGACGTAAAACATAATTTTTAAGTGGATACAAACATACAAACTTTTTTAACCATCCTTCACTTGCCTTCTGTCTTCCTCCCAGGTGGACACGTAGGGAAGAATGTGACTTTTACCGTGTGGTATCTACTTTTGGTGTGGAAAAGATAAAAAAGGAGGCAGGTCTACCCGAGGTCGGAGAACCTGATTTTGACTGGAACCGCTTCCGTACCTTCGCTCGTCTGGATAAAAAAACAGATGAGAGCCTCAGTCGATACTTCCGCTCTTTTGTTGCCATGTGCCGGAGAGTTTGCCACCTGCGCCCAGGTCGCAGTGAAGGTAACTTCTGCCACACATGCTGTTAAAATAGACTCAACTTAGCTACTTGCAGCAGTTAAAGTGTGGGCTCACCATGTTCAGTGCAACACTATGTAATTAATGGGCCACAGTATTGACCTCTTTCTGTGATTTAAACCACATCTAGTGACTCCAGTCTTTATGCACAGGCCATTTATGATAAATCCAAGCATGATATGTTAGTTTACAGTTATCCTTTTTTGGCAGTTGGATAAAAGCAGAACTTGTTGAGTTTACAGTCACATAACAGTAAATGTCTCTACTCTCATCCCACTCAGATGCATCAGAGCTTTCCCAGACCGTTGCCCCCATCACTGAGGAGCGTGCTTCCCGTACCCTTTACCGTATTAGCCTCCTGCGTCGCCTCCGTGAGCGAGTACTGCCCCACCCCTCCCTGGAGGAGCGTCTGCTTCTTGCTCCACCCTCCTCTGAGCTGCCAGCGTGGTGGAATATACGAGAACACGATCGTCAGCTGATGCTGGGCGCTGCACTGCACGGTGTCAGCCGCACTGAGCTGTCCATCTTCTCAGACCCACAGTTCACCTTCAGTCAGGCTCGGGATGAGTTCATACAGAACCAGCTGGCCCCGCCCCCTCCACCTCCACCTCAGGCAATGCCCGTCATGCCCCTCAGCCAGCCGAAGACTGAGGAGGAGGTGCCTGGTGTAAAGGAGGAGGTGGCTGAAGACAATGCCCGGTTGCTTGGAGGTGAAATCATCGCCAACCTGCAGAGTACGCCCTTGAGTCACCATGACGGCAAGGCACGAGGGCAGGGCTGGAGCTTAAAGAGAAGCAGGGGGAGGGTTGGAAAAACAGGAGGAGAAAGGAAGGGAGAGGGAGGGTCAGATTCTGATTCTGATTCTGATTCGGGTTCATCGTCCTCTGAGCGATCAGGAAGCAGTGATGAAAGTGGAGAGAGTGAGGAAGAGGTGGAAGGAGGTAAGTTGGTCTTTAGAGAAAAATATTTAATTCTGCAAGAATGAAGACAACCAATTGAATTATTTTCCCTTTTTAGCAGGCATGAAGCTGTGTGACGGGGATGAAGATAATAGTTTACTCTCCATGACTCCATCTCAGGATGGCATTCCTCCTCCTGATCCTCTCAGAGTTGATTGGCCCAAGGTAACTTATGTACAGTTTACTAAATGTAAATCAAATGTAAAGCATTTCTCTTGGAGGAACAAACTTCGTGTTTATTTTCTTGTTGTGAATGACTGATACATACATGGGGCTCCTTCGTTGTCTCAGGACCGTGTGCTGATCAACCGTCTGGATAGTTTGTGTACGCTGGTGCTAACTGGTCAGTGGCCCTCGGGGCGACGCTACGTGTCTGAGGCTCAGCTAAACCCAAGCTCAGAGCTGGCGGGAGAAGAGATGGCCTACACAAGGGTCATCCGTAAACCCAGCGGCACGCCTGGTGGCCCTGGGGCAGATGGAGATGATGGAGAGTTCACTGTCAAGCTCCTCAAGGTGAGAATGCAGTGGACGATGAAAACATTCTCCTGTTTTTGCGACTAAAATTCTTTCACCCATTCTTTTCACCAATATGAGAGGTTTTTTTAAAGGTCTGTCAAAATAATTTCATTCATTGTTGAAAATCAACACCAGAAATTATGTAGATGTGTTGTTCATGGCTAAATTAGAGGCACCTCTGTCTGTCACCCTGTCAGGAGGAGGGACTGAAGCTGACCTTCTCTAAGCAGGCCCTGATGCCCAATGGGTCTGGGGGGGGAGAGCAGCGGCCGCAAAAGGCGTAAGGATCAAGAGGTACATGCATCTGGTTTACATCCCCTTCCCCTGTAGTGGAGGAAGCGTTGGATGGAAGGACTGCTTTAGATTTGCCAAGTTTTTTAATTGTCTGTCTCTCTTAGTTATCCGACCCCGATGGACTCCATGATCCACTGGAGCGTACTCCTCGGCGCAGGGACCCTCCCACCTGGTTGAAGGAGAACCCAGACTATGAGGTGGAGGGAGACATGCTGGAGGTACATTCGTGACACTTCTCAGTTATGCAATTGCACCAACTGTTCATCAAGTGTCATTTCAAATGTCTAGAATATGTTTCTGCTTTATTACATAATTTGTTGCATTTCCTCAGCTTCTTGTGAACAGGAGTAAGAGGAAGAGAAGGAGGAGGGCAGATAAAGCCCTGACAGGCAGTGAGAAGGTCAAAGTCATTAACATGAGGACAGGAAAGAAGGTGAGACATACAGTAATTTGTATCATACGCTTGATTTGTTGGCTGTGTGTTTTCTCTTGCTAAAAGACAGACGTCCAAATGTGTTTGCTGTGTAGGTTGGAGCTGCTTGTTGTCCGAATCTGCAAGACCTAAGGGAATATCTGGAGGAGAATCCTGATAACGCTGTAGCACCCGAGTGGTCTGAAACTATTCGTAATTCTGTACGTACACAAGCTATTATAGTATTACAATGCCATGTTTATAAATGTGACTTTACTATTTCAGCTGTCTTTTAAAAAGGATTTTTCTACTCTGTTTAGTAAATTTGACTCTTTATGATCGTGGTACAGTTTACAACAGTATCAGAAGGGATATGCTGTGAAAACACATCGCCCACAACTTTTTTTTTTTTTTCCATAATAGACTTTCTAATGTGTCTGATAATATTTATTCTTCTGACAGGGCTTCCTGCCTGAGACCCTTCACCACCGACTGCTGACCGAGCACTCAGAGATCCCGAAGAAAAGCAGACGCCGTCATCACCACCACCACCACCATCACCACACTGCAGAGGCCAGCCACGAAGACCCCAACCTGGACGGAGTTGAAGAGGAGACTCTGGTCTCAGATGGAGCCTACATGATGGATGAGGAGGACCTAGAGACCTCCCATCACTTCCTCACCAGTCCAGACTTTGACGTTAAAATGGAGGGCGGCGACAGCCTTTCCCAAGGTGACTATGACAGCTCAGATCAAGAGGCGCTATTGGACGATGTCATCATAGCACAGAAGGACTCTGATTCCTCATCAAGCTCAGAGGATTGACTGAACCCCCCTCTCCTAAAACATCTGACTTAGTCCCCTTTTCAACAATGAATCATGTTATTCCTCATTTATTTTTACCATATTATGATCAACTTATGAATGAATGTTTTTTGTTGTTACTTTTATTCATTTATTTTATATAGAGATTTTTTTCCATAAAGAGCAGGTTTGCACCCATCTGTTTTCTTTTTCATCATCACAATTGTGGTTCCATCTTTGTCTCCTCGATCCTCCTCTCTAACCTCCTGACAAAATGGCAAAAAAGCTGAGCTTTCTTACTTCATGACTCGTCATTCTCCTCTTCCTCCAAAACCTATTCTTTCCCATCACATTCCCAGTCATGACCAAAAGGGGACCCCTGCTGTACAGATACCCTTTTCTTATCTAAGAACCTCAATGCCAGTCCTCTAGCGCTACATGAAACTGGACATGTGTACCGAGCAGAGCCTGGATCCAGATCCCACAATCCCTTGAACTCGTTTGGTCATATCTCCTGTATCCAGACGAGTCTGTGAACTAAAAGGGGATCCGTTGTGTGGATGTACTGTTATTGTTTTCACTCTGTGTGAGGGGTGGGGGTTGAGAGGGTGGGAGGGGGAAAGTGACGTATTAGTTACTGAAGCAGTGCTAGGAGGATGGGTGTATTGTACAATGTAGAGCTGGTCAGTTGTGTACTATGGTGCAAAGATGACGGCAATGAGTTACTATTCTTGTTTTATGATCTGAGTGTATCTGTGAAATGAATAACAGCAATCTACAGTGAAAGCAACTTTGTGTGCATTATTGTGACTTTTGCTGAGCAGAAGCAGTAAGGCGGTTTGTATGTGCCTTATTACAGCAGAGGAAAATGTACAGCAGCTTAAATTATTCCCCTTTATTATGAACTACAAGTTAGTGATGGCAGTAATGTCCACATACACAGCATTCCTCAGACCTATGAAGTACCTAATAGTACTGTCATGTAAATCACCTATTGCTGGTGAGGGATTAAGCAAATAATTGAGTTACAACAAACCGCTGTCTTTGAAGAATTTATTAATAAAAGAGAATAAACAGAAGTACAACAACACAGATCAGCTGGACCAGAGGTTCAGTCCCCAGCATCTGGCCCAGAGCAAAGGGATGCAAGTACAAGTACTAGATGGGAACAGTAATACAGATTATTTAGAATAAAATTAGAGCAGATGTCCTGCCTTACTGTTTTGTCTATTTATTTTTTTTTAAATTGATCTTTTTTTGAGACATGGTAGCTGAGATGTAAAAGTAAATAAATAAATTGGCGTTGCTCTTGCTAAACTTGCTGCAAGAATTAAGAATGTGAAGAATACCAACATTTCAACAAAAATGAGAGAAGGCTACGCTTTTAAACACATTGGTGGCAGGACATGAGCTTAGTGATTCCAGACAGGATTGGCCATGACAGGCCTTTATAACGAGGCGGTGTTTGGGTACCACTCATCCTGAGAAAAGGTCATGCTGCCTGAAAGGCTTAACTCCTGGTAGCAAAGTGCCTCAACTTGGATGTGGTGGAAATGAACTTTTGCACGATATGCTAATTTTCGAGTTTCGCCTGTATACTATATTAAAAGCGGCCAGAAGTGGAATTATGTACCTCATTACACAATGACGATGGAGGTAAGACTGTCCGCATATCTGAACGCACGTAATATTTAGAGTAGATGTTGCACCGTTCATATAGTCAATCTGAAAGACATTTAAACTCAACCTTTTTGAAAGGAAAAAAAAGATATTTAATAGACACCGATGTTTGGCAGATTTATGTAGATTTACAATATAGACAAATTTAGAAAATAGCACTGTTTTTAAACACCGGGAACAACTTTTACCCTTCTTGCATGAGAAGATTGGGAGAGGTGAATAGATTAGATCTGATAATGGGGAGCAGTGGTGGAAAGTAAAAAAGTAGGCAATTTATTTCAGAAGTTATTGGTTATTTGTTGAAAGTGTCTTTACTTCCCGACAGCATTCAATACATCAAAGGCTCTGAGGCAAAAATTAAAATAAAGCCGGTATCTGTGGCTGTTGCAGGACTGTAATCAGTCGGTCGTATGAAATGATTGGCTTGCCTACCTGCAGGCATGCTCCCCGTGCACTCTCTGCGCATGAAAATGTGTTTTGGGGTGGGAGATTTGAAGGGAGGGGATTTTTTTTCAGTTGGATACTTTCAAAAATCTGTTTATATGGTCTGTTGTTAGTTCTCCAACGTTGCCTACCCCAGCTACTATTTTGAGGTACTCATTTGTTGACATCTAATAAACATTCACTTTACAACCACATACCTGCTGGCTTTCTATTTAAACATATAGTAACATTTTGCCCATTCAACTATTCCAACTGCCATTAACCATTGAACAAAAAGTGAGTTATTTGTTATTGGTAAGTAATATATTGCAAGTAAAGCCTCAATTTCGTTTATCTCACAAACGTCCATTTGAGAGAGCGGAACGGTCGAATCGATTGGTTTAAGTTGATCCAATGGGAAGCACTGCTGTCTTCAGGGCTTTTCGTTCGCTCGTACATGGAATACGCTACATGTTTAATTTTAGACTACATGACTATGCTTCAGACTAAATAGTGGAAACAAGTGCATAACCGGCAGTTTCAGTTGGTCAAACAAATTGTTGAAAATGGTTGTAAATGCCAGTTTTACCTTCTTTGGTTAAGAAATCCACCATACTCGTGTGTCAGCAGCAAGTCACATAGCAGGCTGGAAGTTATAGGTTCAAGTACAAGAGGCAAATAATCCGACAGCCCTTGAATGTAACACTACCTAATGCGTTCGGTTTGGGGGTTAGCATCACTCCAGCAATATGAATTGGTTTGTGTTGGGCCTCTAGTACGATTTCAGCCTCGGGGAGCTTCTAAGTAGTATTTAGGCAACATTATGATTATCTGGCAGTGAACAGCCTCAAATTGCCCCCATGGGCTTCAAAGCTAAGGTAGCTTAACATCATCTCCTCGAACTGAACGTTATGCTAACCACCGGCAATGACTAGCTAGCTAGCTAACGTTAGCCTCTATCAGTTTTTGGGTTCGTTGATCTTAATGGGTAGGGAATTAAGACATTTGCTTGTTTTTTCAACAAAGTAAGCAACGTGTGTAATATATAACTTACCTATATATATTTTAGAGAAAATCGTTTTAAAATGGACCTAAATTTTTACTCTGACCTGTCGGACGGTTGTGCTCAAAGTGTTGATTCGGAGTTTTTGGACACCGAGGCATATGGTGGATATTCCGAGGAAAACAAGGTAAGCTAACCAGTGTTTTACAGGTCGGCTTTGACGTGTGGAAATGCAGAATATTACTTGTATGCTAACGGTCTGTTTCAGTTTCCAGAAGGCAGCGACAGTTACCTCACCATCAGTGGAGGGGGGCACCCTTTTTTGTCCGCTGAGGTCTGTGAGTTAATTAAAAAAAAACATTGCAGTTCAGAGTAATACATCTCCATTGTATTGATATTTCCACACGTGTCCCAGTTCAATAAGGACTGACACATTTTTCTTTATCCTCTTCCACATACAGCAGACATTCCATACTCCCAGCCTCGGGGATGAGGTTTTTGAGATTCCCCCCATCTCCCTTGATCCAGACCCGACTCTGAGCATCAGCGATGCTGTGGCCCACTTTGAGTTGACGGACGGGTCAGATGGCACCAGGGGACCTTCAGGCTCCCGTAGTCTTGTTAGCAACCTGGTGGTCGAGGCCAATGATCCTTCCTTTGCTTCCACCTTTGTGAGCCCTGGGTCTCAAGGCCTGGAGCAGCTGAACCTTGGGGCAATGGGCCAGGCTGGAGGGGGAGCCCTGCTGAGCTCTTCTGCACTGGTGAGTGCTCAACCTGTGGACCCTCACACAGAATGCGGTTTGCTGTGTTTAAATGATAGTTGTCCATGAATGCAATTAAGAGTTGTTTGCAACCCTTTGCTTTCTAATCCCTCTACAGGAACTGGGTAATTCCAGCGGTTCACATTTCAGCAGTTCATCCCCCATGACCATTGATGTGCAACTTGGTGACATCGGTCATGGTCTTTTGGGAAGCAGTCAGCTTTCCACCATTAACCAGTCTGAGCTGGCACTGGGTCTCGGAGGTGAAAACATTAGGCATCATTCAGAGACAATTGAGCAGCCGCTGTCTGCAACACCATCACCAGCTGGTTCCCTGCAGGATGAGGACATGGATGACTTCAAGGTGAGGGGTTAAACCATTCGTGTAGTCTCGTATAAATGCATTTTGGATTTCATGCTGTGTTTTAGATTCTGCCTCTAATATGTCCTATGCTGTTCTACTTTTCCTTTCTCTACTCAGAGGAGTGTGCTGGTAGACTCCCCCATGGCTTTCTCCTCTCCGTCTGCCCTCTCCCAAATGTCCTCCCACCCAGTTACTACATCTGTTGTATCCCTGGCTACAGCCAGGAGGGGTGGGGGGAAGCCGGCCACACTGGCCCCAGTGGCTGGACCAGTGGGCGCTAAGAAAGGGAGGAAGAAGAAAGACCCAAATGAACCCCAGAAGCCCGTTTCAGCGTACGCCCTGTTCTTCAGAGACACCCAGGCAGCCATTAAGGGTCAGAACCCCAATGCATCTTTTGGAGAGGTATCAAAGATAGTGGCCTCCATGTGGGACAGCCTGGCTGAGGAACAGAAACAGGTATAAGAACACATGCTTGCATGGTATAAAATGGGACTATGCCAGTCTTGGGGGAGAAAACAATGATTGTTGGTGGTAATGTACAGACAATTGCATCTATTCACAACAGGATTACTTGTTTTGTCTCCATTAGGTGTATAAGAGAAAGACAGAAGCAGCCAAAAAGGAGTATTTGAAAGCCCTGGCAGCTTATAGGGCCAACCAGCTCTCAGAGGTAAGACCATGCAAGATCCTGCTTGCTGTATGGGACGTTTCATTCATAGGGCTTTTCAAAATGTTTAACTTTCTTCACCACAGCCTGCCATTGAGGAGATGGAGACAGCCCCTTCGCCTCCTCCACCGGTGGTCAACGTGACACCAGCAGCCGTTCCCTCTGCTGCTCACCACGCCATCCGCCTGGCTAACAACAACAACCTAGAAGAGAACACCATCACCAACATTTGTGCCTCCAACATCATCCTGGACATTCCGGAGAGGACCACACGTTCCCGCACGGGGGCAAACAAAGCCTCCTCTCCAGCAGCTGCAGTACCCCCGGCCCAGACCATCACCAAGATCATAATCCCAAAGCACATGTTGCAGGCAGGGGGCCAGGTGGTGACTGTGTTGCCCGGAGGGGTCCGCACTTTGCAGCCTACACTGGTGGTGTCCGGTGCCTCTCGTCAGCCACCTCCACTGCAGCAGATGCAGAACGCACCGCTTCCACCGCGGCTCCAGCAAATGGCGCCAGCACCTCCCCCCTTACAGGCCAAGCCCCGCGAGGGAAGCGCCACGCCAGGTCTTCCTGTGTCCATCACGGCTACACCACCACCTCCACTCCAGATAAAAATAGTCCCTGCCTCATTGCAGGGCAAAGAGGCCCTGCCAATTATTGTCCCTAATACAGCAGCTGTGTCATCTACAGTGACCACATCTGCCCAATCTGCACCCATGGTGTCCGTGCAGGTGGTGAACTCCACTGATACGCCAAGCAATACAGACGAGGATGAAGTTACAGAAGTGCTCCCTTCAGAAGATGTAAATTTTCTTCTTAATTCATTGCTATTGTTTGTTTGTTCTTTAAAACTGGATTATAATTCATCTTCAGACAGCAACAAGCTGTAGCAACCGATTCATTACTATCAGATTTAACTGGTTCAAGGTTTTAAAGTAACTGCCAAACTCAGAAGATGCTCAGCTAGTGTCTATAAATCTCAACCTTTGTTTGGTTTACAGCATTTAATCAGAGCTGTAATTTAGTTGTTTTCTTATCACGTACCTATCTTTAATCGTATCTAAATCTTTAAGATCAAACTCAGAAAAGAAATCTACAAATTTATCTAGATCTTTCTAAATTCATTCATCCAAAAATGGAAAGGATTTACAGCTGTAAATGCATCTGTCTGTGTGTGAAGAGCTCTAGTGAGTGAGACCGTCAACCAGTTTAAAGGCAACTTTGAAGTAGCTACATGTTTCTGTGGCTGAGATGGAAGATGCTGTGCTCACAAACACTGTTGCCTGGGTGTTTCACCACCTTTATAGCAGAGTGGCAAATAGAAAAGCTACAGTTGAACATGTTCACATGACATCAGGGGTAGTGAAAATTGCTCTTCACTCATCACCTGTAAATTAATGCAGCTCAAAGGGTAGCTTTGGTATTTTTCAACCTTGAACCCTTTCTCCATGTTTAAGTTTTCTGAATAGTTGGGACAACATTTTTTGAAATTGGCCCAGTACTGAGGGTTCTGCAGCTGGCAGTAGCCAAACAAGGCTGTTTCAAGTCCACTTAAGTTCTTGTTTTTACCACTGACAGGTTCAGATTGTTAGCCTGATTGTTAATGTCTAACATTATGGAAAGGATCTCTGCAGAAGAGTCTTTTCTTTTTTAACAGCGTAAGATCCTTTTTGTTTAACCAGAAACAACACTCTTCAATGCCACCAGAATCCATCAAACAGTAATTTTACCTCGCAGAACACAGGAGTTGCTGAGATACCACTGCCTCCGTTAGTCAGTTTTTGTGTAGTGTTGTGTGTTATTGTGTGACTTTGGTGTTTTAAAGGGTTAAAAACAAACTAACCGACTGAAGCAGCGGTACACCAGAGGGGTAAAATTAGTATTTTTATTAATGGAGTCTGGTGGCTATGACAAGAGCAATAAAGTGGCGGTTTCTGGTTAAACAGACAATGATCTTACTCTTTAAAATAGGTCTTTCTTTATAAATAGCATTTCTATAATGTTATCAGACACTTATAATAACAATCTGTCCAAGAAGGTGATGTTTTATATAGGCGACATTTATTTTTATTCTCGCCTTAGCTTTCATTGTGTCATATGACGACATGGACAAAAGGACAGTGGTGTAATATGTCATCTACTGTGCCTAGATCAGTATATAGAAAATACCGGGTACCCATATTATTGATGCTTTTCCACATCCTTTCTCCTTGTTTTTTTTCAGGATGAGATGGAGGTGAATGGGTCCACTGATGCCGCAACTACGAAGAGCGTGTGTGTGAGGGTGGGCTGTAACAACCCAGTTGTAGAGAGTGAAGACTGGGACAAAGAATACTGCAGCAACGAATGTGTGGCCACTCACTGCAGGTGTGTAGAGGTTTGAAACATGCACGTGTTTAGTTGTTGTTTCCAACAGACATAAGTTACTTTTCTGAACTTAATATTTTCTGTTTTTCAGAGACATATTCAGGGCATGGTGCTCGATCAGGAATCAGACCATGGGAACAGTGAAATAAAGAGCAGCCACTACCAATCACATTAACAGAATGCTTGTTTTTCACTGAGAGTGAGTGTTAATAGTTGAAGGACCGATGCAGATCTGGTGCTATACAGAAATGTCAAAAATGTATTTAACCACATTATCATAGTCCCCTCATTGTTTTGTACATGTACTGTAGGTTTGGCAGTTGCTGTTCAGGACAATAAACGAGTAGTATTGCTAAATGGCACTAAATTAGGACGCAACTCCATGTTAGTATTTTTGGTACACAGACTTTCTAATGATATGTCTGCAGTGTGGGTGTTATGTTTTATTATGTGTACAGCTTTTAGTCAGGCATCATGGGACTCAAAAGGCAGCTAGAGTAAAAATCAGCACAATTAAGTATTTAAGTTAATTACAATGGTATTTTTACTAAAGCCCACACAGGTCAGTTCATACTTGTTAACTGGGGGGAAAATCTGTTTTTCAAAAAACAAGGAAATGATCAACATTTCAACCTTTTCACAGCATTTTGAGATATGACTGTACACTGCTCACTGTCTGATTTGAAAAAGAAACATTTCCATTTATTTCTTCACTAAGCCTTCGTTTGAGTAGAAACTTAGTTTGTATCAGTCTCTACCTTGTTTTTGTACTGCGGCACTACATTGGCCATGTCGGTTTATTATTGCCTTCATTTTTTATGTAAACATTCTGTTCAGATCATTGCCAGTTGTTAAAAATCCTAGACTTTGATGCTTTCTTAATAAATGAGCAAAATCAATTTTCCTCTTTTTGCTTGGCATCTTAAAGCAACGAAAGTTACATCTTCAGACTGTTTTCAGTTCCTTTCTCACTTATTTTCAGCTCAAATTCTATTAACTCCACATAGAATCAAAATGTAGACTAAAGTGCCTGCTTCAAAAAAACAGGAACAGTTATATTTATGTAATGTACATTTGTATGTTTGATGTTTTGAATTAGATTATATGGATATAGTTTTTCCTGTTTTTGAAATATTGAGGTAATTTTTTAATTGTTGGTGTGGTAAGACTATCATATGTTGGAAGGCCCTCAATATTGAGAAATATGTAATAAAACCTTTTTAGTCTTTCATAGCATGATGTCATTCTGTTGAAAAAAAGCCCTCCCATCCTTATAAACAGTGTATATTGCAGTTACATTTACATTATACTGAAATAAAGATCCACAATGAGAGAAAATCAACCACACATACTGTATTTACCTTAAAACACCTTGCTATACAGTATTAAAATCTATTATTAGGCCAAATGTTCTATTCACCTTTGGCTTAGTCAGGTCTTTGCTCTGACCCATCTCCACTTTTAGTGCAAGTCAACCTTAGTTCTCCTCGATTACAGATGATTTAAGGCAGTCTGTATCCAGTGTTGGCTGAACATTTTGACAGTTTGTAGGATTATTCACAAAACTTTGACAATAGAGGCCCTACTGGGTGGATCCACACGGTAAAGCCCCAAACCAAGGCACACTGGCTGAGTCAGTTCAGCTTTGAATGCATGCAGATGTGTGATTGTCGACTCCACAGCGCAGAATGTAATGTGGCCTTTCTTAAAATCAACCATCACTGCTATTCGGCCGCTCTGCAAGGTCCCACAGAGAGCAGTTTTTCTTTTATTATGGTAGGCAGACAGCTTGCCTTTGCCATTGTGGGTAAGGCTCCAGGACGCTGCGTTGTTTCCGAAGGCGCTGCTGAACTTGCTCCTACGTTGGATGGTCTTGTAGGACACGGCGATGTCCCAGTATCCCTCAGCCTCCACCACCCAGATGTGGGTACCAGTGGAGAAGCACTGGGTGGAGAGGACCTGCGGGGCTTTATTGAAGCGGCTGTTACTGTTGGGATAGTCCAGCTTGGTTTTCACTCTCTCTACTGTTTGGAAGTCAGCAGAGAGTCGAAGGAAAGGACTCACTGAGCCCAGATCCAACATGAGAATTCCTGAGAGAGACAGACCATTTGGGTTCACATACACAATATTTCTGCTACCTCAATTTCTAGTACATGCCCATGGAAATTAAAGTGGTAATTAGCAAGACTGTTCTTGGATTTAAAAGGGATTCAGCTGATGTGGTGTCCTCTGAGATGTCCTGTGTGTCTCATTTTACTATTCCTGTCTGAATTTTTGGTTGATTACATCCGAATCTCAATATAACAAAAATACTATCTGTTTAAAGCACATAGCTTTGAAAAGTTAATCAAAGCACTACACTTAATTTAATACGGGGTTCTGCTGCTGCTACCTGACTCTGTCTGGTATGACCAGTAGCTTACGGTGGCTAATTTTAGTTAGCTTTAAATATATATTGCTCTGTAGCTAAAATTATTGCCAGTTAGCTGACTTTGACTCATCTTTTACTTCTGTTATGTTTTATCATATATTTATCATTATACTGTATATATTGGTTTGCTGTGTAGCATAAGTTACATAGTCTCATTTTGAAATCTTAATGCTCAGTATTGGTGTAGTAAATCTGCCTGCTGACCCCCATAATATCATATTTTCTGACTTTGAGCAGCAAAACAATCTGTGTTTTAAATGCACACCATTATGATTGTTTTTTTTGGAGTGTCCCAATTATGTGTTCGTGAACACCATATTGTGCTTTCAGAAACCTGGAGCCCTAAATCCATATCCCATTTGTGAGAAACCTGGATATGCAAGCTGGATGTAAACAATATCATCCAGGTTTCTGATCATTCTTTCCCATGCACACATCTGTGTCCTCAAATCAAGGCATGTATTAGTAAGTCATTAAAGCAAAAAAGATTAATCAACAATGTAATGATGGTGTACGTGCTGAAATAAAAGTTAAAGTCTAACAATATATAGATTTATAATATAAAAAAATGTATTGTTGCTCCCATCTTCCATTAATGAAGATAAGATTAAGTTAAATCCAGAGTGGTAAATGCAGCCACAGTCCAGGCAGCCAGAACCCAAACGGAGTTCATCCTCAACTATTAAGGCATCGATGCAGACGATCACAAACCTGGATAATAGAGACACCTGGTTATTAATATCACTGTTATGATTCTACTGTGTTCCATGTTAACATCATATCCCCAGTATGAAAACCAGGATCAAACCTCAAACCAGCATATTAAAGTGCATGCAAATGTACACCGTCTGCTTATCTTTAATGTGACATTACAGACAAAACAATGACTTTCAAGTGGTCAGCATCACACTGGCAGCAGACATGGCACACGTTCTCTCCAGCACTTTAAAATCAGTGTAATCCAACACAAACAGACGGTACTGCTCTCTGATTGATTTTAATTAACATTTCCATTCTAACACCATGTTTCAACACTCATTTTTTTGTACCTTGTTCTTCTGTCTCTGGAGGTGTGTGGCTCTTCATTGGATGATCAACCAAGAGTTCTATGCAGGAATTAAAAAATATTTTTATTATATATATATTATAGTTATTTGGGAAAAACATATAAAGATTATACACGTTGGATGAGTTACTAATGCGTTGGCCCTTTAAGTGGAGCATCAGATGAGACAATAGTGCCTTTAACTTTAACTTATGTCCTTGAGAAAGTGTCTGAGCAGCCACATGCTCCAGAGGCACCTTTTTTTAATATTTAACCTCCTTGTGAGAGTTCATGGAAGGATCACATTAATGAATCAACAAAGTATGGCTCTCAATTCCTGCAATTTACCTGCAATGGAGGAATAAATGTGATGCACGCCGTTCTGCTGCTTGTCCAGCGCTTCTGTTAGCGTCTGGTTTTCCACAGAGTAGTTGTAGGCTGGTTGGAAACAACGAAAGACATCAGTGAGTGCATGTTTACACATACAAGACAAACACTGTTATGGAAATAACTTTTATGAGTGTGTTATTTCTTATTGAAGAAGAGGATGTCAGGAATCTCAGGACAACTTACACAGCATTGTATATTGGAGCCCACCAAGAGAGACTGGCAACAGCATTAAAGAGTGTAAACACAGTGTAGTAGCAAACTAAATCTGAAGGATGCATCCTCACAGGAAGTATTTATCCTTCCTAGACCTACAGAGATTCACAATGTGTCCAAATATGGTTATTATTCACCTCTCTATTCATGTGTGAAGATGGTCTATTGGTTCAACACAAGACACTATGCTTACCTACGTTAGTCTCATTGTGTGTCATTAAAGTCATATGCAACACCATATGCCCAAAGGATACTAAAGGACAGTACCCACTCCAGCCACAGCCTGTTCACCCTGCTGCCTTCTGGAAAGAGATATAGAAATTTCTGCTGCCACACCACCAGATTGCAGAGCAGCTTTTTCCCCCCCAAGCTATCAGACTCTTAAACTCTAATTCATCCTCAGCACTGCTCCACTGATGATAGTTTATATTTATGTAGTTTGTATGATGCTTTGGCAATATTGTTGTTGTACATTCGTGCCAATAAAGCTAATTTGAATTTATTTCTGTTTAACATT
>NW_024044490.1:0-25000 GCF_014851395.1 Micropterus salmoides | reverse complement strand
ACATGCCCATTTTAATAATCTGATAGAAAACATTTGTTGAGCACAACATACACCATTTTACCATATATTGTGAGGAAAACACTGAAAAAATATATTTGAAACAATGTTATATATTTCAGCAAATATTCTTTTAGCTGTACAATGACCCGTCACCGTACACAATGTACTGCTGTAAATATCTAGCCTTCATAATCCGCCAGGAACAAAAGACAAAAATAAAATCCAGACTTCTTCTGCACCTCATGTGAGGTGTTGTTGGTTGCTTCAGGCTGTACAAACATTTCTGACTAGAATTTCAAACCCAACAAACATATACAAATTGTCAAAATTTAACTGCATAACTTGTCATGTTATGGTCTTATTCCAAAACAGCTTGCTAAACACTATAAATCAGAACCACCAGACATGTTCAGTGAAACTGATTTGACATGTGGTAGTGCATATAAATAATAACAAATATACAGGGAATATTAACAATCAATATTAATATTATCATATATAAGAATAAGATAATAAATACACTGTTACAAACAGCTGGAGGGTCACTACAACACAGCTGGGTGCAACAAGGTTGTGCAACTCTGTGACCACTTACACACACACACACACTCTCTCTCTCTCTCTCTCTCTCTCAAACACACGCACAGGAAATATCATGTCATGACATGACAACCTCTCTTCTGAAGGTTGCACCTCACAACGTGGTACCTTTAAGGTAGTGTTGGACAGATCAGCAACCAGCTGCGGATCTGTCGACATATTCAAAGTGCTGCAATAAAACTACAAGATACAATTCGCTAACTGGTGTCTTTTTAAATGTGCACACCGTCTCACAGTCATTCAAGGTTCAGAATAAGTCACGTATTCACGAGAATGGAATGCTGTTAACTACAACAGGTGTGTGGTGTGTGTGGTGTGTGTGGTGTGTGTGGTGTGTGTGTATGTATACGGGGGAATTACAAAGTGGAAACAGATGTCCCATACTGGAATAGCTCAGCACAATACAAGGTGATTTTTCTCTTAGATATTCTTGGTGAATAATTGATAATTGGCTTTCACTGGCCTGCACTATTCATCCAGCTACAGGAAGATGTGAGGTATCAATTTGGCTTCTGGTTGGAAGTTTGACTTGTTACCCTAGTGACTCTTCAAGCATGGGAACACACTTTTCAAAAGGTGGCAGTGAAATCGTCAAGTGCTTTCTTGACAAGGCTTGTTGGAGAGTTTTGTACTAAAAAAAAAAAAAAAAAATGTATTTCCACTTTCAAGGAATCTGATCTATGAGTTGTTTAATTGCTTATGAAGTGAAGTATTGAAAAGAAAACAGTTGGATAAAATTATTATTTTGGTTTTACATGTTTATAATGACACTCTTCGTCTTATGCCACAAAGTGCAAATTGTGCTGGGAAGCCAACTGATTTTAGAAATACATCCACTGGGGTTTGTGAGAACAAGCTTATACTATTGCCAGAACATTAGGAAGACTGTGTGAGACAAATGTGTCCATTTTGTAGAAAACGTTGACACATCTTACAGCTACATGAACGTGTTCAATAAATTATAAAAAACACTTACAAAAAGACACGGCCGTTAAAAAAAGGCACACAACTTTGTGTTAGAAAAAAAACAACTTGGTTACAAATAACTTGCTGACCAGTCGTTTTGGTTGGACACTAAAACCAGGTGGCATCCAATCCTGACACAGGAACATTAAAAAACACACGTCCTGAAGTGCAAGTTTAGAATTTTACGAGTCCCAGTATATGGATACACAATCGTCCATTTCACCTTCTTTGTTTGTGAGAATCATGATTCAGCCCTGCCTCTGCAGTTCCACAGAAGTCCCTTCTTTAAAGAACAGACGCTACACTCCTCCAGCTCCCTTCTAGAGGGGCTCAAAAACAAACTGCTGCAGGGTTTCCAAGCCTTGTTTACAAGGGTGCCCCACATTCAGTCAGGCCCTCTCTGCCAGGCAGCTCTGAAGAGCCAGATTGCAGGATTGCTCCACTGCAATTAAATGAATTCAGCCAAAACAGCAGAACCTGCTGCATTCTAAGAACACCATCAGTTCAGCTATGTTTCCGCTGGGGAGAGGTCACGCGTTGCCATTTGTACGCCATCCTGATCAGAGGGATGGTCCTGGAGTGTCACGCCGTCAGCTGTCTCCATCATCCCGCTCTGGCTGTCTCCATCCTGGTCATCCAGCGTCAGTTCAAACTGAAATTTACTCGCCACAGGTCCCCCCTCCACCTCCCCATGTGGGCCACCCTCCCTGTCGCTGGTGTAGAAGGGAGGGGAAGGACTCTGGGGGATCATGCTCTGGTACCAGTTCCTGTTGTCCTCCAGCGTGTCCAGGATGTCCTGGGCATCGGGGTGGACCAAGTCGGCCCACGTCTCCCACAGAGGGTGGACAATGTAATCGATAAAGCCAACCTAGAAAAGATAACAAGGGCTGATGTCAGGAAAAGTGATAAAACAAAAACAATACCAACTTTCTATTTTTGGAGCTAGATGTGTGTTCCCTACCTGCGTTCTCTCCACTGAAGCTGTGTGTTTGTCACACATCGGACTTATCTCCATCCCCCTCTCTCTCTCTCTGTCTCCCTGGTGGAAGAACTCATCCATGATCCTGTCTGTCCACTGTCGGTAAAGATCCAGAGGCTTGGTCGGGTTGCTCAGGTCTGCACAGTGAACCATGTTGCGCAAAACCTGCAGATAAAAAAAAATGCAATTAAAAAATTAATTCTCTTTGGTTTGTAGCCAACTGTCTGCATCATGTGTGTACAAGCCTGCCTTTTACCTGCATTCTGTCTGTATAGTTGTCCAACAGCAGAACTCCAGAGCTGGTCACTTTCTTGGTTTCTACCATCGTCTTCAGATCAGCCAGCAGGCTCATGTGTTTAGACATGTCAGTTGCCAATACCTGGAAGAGAGAAAGACATTTTTAAGAAATGATTTAGTCAAGTAGTTAAGACATCACTCTGGAAGCTAAAACTGGCCTGCAGTTTCCGACTGACATGCAGATGTTTCCTCACCATGTCAATGACCATCCTCCGGAGTGTCTGCCTCTGCTTCTTGCTGAGGTTTTGGAAGATGTCGCAGTTGTCTTCCTGCAGCAGCTTGAAGCCCACAGCCAGGTGGTGGTTCTCCAGCACTGACTCATCGTTGTACATCAGAGCCAGCTCGGAGTCTAAAGGCAGAGGAGGGAGGAATGACAGGAAGAGAGAAATTAAATTTTTAAACTCAGGTCAGGGAATGTTCCGAAAAACCAACGTTGTTGCCATTAAACCGTGCAAATATTTCAGTGATGTGGAAATCTGCTGACTTTTTTGACAATTAGACATGACTTACTGGTGTTGATGAGGAACTGGTTGGACACGCCTGGGTGGTCCACGTCATGAATGGCTGCAGCGAAAATGGCCGCCAAGATCTCCAGATCTGTGAAGACCGCCTGTGTTTGAAGAGCAGGAAGGAGAATAAAGCCAGTTAATAAACTGCCCAAACAAGGTAAGGTATTTGACAAATGTTTCAGGCAGATCTGTTCATCTGTCATCCTCTCTGGCATGTTGTTTCAGCCAGTTCATGCCATTGTTTGTGACAGTGATGCCAGTCACTTGCCTCATTAAATCATAATAGCTTGTGAAAGAGGTGTGGACCATGGTACCACACTTGAATGGTTGCACGTGTTTATCAGGTAAGTAACCAGAACTTAATTTAAGACCAATGTTACAACTAATTATAGCAACAACAAAAAAAAATTCCAACTGTACTTTGTTACTAAAAGGTAGTGAATTCTGCATGATCACTCATGTGACTTACATCCAGTGCGGGAGTGGACAGGAGGATATGTGTGGACTGGGCTACATCAGCGGCGTGTAGGCTGTTGTGGTAGGCCACGTCAGAGTGATAGTGGCCCTCCAGGGTCAGCATGAACGTCACAAAGGTGTCCGTTGGAATCTTGAACGTCCTCATCAGGTCTCGCTCCTGCATGCGACACAGAGGAAGAAAATGTATAAGAAAAACAAGACTTTAACAGTGGGAATTGACTACTTACTGAAGGTGTTATACCACGCTAGTTGTACTTTCAAGCATCTCTTACAGCAGACGTAATTGCCACCAGACTGGTGATCTGACCTCAAGATCAGTTTTGAAACTGTGTCCAGCAAATTGTCAATCATACACTACATAAAAGGCTGGAAATCAATTTCATCTGCTAATGTCCCTCCAGCAGACGTTCCTGTAGCGATACGGACAGCTGACGGAACAGAACATTCTGTACACAGTGACATGCGCTGCGCCTCATGCCTTCTATAGCCGTGTGTGCTTGTATGAGCGTTTTTTTCAATTTTTTAAATGAGTGTTTTCTGAATTAACAATGAGGTCGAAGAGGCAGTGACACTAACCTGAAAGATGGTGTACATGATGCATGTGAGCGGCCGGGCATGGGAGTGCTCGGCCACTCTGAAGATATTCAGGCCCCATTTGTTGATGTCCTCCAGGTCCTATTTAGTAGTAGAGTAGACAAGACGACTATAAGTCTCAGCCAATCACATACTTTTCATTTTGTTTTTTTTTGCTGTATCTGTCCATCACATACCTTCGACAGCAGTTCCTCCTGGTCCGTCTTGACCCCAAAACGATTTCCGGCGCTTCCAGAAATGCTGGGCGTGTGGCTGACCTTCCTCACCCCACTGATCTGAGTCATCATCCCACCCTGCTGCTGCTGCTGTTGCTGATGGCCCTGCCTCCTCTTCCTTTCCCTCGACTTAGGAACTGGACACGGAAGCTCCAACTCATTCTGCTTGTCTGGAGAAAATAGAAATAAACACAAAAAGAGGACGGGAGAAATAAGAAGAAAGAAAAGAAAAAAAGATATTAAAAATGTGGTTTTTAGTTACTCTTGAGACAAAGATAGACTAGGCTAGGGGATGATGCATAAGCATCCTGTCTTGTGTTGCCGCTGTACTGACTGAACTTAATTAACACAGGGAGGTAGCTGACCTCTCACACATATGTGACAAAACATTAGAGCTGCACAGACAGTTGTTTTATTAGCATGAAATCCTTCAGTTACAGTTTACTTTGTTAAAAAATAAACTTTCTTTACAGCAAAAAAAAGCAAAACATTTAAAATGATTCACATAAAAAGATGATAAAACCTTAACAAAAAGGATCTCATGAAGGGTTATGAAATCTGAAAACACTCCAGTGGACCGTGCATTCTGAGAAACTGAACTGTGTTGCAATAACAATCCACAGAATACTGGAAAGTCTGGCTCATATTAAGCTGAAATGTGTATGCAGGTTTGTTTGTTGCATACAATCCAGTTTGTCTGTTGGCTGAGTGAGATTTTCACATGCTTCACACAGTTGACAGCGCGTACCTGTGTGAGTGCAAGACCCGGTCTGTGCACCACACACACACACACACACACACACACACCGCAGTGAGAAAAAAAATATCTCAGCTGCATCCTCCACAAAGCACAGGAAGAAAATGATCTCACTGCACCTGACAGGTGCTAGCTGCAATGCAGATGACAAGAAAACCACTGAGCTTCAAAGATAAGCTGTGTTTCTCTCTGTGCTCTTGTGTTTGTCTCTTCTCTCTAGAGCAGCTCTATCATGCAGAAATCTGTACCACTGCGCCACTTCTATTGTTAGGAAAGGCATAGTTTCTTCGACTGTGCATCCATCGCCTCTCTTCCCTCTTACATTTAGCTCCTCCGAGGTGAGAAGATGGAAGTGTCTTTACTAGCGAGAGCAGAACATCAGTCTGCCAACAGCCCTGATAAGCTGGTTGTCCAGGTGTATGCTGGTGGTGAGTTGGATGGGAAGGTGTAAAACCTGAGGGGGAGACTGGCAGACTGGTCACAAAATGCTGCCGGGCTTTTAAGAGACAAGGAACACTGACGAATAATACTGTGTCTCTCTGGACCTGATGGCTCTCCCCACCCTCTCCTCCACGCTTTGCCCCTGATCTCCCCAGAGGGGAGTCTTCCGAGTACAACCCCCTGCCTGCCCCATCTCTCCCCTCCTGACCAGATCAGACTGGTTTGAGAGCAGTGGAGCACACAAACTCCAAGTTTCTCTGCTACTTAGCACATGTTTGGGTAACCTCACAGCCTCTGCCACATTTAGAAAGTCATTCCTGAAGGATGTTGGCTCGTATAAGTCTTGCATTAGAGCTATGCACTCCAGCGCATTATGTGATGGCACAATGCATACTTCCATGAGTGTTTGTGTGTATGTGTGGTTATTTGTGCGGGAATATGTGCTGCAGTGCTCACCTAGGAAGGTGTTGGAGATGTACTCTGACACTTGGTTGCCTGAGCGACTCATCTCAGACAGGTGGCTCAGCTCCCGGTTCAGCATCCTCTTGAACTGGAGATATAGAGGAAAAAAAAAACATAAGTTAAATGATCTATACAAGAAAATACATGTCATTACATCATTTTTCTGCTGTTTCCGAGCAGAGGAATGAAGCATTTCCTGTTATTTTCCACTGGACTATGTCCCATGAGAACATGGCCTCTGTTTTTTAATGCGCCATATAAGGTCTGTGTTTATGCCTTCTTGGTCCTGGTTTGAGTTTGCCACTAAGCCACTTGACTGCCTAGCATTTCAACAAACAAAATGCAGTGCTTAAAATACAACATACAGTGTCATAATGTTTATGCTGCTTTTTTACCAGGGAAACAAAATGCGCCAGCTTTTTTCAGTGCACCCACCATTGAGGTAGAGCCCGATGACAGAATCGGTCTAATCTAATCAAACACAATCAAGTGTGTAATCGAAACATAACTAAATCAATGTGGGAAATCTGAGATGTTATACCAGCTGCAGTGAAAAGACGTGGAAAGACATGCACACACACAAACACATCACAAGTCTCATCTATGCCAAATCTCCTCTTGGACACACCTTGATGTATCCCCAGGACACAGAGAACAGGTAGTTGGCCTCAGGCATGGTGCTGAGCTGTACCGAGCCCCTGGCGCTCCCCAGCAGAAGCCTTGTATGCTCCTCTCTGAGTGGACCCCCAAGGCTGAGCTCAGCCCTACAACCTGAAGCTCAAAGCGCCACAAAGCCCCCGCCTTACAACGGTCGACGGTAAAAACGCCCCAGCTGAACTCTCCAGAGAGGGGCTGTAGTGCACCCCTACATCCCCGGCCAAATGCGCCTCTTCATAGCGTCGCCTACTGTTTTCCAGGATCGCAAGCCACTGGCGAGAGTGATGGAATTCCCCTGAATGCAATCAATATTTCCCCTCCTTCTCTCCGGTTCTCGCTGCCTCTGTCCGTCTCTCTAAACCTCTTTCTCCTCCTGACACCATCCAAATGTTATCCAGATACATGCAGGGGAAATCCAGTCTTCCCAAACCGAGATTGAGCAGGGCAGGGAGGAAGGGCAGGCTCTAAGACAGAAACAGAAAGGAAAGGAGGGATGGAGAAAGGCAGAGAAGAGGAAGAGGGGTGTGCGCTCTAGCAGTAGTCTCCTGTGGCAGGAAGGCTGATGGAGTCTCTCTCTCCCTCTCTCTCTCACTCTCTCTCTCTACCTCCCACCCTTGCTAAACACTAAGCCATGCACAGCACTGCAGAAAAAGGGAGTTTAGAGAATCCCCCAGATCTTTCTTTCTCTGGCTATTTCTCTCTCCCCTCCCACTGTCTCTTTTGCTCCCCCACATCTGTTCCCACCCTTCTACATCAGCTCCCTCTGCTCAGTAATGCAGAACAGATCCAACGCATACTGCGCAATGTGAGGCTTCAAAGCACCAGAGGGTTTATCACATGGGTGAGGAGAAGCTGGGTATTAATTTACCAGACTGGGTTTGATCCTCTTTTTGTGCATTGTAGAAGCAGAGCCATAAGATGCTGTGCACACTTCAGTCCATAATCCTTTCAGCACATTTTAAAGACCCATTCCTGTTCTCAATTATAAAATATTGCTATTGTCTGCAATATTTTCCAAAAACACCATGATTCCTGTCTCACTGCAGAAGTTTTCTGTATTAAAAGACACAAATGGAGATGACCGGAGACAAACAGATGAGTGTTTTCAGTCTGCCGCCCACCAGCGTATGACCAATTACATGACAACCTGAACGCCATGGCAACAGAGTCACATGGTCCCCCCCCATCATTCTCACGGTGGTCCCCACTCTAAACGCATTGAATCAGATCACACACACACACACACACACACACACACACACTACACAATCTATAGCAGAGAATCTCTAGATAGAAATAACTAGGCTAGACACTGTAAAAACACACAAGCACAGACACATTTTCTGTTGCAGAATCTGATGCAAAATGTGAGATAAGCAATAATGCAAAACCACATCCTAATCTTTATACTGAATACAGTGGTGTAATCAATAATTTTCCTGAAAATGTGATTGCAATTTCCTGTTTTTATAATGTCAACACTATGGGGGGAAGAAAAAAAATCAGCCATCTTCATGCCTTTTGCCAGGGCTTTTTTTATTTCTTACAATGGGGTCTTTTCTCTTCATACTGAATCAGACTCTCTGGTCTCAACAGCTGTCTAATAGCTGTCAAGCAGACAGCTAGCATCTACTTGACTGTGAAACTTGAATAACACTTTCAAAGCATTGGCTGCACTCAAAACCCAGACTGCCAGAGGCAGTCCATAAAAATCAAAGAGCTCGAAAGGACAAAAAATTGAGCTTGGAATCAGAAGGGCTTATTCCATTCAAAATGATTGCAATTGATTCTTTAAAGCATGGTACAGTGTGGATTTATGTGACCTCAAGGAAATGAATCAGGCACAGAGCCACATGTCAGTCACACAGGGTCATGTAGTTCAACGGCATGGTGAGCAAGTCTATGAATGTGTTCAGGAGAATAGATTACTCAATGCGTGATGTTAACTCATACATCCTTTTACGTTAGCAAACAGCGCTGACATTCAGAACAAACCGTTGTTTTAAGTAACCTAGAGAAGTTACATAACCTCTGCCGAAAAAAACCCACAAAACTTGTGGTTAACACTCAGAAGATGACGAGCTGATGTCTCATAAAGTTTGAATATTCAAAATAGGTGCACAGTGGAATCATTGTCTCGCAAAATAGTATTAAGCCAAAACACGATTGACAACTGAACTCATTTAAACACACATTATTAACGCAAGTGCTAAAAGGTTTTTAAAACAAATAGGCCACCACACTACTGGTTTTATCTTGCTCGCTGGAATCCTAAAAACAAGCCAAAACAAGACAGGGAAATCTCAATGTAATGACTTAAAAAAAGTACACTAAATTCAGTATTTAATTGTGCTTTCTAAAGAAAATAATGACCTAGATCAAATCAATTAATCCATTCTTAAATCAACTCACACTCTCCATACGGCAGACCACACGCACAGCTCCAAAACAAACTCACCTTTTTCCAATTGTAAGCATCCCAAAGTTCTTCGTCTGCTTGTCAGAACAACATAGTCCCATTGTCACTTAACATAAACCAAACACAACCCCAAAAGAAATCCTGTAAAGTTCTACAAGTTAAACTCTGTCTCCTGCCTGACTCAACTTCAGAAAAGAGAACAGAGAGTGTAAGCAAACATAGCGATAAAGCAGACTTGACTGACTGGCCTACACAGCCTAACCAGAGATCGGCGGCTCCTCCCTCCAACACAGGCCCGAGCATGTGTCCCCACCTACTTCCCCTTTACTTGATAAAGTAGTTCACTGAGGTAATTTACTGGTAGACATCCTGCTTCCTAACATAGCCTCAAGCACCATACATCTAACATATCTGAGCCAATCACTGAAAGTCCCAGATGTCATGTTTAGCAGGCAGCCATGCTGATGTATTGTTGAGGAAAACCACAATGACATGTATTTGGGACAAATTTTTCAGGTTGGCTCAGTTCTTACATCACACTTTTGACCTTTACTGGGATTGCACAGAAACAGATTGACATCATATTGCATTACCTCGACTGTGCAATCTGACAAAGCCCGGAGTGGTCCAATGCTGCCTCTGTCCCTTGTGTTGCTGTTTACAGTCTCAACACACAGTGGATTATGCCTGGTGTGTTCACAGTTTAGTAACATTAGAAAGACACATTTCCTAGAAGGTGTTGATCAATTGTAGGTAAGAATAGGGTTACAGTAAAAACAAGTTTCATATTTACCATACTCATTGTGGCTTATTTTCCATGATAACAGCAGATTACAGAGGTAAAACTTTTCAATTGCAATTAGGCACCATAATCACTACTGCAGTTTGGCTGATCCCCTCACTGCCCTTTCAGTCAAACGGAATCACACTATAATTTAATGTCCATTACTCCTGCTACAGCTACAGACCCACCACTACATCTGTTTCAATAATTTTGTCATTTTTTCCCCTCTGAAGACGGCGGTGCTTCAAAGTTGAAGTGACCACATGTGAGTTAAAGTTTCCTACTCGCTCGCGCTCCGCTCGGGGGCCCGCTTGCACACTAACCCGCAAAGCGCTACACTCCTCTAACTGAATTCAGATGGCAGTGTTTGTCCAAGGCCGTCACCAGCATCAGCATGGAAGTGTGGCAAAGCTAATGATAGTGAGGGGCAGGGAAGCAGCTCCCCGCTCTGAGGTCACAACGACCGGGTTGGCGGTCAGCAGGGTGTGTGGTCCTGTAGCCCCGGATACACCTGTGCCCTTGGACACTGAAAATGGAGACACCCTGGGTTTGATCGTGGGTTCAATTACATCCTCTCTGGTTCTGAAAAGAAACGGGCACTTTGTCAAACACCACGTCATATAAATGCTGGGAAGGAGCAAAAGCCTGCAGATGCTGCATTAATGGTGCAACACTAAAACCATATTTGACACCAATTGTGCAATAAAAACGTGAATCGGTTGATTTCTTTCCATCGCTGTACAATTGCACAACAATCTAGCACATTGACAAATCTAAACTTACATCATAAACTGTCGACTGCTGCTCTTTCAAAAACAGCATAGGTCAACAATGTTCAGTGGTGGTACTGGGTCATACTGGGAGGACTCCCAGTGAACAATGTGCCAGGCCTGCCCGACCAAGTGGCTGTGCTGATGAGCGCCTGCAGGGCCTTGTGTTCATTGTCTTGACAGTCCCAGTGACGTGGTTGTCTGTACAGACTCAACCTGGCTGAACGGTCAAAGCGCCGCTATTGTCGTCTGGTAACCAGGGAGCAGAGGAGAGGGGGCAACGTGGGGCACAGGAAATAAAGAGACAGGAAACTGGTGTCACGGTCACCCGTTGTCACAGTCTGACAACATTCCCTCCCCAATCCGCCCTCAGACCACAGCGTAGAATACAGACGGAAACGGACAACACCACCCTGGGTGTTTATAATCTGACGCCGCCATACAGTCTCCACTGTCTGTGTGGGGGTTGAGCAATACTGTACAGTAATTTGGGTGAGCTCTACACGGATGAAATGCGCACAAACAACTTTCATGTGCATCAAAGCATAGGGAAGTAATTAGTCCTAAAGAGCTGCTTTGCAGTCTTACACTACCACAATGTGTTGATTTAGATTGACTTAAACCAAAACAGTAAGCGGATTTAAAAAATAAAGAAATAACATATTGGACCATATCTGTAATGCCAAGCGATGACAATGGATTTTAAAAAATCTTTAGCCACACCAGTAGGGTCTCTAGGGATCGTAATGTTAATTTGTCTGTTGGACTGGATATTCGTACACTCATAGTGCCCAGAGGATGTTCAAATGACTTTGGTGATGCCCAGACTTTTACTCTACCATCATGAAGCTGACTTTTTTTTGTAAAATTAGTATTAGTATAAGATGGATTGCCATGAAATTTGACATTCAGACATTCATGTCCAACTCAGGATTTATGTAATATCTTTGGTGATCCTTTAATGAAATCACTTATCAATTAATCACTTCTTATTGTCTATTTGTGAATGGGTTGAAACCTCACATAAAAATGAACCACATGCCTGCTCTCAAAGTTCCTTGGAACAGCTACTATGCTGCATCCTATGTGAAGAGATAGAGTTGGATTTTCTGAGTGCGCGCTCCAGAGCCTCTTGCTTACCGATTCTGAAGTGTACACATAGTGACATCACCCCAGCTAATGAAATAGAGTCCATTAAGCCCTGGATATACTGGCTTTTTAACAATGCGTAGGCTAAGACAGGCGTTGGAGATGCAAAGATGCAAACGGCATTGTTCACACACACTTGCCTGCGTACTTTGCGTGTACCTGGAAGAATAAACCTGTATGCACTAGGGGGCAATCCAGGACCGGATCATCCCTCGCCAACACCAGATTATGTTCCTCCAACAACCTTCGAATTTACACATCGTAAACAAACCAAACATAGCGACACTCGAGCAGGTTGTGATTTTAATGAGACACGATAATGATCTCGGTAATTGCGGACTAGCTACAGGAGTTTTACTGTAAACATCCCGCCATAAATCTCCTTTTTTTAAGTCTGCTGCTGACCTTCTTCTTTTGCATTTAATGGCGGTTGGCAAACCAACTGCATACCGCCACCACCTGGGCTGGTGTGTGGAACAGTAAATTGCTGCTAACCTGTGGCTCAGATCGACATACTGCCCCCCACGTTCATGTGTGGAATTGCATCTCATGGACGTGTAGCATTAATTCCTGGGGACGTGCTCAACCTACCCTCCAAAGGAACGCAGGATACACGTGGCAGCCATCTTGGGTATGTGAACGTGTAGTTAAAAGGAAGTATATCCAAGGCTTAAACACCAAAAAACAACTGGCTTCCAGCACAACACAGACTCCACGTAAGGATAAAAACCACCAAAAAGGTTATTGAAGGTATTGTGATTATGTACTTTAGCTGGCTCAAGTTAGATAATGTTAGCTCGCAGGCTAACATTACTAACATTATCAGTTAGTATTGTTATCTGTTGCAAAATACTATAGTTATGGCTTGCCACATTACTTCACTAGCTAACACAATCCATATTGCTATCCTGTGTAGACATTTCTTACTTTCGCACATCGCACGTACGCTGTGTGAACACGACGTCATTATGATGGCGCTGTTTGCAAAGTGGAGGAAGAGAGAGAAAATAGCAAGGGACGAAGAAGAAAGGGTCCACAGTATGGGATTATTTCAAGCTAAAAGAAAACAACAACTCTGTAATGTTACAGTCCGTCCACCATAAAATGAAACGTATGTCGCCTACCGCAACAGCATATGATCAGAAAGCACCCGGTGATATGCCATCGGAAAACAGACAAGGTAACAGTAACAGCAACTTTAGCATTTAACTGAAACCATGACTGATTGTTGAGTTGAAGGCTAGCCAAAGTAAGCTACAGTCCTAGGCTGAAAATGTACACACGAGCCTGTTTTTGTAACGTTCAATTTTCGATTAGATTTATTGTCTCAGTCTTCACAGGTACTCAGCTTCTTTGCCTTTCTCAATCGCCGTAACTTACGTGACATAATATACAACAGTAGTAGTTCAGTCTGAAACATCACCACTAGAGGCCGCTGAAAACTACACATGGCCCATTTAACCTTCAATATTGCATCATCATTAGATCAAAATTTAAATTTGTCCAAAAAACTAAATGTGAGCCTATATAACTAAATATATGCAAAGCTAATGACATTCATCAGGCTCAGCTGTCCATATTTGCTAATTAGCAAATGTTAGCATGCTAACACTCTAAAATAAGATGGTGAAATGCTTGCAAACATTTGTGTTGGCACTTCTCGTTTCCTATTTGGTTAAATTATTGTTAACATTTCTTCTTCTTCACAAACTTAAGCACAAAACAGCAGCCATTGTTGTAGCACTACCTGCTTGTTTAAAAGCAGACATACAGTAGAGGTGACCATGCCATGCCTGCTCCAGAGCTAGTAGAATAATATTAATTAAATTAATTAAAAAGGAGAATAAATGGAGTGCTTTCAAATGGTGGCATCACCAACACAGAAAGCAAAGAGGATACAGCACAAAGTACTGAAAGATACTCCTTTTAACTAAGAAGAGAAGGTTGACAAATATTGTTGTGTTTACTTTTAAAGCTAGTATGGCATTTCCTCTAAGAAGTCTTCATTTGGTTAGTTAAAACCTATTTATATGCTCTACAAACTGATGTCTGTCAGTTAAATGTGACATTTTTTGATGTCACTTGAGAAAGTGAACCAATGTCCCACTGAGCTCAACATTTCAACAGAACCAATGCCACCATCAATACCACACTTAAATGAATGACAAATGCTTTTGTGTGCAGTTTAAATCATACTGCATGTACATCAGCAGCTCAGCATGGTTATATAACTAGCCATGTGTCTAGTTTGACTAAGGTGCGTAAATTTAAGCAGAACAATGCTTTCCATGGAATACAGATATTTATGCTATTCAAAGATAACAGGAACTCTGTAGCCATGTATGCAAAACAAAACACTGCTAATATTATTAGTTTGTTTTTTCTTTACAAGACATCCCTAAAATGATGATATCTGTTTATACACTACCACAGAACGGCGGTTACTTTGCAAGTGCGTCACTGTGGCAAGTGGCAAGTTACATTTTGCATACACAAGTTTGACTGACAACCACACTGCAACAAAGACCAATAGTACAGCTGTGTACAAGTCAGTCAGGTCATCATACAGTAGCAAGTCCAGTGTTAATATCAGGTCTTCTGACAGCATTTTACACAATACATACTGTCATAACTGTGTAATTTTCAGATGGTTCCTATACAAGTTCATGAAATCGCATTAAAACATTTCAAATATTGCTCATACCACCAACAAGAGAAGTGGTGCTTCAAGCCAACAACAATATTGCCAGACATCCCTATATACATGTTTTTTCCTTAAACGTATGGTCTAAAATATGACAGTAAAATGTTTTGTTTGGAGAGAAATGTATCGTGCACAACAAGCTGCTTAAATGAAAATCAACAACTGCAATGCTGTAAACAAAAGTCTCATTTAACTTAAGGTCTGTCCTCAGAGTCACATTACTGGACTGCAAAAACTTAGCAACTTCACAAAAGCACTGTTTGCACATTTAAATATAATATATAGGCAAATTGTCCTACCTTGTTGGAGGCCATGTCGCTGACGGAGCGGTAGGTCTGGATGGTCTCCAACTGGTCCAGACACCAGTCCAGCTCCTCCATGGTCTCCATAGCCAGCTTCTGGTAGGACTCATCTGCCAACAGACACATGGACACGTAATCAGGTCCAAGAGGATCCATGTCCATAGTGGAGCCCCCCGACACTATGCGTGCAGGTCCGAGGGTCCCAGAGTGGCTTGATCTTAGGGAGGACTGGCCCGCAGGACATCCAGGAGACGCAGAGGAAGAGGGGGAGGTGTGTACACAGAACTCCTTCATCTTGTTACGCTTCACCACCTCAGAAAACTCAGGGAAGTCGTACTCTCAGACACACTGAGGCTAGAGTTACTGTTTACTGACTCTTCCTCTGTAGTCTCTTTCTCTCTGTACCCCCTCTTTCCCTCGTTCTTCAAACCCCCTCCCACTTTGTCTGGCTCCCTCGCCCCCTCTCAGGCTCTCTCTCGTTCACTAATCCCCCCTGGTGGTACCACTCCACTGAATGAGTCGCGTGCAAACTAGGCGGTCTGCTGCCTCCTGCTGTTGATGCGTCTGTGATCCCCCTCCCATTTAAAACACATACAAATGATGTGTACTTACAGGTACAGTACACAAGCCAACTGAAGAGAGGCTTTTACTGAAAGAGATCCATCTGGGTTTACTATTTTATACTCTGATGGAATAAACAAATGTATCTTTGTGATATTTAATACAGTATATTAAAACTGTACGGAGGAGTATTAGAGAAAATGGAGGGGGATGGGTCGGAGAGAAAAACCTACATGAACTTATTTAATACATTTAAAACAACTGCTCCAACTCTCAACTCCCGGTGACTTCCTTTCTGAAACATGCAGACCACTTCAAGGCTGTACTCTGCTGAACTGCAGCAGCAGCAGCAGCAGCTCACACCACACCACTATGCTTCACAAACTGGCTCTCTCCTCTCTGAACCTTTCTGAGGGGGGGGGGGATTATATCAAACACCAAACTCTGTGTTTGCACAAGCAACACGAGAGGCAAACTTTGACTCCTGAATTGAGGGGGAGGCCAGGCCAGGGTTTCACTGTGTGCGCCAAAGAAACCAAAGCACTTCCTCTTTGGCCCTGAACTCATCCAAAACATGGAGCGGAATTACTGAATGGCGGAGTGACTGCTGAGGACAATCATAGCCGTCATTCGATGAAATAGCTCTGTCGTTAGCTATGACTCACATGTGGTAGGCGTTTTAGCTTTAGAGGGAAAAAAGTGGTTTATGAGAAATGCACCGAGATGATAAAACATGAGGAAACAAATTAAGAGGCACAATTCTCTGATAAACCAGGGAGAATGTTGATTCAACAAATTTCTGCCCTGAGGGAGTGAACACTGAATGCATCTGGATCTCCCCACCTTCCTTTTTCTACGGAAAAGACTGATCTCGACTTCATAGGGCTTCACACATGGAAGAAATTTACCCCATATGCTTAGCACAACAGGACAGCCAGCGTGCTGCTCCCCAATTTACGTCAATATAGTAGATCAAAGCACTTCAAAGCACAGTGATGGCGTATAGACTCTGAACCACCAGTGTTTAACAAAGAACTTCAATGAAATCTCAGACAACTTATGTACAGTTAAGGAAACCTCCCACCATTGTGACTGAATCAAAAAAGGAGCGAGTCAAGTTTCGACCATTTATGCTCGACTGCGGTTTTTAGAAATCAGGCCATTGGCTCCTCAGATTGCAGGAGCACAACTGCTCGTACTAGCCTCATTCCTCAGGTCAGACCAATTTTCCTTTACTTCAGCTCCAGGTTGGAGAATTCAAAGAACCCTTGGCTACAATATACAGCTGGACGCCAAGCATCGTGGTTCAAAATATTCACAGGAACCACTGGCATCCAAGCCATGTAAAAGTCGGTGACACAGACAAGAAATCAAAGCAGCTCATGCACAAGGCGGTGAGCTGTTGAAACAGGGTATACACCAATGTGCGGCCGTCTTGAGCCATAGGGGCAAGAGACATTGCCAAGAAGGTGCAACCACATCCTGCTCCCGTTCCCCCCGATGAGGGCATATAAAGACATGAGACATTTTAACAAGCAGTCGGGAAACATCAAAGGCTTGGCTCATCCACACCGCCTGTATTCATGTCATTTTGAAGCTGGAGGCTGATTCACATACACAGTCCAGAATCTGATGGCAGTAAAAAACCTCAGACGTAGACTAAAGAACAAAGGCTTACTGGTTTTAGTGTCTGGCTTCAAATCGCTTGCTACAGCAAGATCACTGAAGCAGAACTTCACATTCATCTGTTGCGTTTCCTACAAATGACAAAAGCTGGACCTGTGGCCACAATTCTTTAACATGAGTCATGTTATAATCAAGTCTGAAGTTGTAATTGAAATGAAACCATCAACACCCTGGTTGATCATAAATACAGTGTGCTTAATGGGCTGACAGACATTTCACAATGTCACCAGTCAAAGGTAGCATGACGCACGTTCAGTCTGAAAAACCTGCTCCCAGACAGTGCAAGGTACTTTTCCAGCCCGTTTTTTTTCAGTGGAAGTCTTTTTTTTTTTTTTTCTTTCTAATGCTTTGACCATATGCTGGAGGCTGCCGAAAGGACAACCGACCTCAGTGTGCAGACGGACCCTGTCTGCCTCCCCTCTCTCCCTCCATCTCTCTCCCCTATAGGCCCACAAACCAGCCTCTGTGAGAGCCATCAACTGCACCAATGACCAGGGCTGCAGCTCAAACCCCCCACCCCCACCCCCCGAAACTCCAACCCGAGACACCTTCCGATCACAACCACCTCACACTGCCCCTCTCTGTGCTCGCAACCCACCCCACAAAACCCGTTTCCTCTCGCTGTCTGGCTGAAGCTTGGTGTTCAGAATTGGACTGCCTCATCTATCATACCACCAACTGATAATCTATAGCCAGTGGTATTCAGATCCTTTACTCAAGTAAAAGTACTACCAGAATAAAGTAATTCAATACAATAAAAATACTTGCATTAAAATATTTTTAAAGTACTAATTGTACAGAATGGGGTTATTATTGGTGCAATAACATGTAACAAGTATTTAAATGTTGTAGCTGGTCAAAAAGAAGCTGCTTTCATCTACTGTATATACTGTTAGGTGGGGAAATATTAAACAGTATATATAAAAATGCATTATTTTTCATGTTTTGTATATTAACCTGCAACTTGTAACTATAGCTGTCAAATACCTGTACACACACACACACACACACACACACACACACACATCTAGATCTATCGATCGATCTCTATCTAGATCTATCTATCTCTCCATCTATCTAAATTAAGTATAGTAGATATTTTTACTTTATATATCAAGTACACTCATTAAGTAAAGTACATGAATAACTGTTAGTTACTTTCCACCCAGGGCAACAGCAAGAGTTTCTGTGTAAGCAACCTTACATGCTTGCACACAGTGCATTTGAGGTTTTAAAGGAGTATCTGAGTTTTCATGGTGAGGTTGACTTTAACACAGGGACTAATATCGCTTGGGTCTTATTTATTCACACTAATTTGACTTGTCAGGAAATTATGGGGCCAGTTACAACAGAGGGTCAATGAAAAACACTTGAGTCATCACCTTCAGTTAAAGTGTAAACAGCTCCGAGCTATCTGCATGTACGCAAGCACACATTCCCCACCTTGTGCTCGCCACATTATGAAGCAGTTAATGCACATTTTGACACAGATACGTGCGCAGAGTCAGTGCTGTTTGTTTTGAGTTCGCACTAAACATGGAGCTGAGACAGATGGACACTGAGGCTGAGTAATGAATCTTTTTATCAACCCAAATGTATGTCAGTTTATTTACCAGTAAAGTCTGAGGGGGGAAAAAAAAAAGTTTGAAATGAGGAAACAAACAGAGAAAATGAAAGGGAAAGAAAAGGGAGAAGTTCTACCAAATGTTTGTCTAATCAGAAAGCAACACAAAGGAATTATTATACAAAATAACCTGTCAACTCTGTAAATAACTGGTGGGAAAATACACCAAAAACTAAATATCTTGAATTTGATTAGTGACTTGCCTACAGCGAATTTCACTATTTGCTCTTTGAGCCCAAACAAATTTTCTCTTTGATAATGCAAGTACTGCTCCAATTCCAGAAAATGAATGTATCTGCTTCCTTATTCTCACGTTTTGTTTTTCCAAGAATAATTCGTTTTAATTAATTAATTATTTTATTATATAATAATAAATAAATAAATTCTATCAGGTATAGAAATGGCAGATTAAGCCAAATTGTTTATATTGTATTTTAATGTATTTGTTTTATGTTAATTAGCTTTGTCATTTCTAATTTTTTAACATAGCTGATTTTTTACAAAGCCGGTATATTCTGTTCACTTTTTTTCCCACTGCAGGACCCAACCTAACCTCTCCATAAGGATCAGTGAAAACTTTTATCAGATTATGATGAAAGATTTCTCACAGCCACAGACCAATCTCTTTTATAAGACATTACTAAGACATTACGGCCATTGTAGAAAAACTAAAAATTACAGAGCCACAGGAGAGGGGGTTATGTTCCAAGGAATGATTCAAAACTTCCAAGAATCAAGTCATAAAGTTACTAGTACAAAAACTTGGATATTCTCTGAGATTAAAGTGGTAAATTTACAAAGATAAAACTCAAATTTATGAGAAATAGGGCAGTTAGCAGATGAATTTAACGCAGGTGCAGGGCTCATATGAATGTTTTTGGTCTCAACCCAATTAATTCTTTTTGGTGCCTAAATATCTGGCATAGGATTACTTTAAGCCCCAAAGCTAAGCACGTAGGTGTTTGTGCTGTGAAATGGTGCTATGCTGTGCAGAGCACTGAAACAGAGCAAAGGAGATCGATAGATAAAAAGTTAGAAAGCATCACTTAGTTTGGTTTCTTAGCCTCCTTGCTTTTCGTGGTTGTAAACAGAAGTTAGGCCTAATTCCATTTCCCTCATTGTAGCATCGACCCACAGACAGGAGAGACATGATAGGGAAGAGAGAGAGAAACAGCTGTTTCTACGTGTCTCCCCCTACTGAATTTAAATGATTGTGAATGCTTTGATTAATAAATGTACATTAAAAAATAATAAACATTCAACACTGCCCTCCCCTAATGTTAAATATGTCACCCCTACCCTTTTAATTATAATCCTACCACAATTGACTTTACCCTGACTTTTCCTTTAGACCTAGCTGGATGTACAGCTGGGAAGAAAATAAAAGTAGAATTTCTGAGTTTCTCACAAATGTAGGACTCTAATCTTGGAAATTTTGAGTTTATTTTTGGGAAATTCTACCCCCCTCCCACGGCAATACAATAGCCCTAATACGGCGTCATTGATTTACCTATTATATAAACTTATGCATGGTGTTATTTTGATACCTCAATTAAATAAATGACTTCTGTATGAGATAATGATGTTTGACTGTATGAAAACGTGGCGTGATGTCTGAAGGAAGTAATGTTTGGAAGTAATCATATATTGTGTGATGGACATTTACAGTAGGCCCAACCTCGAAACCACACTGTCATCCTTTGTCTTCACTCACAAACAACCCCCACTACTGATTATGTTTACAACTGTGGCATATTCTCCTAACTTATCAAAACAAAAGGCTTCAACAGTCACACACACACCATCAGGGCCTGTTTGATAGCTCCTTCACAATGCACCATGGAGCTTTGCTGGCACGGGCTAGCTTGAGGGATGGGCCGCAGCGAAGTTTATGACTGTGCTGACGTCAATGACATAATTCAAATACTTAACCATGCTGCATGCTTCCAGCGCTCCGGATCCTCTCCCCTGGCTGCAAGCCTGGGAAACCTGACATGGATTCCTGCTGTGGAGCAGAGAAATTACTGCAGACAGGAGTGGACCGGACTGCCCAGACTGAAAATGACAGGTCAAATTTGTTCTGGCTGTCAGTTTGTGGTCTGACGTCTGTGTGTGTGTGTGTCCATCCACCCATCTGTTTATTCATTATTTTCAAAGTGAGGGAGTACACTTATATTGTGAAAGGCAGCAGGTAACGATATGGGCTTAAACAAATCAAGAAATCATCCAAACATATAGTTTAATTACTTTGATGAGAATGATTCCACAATGTTACCAGATAGCAGATCGGTAAATATTGGATTATAAATATTTAAACGCAGTTTAGTGGGCCATTAATTACAGACACCACCGCTTTCAAGGTGCACGTACAGTATATGCATGCACACACAGACTTACAAAACAATACACAACACTTCTGCCCTGATTTTAACATGATTACTTGTTATTAGGCATTAAGTGCACATTACTGGTTATTAGCACCAGCTATTCTTTGTCGTTAATCTGTCAGAATAACCCGTTTCAGATTAGTCATTCGTTACTTCTCTTTTCAGGACTCATTTACAAAAAGAGACAACACATAAATGAGTAATGCTTATTGTGTGAGGAACAACGCCCCGGGCAATTTACGCACAAAGTCACGTGTTTAGTTTCAATACTGTATGTTTGTCTGCAGAACGGAATTAATTTAGCACAGTTTGCTTTAAAGTCTACATTAAATATTTGGGAACAGGCTTACTGAGCAGCTGACACGAGTCCCACAGAGAAAGAAGACCGGAACACTTTAAACATATCATAGCATAATGTATGATGATTTAACCCCTGGCACAAAAAGCTACGTCAGGGAAGTCTTACACAATGGCGCTCAAGCTTTTTGCCCTTGAAAGGCTTACAATGAAACTTGATGAAAGGGCACTGCAATGGAAACACATTGTGATACAATGCAATGTTATATTGAAGGAAATTGTATTAAGATGCAAATTGAGCTACCATAATTTATGCTAATACAATATGTCTGAAAACAATTTGAAGGGTAAAAATATAATTCACCTAGAAACATACATAGTACATCCTATGAATTACAGATCTACAGGGATCTACAGTTCCGACAATACATTCCTACAAACATTTTGGGAAATACACTTACTCACTTTCTTGTTTCTGTTAAGTATAGGTCTACAGTCAGCAGCCATTTCGCCTACCAAAAAGACTAGAAACAAGGGGTAAGACCCAGCCAAGGTGTATCTGAAGATAGCAAAATATGCCTTAATGCATCTTATGGTTTTACAGGGTTTTCTGTGCTGGACTACTTCTTCACCTGGAATAGTGCCTGGCAACCTCGAAGTAATGATAAGACCCCAGACTTGGTTTTTATATCTAGTTTAGTTCTCTGCAGTCTGGGTCGCGGTGCGTCTGGACAGGGCCGGGTAAAATTACAAATACAGTTCAGACCTTAGACCTAAGCTTAGACAGACATGAGGTCTGAGCAGAGCTGAGTAGAATTGTAAGGAAGTTTTTCTTTTGACTGCTTTTACCAAGATTGTAGGGCCAACAATCTTGATTCACAGTGAAGACTGCGAATAAGAGTAAATAAATATTGTATGATAAAGACGATCAGGTTTGACTGGTGTGAGACATGGGAAATAAAAAAGGCAAAACAATGGAAGGAGAAAAGCCTGATTAATCGTAACCCATAACAGAAATATCGAGGATTCTACAAAACTGTTTTCTATTTGACCCTTTTAAAAATGTTATTAAAATGTTTTTTTTATGTTTTCCTATTCTGCTTTTATGTTTTATGTAAAGCAATTTGAATTGCCTTGTTGTTGAAATGTGCTATACAAATAAACTTGCCATGCCTTTATAAAAAGTAAACAAAGATTTAGGGTGTTAATTAGTGATTTGTGAATTTCAACATCAGAGCTTATATTGAACTGGCAAATATGATAGTGGTGTTGATCTTTCCATTTCAGTCTTGAGAGAGGGAACGAATAAGTGTATTTCCAAAAACTATTCCTGCCCAGTTCAGTATACAAGGCATTTAAAAAATACAAACCATACATGGTGAGACTTTATGAAATTTGTCAAAGCGTACTTTGTGTCCCTATTACAAGTGTTAAGTCTGTCTGATTATTTACAAAGCAAATCAATTAAAAATATGTAGGTGTTATATTAAGCAATACAATACAAATCCATCAGAATTGTGAAATGTCTACTTGCACAGGAAAACCTTAGGAGGGGTACATGTTTATTTTTCTCATATGATGGGTCAAATCCAAAGTTAACTATGGTGGCCTACTTGGGCAAACAGGCCCCACTTTGGAAGTGCTGCCTTAAACATTAATTTCTGATGGCATTGTGTAAACATTAATTTCTCAAGGGCAGTCAAAGGGAACATTGGCTCTGAGAACATGATGGGGTTTCACATCCCCCTCTTGGTCAAAAGACTAACCATGCGGGACAATATTCAGCTAGTGATAACTAGTGATTGACAAGACTAAGTGATTAATCACCAGTCCTTGACGGTCAAAGACGTCAGGATCAGGCATTTTTCTAAAAAGTGCTATTTATCAGGCGTAATATGAAGCAAAGCCTATAATCTGAATCAGCCAGGGAAGAGTGAGCCCTTTGTTGGCTGCAGGGCTCATGAGTCTGCATGTGAAGGGGCCAAGATGGTTTGAGAAGCGTAAACTGCAAACTCACATGAAGGAAACTACATCCCCGCACATTACTGGAGTAAGATGGCAAAAAGTGTAAACAGCCCGCAGTGACACATTAGGAGCTGAGCTGATCTTTAATATACCCCTCAGTTATTAGCTTGTACTTCCACCAAGTTACTGCAGTCACGCTCCTACTCTTTGTTTATTTCATTCAATCTGACTTTTCTCTCTCCCATATCGCACCTGATTAAAAGGCTCAAAAACAGTGACGTCTCTGTGTGACCTTTGAGGTGTTTTTGTTCTTTCCTATCTCACTCCCTGCAACAATCAGAAGGAATTCATAATACTCATAAGAAGGTGGTTTGTTCCACTACACGTAGGTTGTGACCAAGCTCTATTTTAACATAAGCATTGTCTGTTTTTTAAATTTTATCATCTGACTAAAAGGCTTGAATTTCTTCCCATTAGAGTGCCTTGGACATCTTTTATCACTGTGTTTCTCTCAGATCCCTTTACAGAGGTATCCAAAGTTTCATAGAACTTCTAATCAGCCATCTACACTAGTACTGTATCTTTTCCAAAATGGGGGATATTGCCTCACTGAAAAAACAAATGCAAAACAGGAAAAATCTGTTCTCCTTTTCCGGTTAAAGAATTGACGAAAACGAGACAGAAAACAGCACAATGGAGGATATGAGGGCATCTTTCCTTGCGACATTGTTAATTGTTTTAGTCCTCTCCAGAACAATTTTAACAATTACTATTATATAGTGGCAGGTGTACTGTATGTTCTTTGTATGCTGACGAAACGTTGACGACGGTGATATGCTATGGTCGTATTAAGAGTAAGCTGTATTAGAAACACATGTACTGTGTCTCAGAGCTTTAAAACAAATTCACACAGAGTTAGCTGTATTTGTTTAACTTGTTTTCCATGCATCATGATGGAAGCCAGTAACGGGATGGTTGCACTTGTCAGAGATTACTTTGAGAAGGTCAAGGTTTGTGAGAAGTGTGGAGGAGGAAGGACAATAAGAGACTTGTAGTTGTCTTGTATTTTTTCCTGCAGCGGGACGCTCCTAGCAGCCCATCTGTGCTGATAGGAAGTGGAGAGCACCCGTGTGCAGCCCGTGCTGACGTCAATCGGGCTTGAAGAACCAGTGCAGCAGGAACTAATATCTCCACCTCCCTCCTCCCCTTCTTTCACCCGTCCTTCACATCTACCTGATCTTAATCTGAACCATTAAATCTCTTTCTGTGGTTCTCTCCCTCTTTCGTTCCTTCTGTCCTGTCATAACATTAGTGCAGGGGAATGGTTATCAAGTCATAGTTTCCTGTATCGATAAATGAAAACACTACATTTTCTATTTGCATGTGTGAAAAAGCTCA
>NW_024044489.1:0-25000 GCF_014851395.1 Micropterus salmoides | reverse complement strand
AATTCTGCTTTTGTGAAATAGCCCTCAGAGACACTGGGAAATGCAGATAAACTGATATAACAAAACCATCTGACTTGGTATGTTTGTAATAAAGGAGAAGCAGGATATTGATATCAAATAAAAATGTGTTGTTCCAGAGGTATTCTGTGGATAATCAATCTTATGATCTTTAGTTCACTGCAAAAGTCTCCATTCTTCTCACATTCCCAAACACACCGAGACAAATATTCACTACTCATGGGATATGTTGATGCTAGGGAATTATTTTATTGGTAGGACTTGTTGGTTAAACAAATAGTTAGATGTTTACAATATTTTGATGCTCTGTCTGTGTGGGACTGTTTTATATTAAATTAATTCTGTACAAGATGGATGTTGGGACACTTTAGTTGTAATCGATTCTTGGAGGAATGGTTTGTGAATCACCATAAATCAGACATCCTCCAGGATGATCTTACATAACTATACTAAAGCATTTCCTCATATTAGACAGTAAACTACTCAATGCAAGAACAAGACTGGTATGTGTTAAAGCCACTTCAGTGTTCCAGCTGGCTAGTTATGTCTACTGACAGGAGATCTTGCATGAAAAGAAAAACAGATTCTTGCAATAAAGTGAGTAATTTTATTATCATCTTTCAAAGGATCCAGAGTGCATAAAATCACCAACTAATAGACTCACCAGGGGATCATCAGATTTTTTTTTTTATTTAGACAAAGGGAACATTTGGACTATTATAGACTTTTCATTTATTTCTTTAAGCACACTCTAAGCCCGCTGAAGGTTCCCCTTATATTGTTAATGATGTCTCCTGTCAGTATGTGGTCAGGCAAAAAATATTAGATGTAATTCAATGAAATCAACAGAGATAGCCATGTTTTAATGGGGGAACCATAATTGGGTGAAGGTCACCAGGTTTTTTAATAAACAAATTTTAATTGGTTTTACTCATAAATCATGAGAGACATATAACAAAATGTCTTACTGAGGTTACTTACAAAGATTTATTGATGCTGCTCATGCAGCTTCCAAAAACATGTGCACCTCCTGTTCTCTGCTCTCCTTAATAACAATAAACAGACAAATCGTCAAATAATCAAGATTAACGTTACATTAGCTAGTCTACATTTGTCAAAGTGGTTTTCCTCAAACACCAATGTTCGAGGAAAACAAACCACCACCATCGATTTTGATGCGTTTCTCAACCTCTTCAGTGAGGTTGGGATCTTTGATCTGCAAGTTGTCATTTGAATAGGTCCCTACATACTCCATAGACTATATACTATGGGTTATAGGCTTTCTACACATTTAAGCCTACATTTTTATGCACTTATCTTGCCTGGTTAGACCCTGTTTAAGGACTGTGTGGGCGTGTGCAGACTATGACATTCAGGCACACATCGTCCAAAACAAGGCCAGCCATGGAAACTGAAGGTAACCATAGCAACAGATGCTTCAAGGTGCAGTGAGTTTACTCGCAGGTAAAACAAATCTGATGAAACTGTAAGTTAAATCTGACTTAAAGCAACTTATCATACTGCTTCCCAACAGTGCCAATGGTCTCATTTGGTTAGAGTGTATCTGAATTGTACACAGTCTTGTTTGTTTGTGCATGTAGGTCTACTTTTATCTGGTGTTGTCTGGTGAGGCACTTCAGCAGAACAGTGTCTGCAAGCGACGAGTTTTGCGTGCTGCAGTAAGCATATTGACTCTTTTCCATTTCCGGTGCCCATCCCTCTCTCCCTCTTCATGGCTCTTTCTCTCTCTCTCTCTCATTCACTGACCCCCAACCGGTGGAGGCAGATGCCACACCCTGAGCCACGGTTCTGCTCGAGGGAACCAAAAGCGCTTTGCATTGTGGGACACAGTAGCCTGGACTGGTCCAATGCACAGTGGAGTTTTTTTGGTTGCCTATAGCCTATACTGCAAGTTTCGCTTTTGTTTGCATACCTACTGTGTACTGGCCTACATTTTGGCCAAATCAGGATGTTGGACTATAGGCCTAATTTTGCTCTGTAGTGATTTTGATTAACTTTTTAGCAAACAGAAATGGCCTATGTCTAGCACTTTGCTGTTAATGTAGCTAGACAGTGTCTTTCTTGTGTCAAATGACTTTAAATAGCCTATTTTAACTATGACTATGTTTGTCTGTATTCATAGGTGAACTTAAGCCAACTAGAGCTCCTGTAGGCTAGGCCTATGGATCGGCCTATGGTATGGACAATATAAACGCTACCTCAAATAAAATTACAAATACAGTTCTTGTGAGTCGCTACTTGAGTGAGTTTAAAAGAAGGCAAGGAAAAACAGAGTTAGCCTAAATAATTGCATTAATGGAAATCAGTAATCTCCTTCATATCAATAATGTTCTCAATAAGTGAAAGGCTGAAAGTAGCCTATAAGGCAGGAACAAGGGTTTGGCCCCAAATGATTAAATCCACCCAGTCCTTTTTAATGTTTTTTTGGCACAAATTAGCCTAATTTCCTTCCTCTGAGACTGATCTGTATCGGTCTGTTGCCAGGGCAGCCGTAGATGCACCAAGCAGTGAGTCGAGCCCGTCATGTGGGGGCGGCGCGTTTCGGTCCTCTTGTCCATCACCGGCTCTACCCAGCCTGAGACAAACCTGAAGGAGCTGAAGTGAGGATTAACAGGAGACGAAGTAAGTGAGTCATCGATTGTATTTATTTATATATTGAGTGTGAGACTGATTTTTACTGTGTCATCAACAGATCATCTTCATCACGATGATCACCGGAAAACACTTGTTGTGCTTCTTTCTGCTTGCCTTCCCGCTGTCCTGGGCAGAGGACACGAAGAAAGACGTAAGGGAGACTGAGAATGATACAGGTGAGGATTCAACCTTTTTTTAATTTATTTTTTTATATTATGTTAATGAGCACTCATAGGCCTATATTTGCTTTTTGTGCAGTGCTGCGACGCTCTAAAAAGCCGTTTAAAGGCTAGACTGTCACCGAAAACGGTGCAGCTTATAGGCCTAATAATAATAATAATAATAATAATAATAATAATGTTTTTTTGTCAAGGCCTACTACATCTTGCCCAAAGTGCTCAACAAAAAATAAAGAAACAAAATGACTCGATAAAACATTATGTGTAGGGCGTGGGTTCTTCATATCCCATAGTGCCCTTATAACATGTATTAGTCATAATTTAGTCTCCTAATTATCCAGAGTATCCACGGGCTTATTTTGCAATGTAGAAAATAAAATATATTTGAAAGGAGGAGAGACAGACTGAGACATTGACATTTATCATGTCAATGTTTATTCATCATTTGTATTTTAAATGATTTCATTAAAACAATAGGCCTAAGCCCTGCGATGGACTGGCGATCTGTCCAGGGTGTACCCCGCCTTTCGCCCGATGTCAGCTGGGATTGGCTCCAGCCTCCCGCGACCCTGTACACAGGATAAGCGGTTGACGATGGATAGATGGCTGGATTAAAACAATTTTTTAAAACAACTCTCATACAATTTGTCCATAGAGCTTTTTACAATCCCCCTCTAATGCAGGCATGTGTGAATCTGATTAATCTTGTCAAACATGAACATGTTGTAGCCTACATATCATCTAAAGTGGGTTCGTCAGCAGATTTTAGCAGAACCGTAGCCTACTATAATAATGATAATTTAAATCACGAAAACATTAAGTATTATGTATTATTGTATTATTTAGTCTTTTAACCAATCGTGCATATTGTAGTAAACCAATGCTTGTATATTTGGTATGATTTTATAATTTTTGAAGCAAAAAGATTTAGAAGCAAATCATTGGACAGCTGATTGATCATCTGACTTTTCTTTGCAGCAAACATTGTTGATGTAGACAAACTTTTAATAGCATCAGACACATGAACCTCCCACTGAAGATCTGTTGTTGATCTCCTGAGGGAAATATCTGACTCTATAGCCTTTAAGAGCTCCACCAGCTAGTCGTTAGCTTTGTCTGTTTGCGCCTATGTTTATCAGAGCTTTTTACTAAAACAAATTTGTGGGACTGAACTAAAACAGTGAGTTTTGCTGCAGTGATAAGTGTAGGTAGGGGTCAGTCAATAGACCGTGCCATCACTGTTATGCTAGGTCAGAGGTACTGTAGACTTGAAACTTCATCCAGAAGAGGTCAAATAAAGCTTGAGGTTGGCATTAAGTCATTAAGCATTTAAGCAAGTGTGATTAAACTTGTGATTTTCTGGTAGGAGCTTTTCAAGATACTTAAAATAAGATTAGGAAGGGTACACAAACACATTCAATGAGGCAGAAACCCAATTCAACTATGAATATTAATACCAAAAATAAACCTTTAGGACATAACCATAGACAGGAGAGTGTTTCATTACAATTTGTTCAGAAGACTAATGGCGGTTCCCCAGAAAAAAGCTGTATTTCAAGTAGTCAAGTAGAGATATCTAAAAAGGGAAACTTGGATGAGGGCTTCAGCTGAACAAAAGTATTTTCTGCAATATAACGTCTAAACATCTGGCCAAAGATTAGTCTCAAGGTGGTGAGCTGGAAGGGAAGGTGCATCAGTCATCAGACGTCGGAGCCAAGAGGGAGGGTTTTTGATTTGTTGCCTTTATGAACTTGTATAAGATCCAGGTTGTAAAATACACATTGTGGTACAAGGACGAGGGTGTTGAAGGTACCAGCAGACAGGAGGTGTGGAACCAAATCATTTTGATTTCCTTTGGAACACTGACAATCCTATAGCTGAGATTTCTATCTGTAAATAATATAACAACGGCAAAACCCTTGGATGTTGCTCCAGCTCCATATGTTTATGTGAGCATACCACACTTCAAAGAAAACATTACACTAAATGATGTCCATCTGTGCAGATGTAGATCTTTCATGTTGAATGTATTTAGTGGAAAAAAGAAACTCACCCCATGTTATGAGCTGCTTAGCACGGTAAAATGTATAAAACAAACCATTGCTTATAGCATTATCCATTTCACATGTATGGCGTTACCTACCTCAATTGTCATGTTATCTGCTGTTAATTATCAAAAAAGCAAATCTATAATTTTGTCTACTTCTGAGTCGCTGGAAAACACCTATTTTCTTCACCTCTTTATATAAGAGAAAACAAATCAAATTTGACCAATGACGATGCTGGATGAAAAGTCAGGATCACCAAACAATTCATACTTTGGGCACTGTGGATATCTGGAATAAATTGCTTGACAATGTCATAGTCATAGTGGTGACCGACCAACTTACATACATTTATGATCCAGAGCCATTCAATTGTAAGTTGTACAGATAGACTTGAACAGTATCATAAAACAATCCCGATTAATCCCGATAAACTAAAGCAGCAGAGCTGTCAATTGTTACCTGGATGTGACCTCCAATCCCCCCCCAAGAGGCTTCAGTATTGGTTTACCCTCACAAGGCTCCACTTTGGCACCTGAGACAGAATGTTTTCATTCACTGCCCAATCTGGGGATAGCACCCTCCCCCTATACAGCCCCAGTGCATGCATTGCTTGTCTCCCTTTGGTATTCAGCAACAACCACTAGGACCAGCTGGGCTTGTGGTTAGAGGGCTCTGTACGTACTCACAACTGGAATTACATCCAGGTAACAGCTATTCCTTTTTTGCACCATTGTGGACGCAATGCCCCTAGTGAAGTTTACCCTCTGGCCTGTCCATCCATCACCTAATAACTCCCGTGGATTGCATCACAAAGCCAGTGAGCGTGCTGCTGCACAGGGATCCCAGAACTGTTCAGACTTCCTGAAAACTATCGCATTCTCCTCATATTAGCAGAATGCGCACACAGGACACAAGGTGTGCAGGTGGGGAAGAAAGGGCGAGCTGGGGAGAAAGCCCAGGCTACCCTAGATCTGAACCCTATCTTTAAGCCGAATGGACGGATTCAGACCCAGTTCCACCTACACCTTGTTGTCACTGACAGACCTACAAGAGGAGCACTCAGACATGGTGCACAGTAAGGCTGCACCTATGATTATTTTTTAATTGATTAATCTCATTATTATTATTTTTTGATTAGTAGATAAATCTTACAACTAATTTATTGATTATTTTATTACTCGATTAATATAATTATTAATTTATCCCCAAAATGTAAATTAGTCAAATTTTCTAGTCACTGTTATGTATTATGCATTCATAATAATAATAGACCATTATTCTCAGATGCCTAGTCAGAAAAATACTGGACATCAAATTCAAACACCCTTTCCCTGAACTGGAGAATCAGTATTTTTACCTAAGTACTTGACTTAAAACTTAAAATAGTTATGACATGGATTTGTTTAATCACTGGATAATGTCCTGTTATATAATCACTGGCAAATGTATTTTCGCATCAGTGTGGGCCAAAGAAAATAAGTGAAATGATTTACAGACTTTAACAACAGTAACAGATTGTAACAACAGTCTGACATGTTAGTTTAAGCCATTTTGTCACTCATACATAGGAGTTAAAGAAAACAGAAACCAGGCGCAGCAATTCATTGCGACGCGCCAATGCACCTTATGCCAATCAACATAAATGATGATGTTAGTGAGTTATAGCACACAGGTCCACTGCTCTCTGGCCAGACACCAGTGCTACAGAAGCTCTAGATCCATCTGATCTAGAGGCTCAAAAGACAGACCCGCAAGGCTGCTAATTTGTAGGTGATTAGTGGTTCTTGAATCACTCTTACTTGCCTTGGGAGACACATCCAGGAGCTGCTGCACCTGGCAAGGCAGGTGCCAGAGTCACACAAACTAATTCATCACAATAAGATGCAGATTCCCAGAGGACAGAGTGAAGAGCTTGGACATCTAAAAAAGCTCAGAGTAGAAGTAGTGCTCCTTCACATTGAAAGTGGCCAGATGAAGTTGCGTGGAAGTTGTGTGGATATCTTATCGTGGTACATCCTGGACACCTCCCTGTGGAAGTATTCCTGGCACATCCAACTGGATGACGACCCGGGACGGGGCAGATCCAGAACACCCACCTGGGATATATAGTCTCTGAATATGTAATATATAATTACTTGTCTTCTAAGGCAAATCCTGCTCACAATCAAGCACTGTAAGAACAAAGAAGCTGTATTGTTGTTTCCCTTTCCCGTGTGTGACAAGAATAGAGGTCCCAAGAGAGCACGGTGAGGTTTTTGTTTGTCTTGGCCAGGAAAACTGAACAGTACAGAGATCATTATAATAAGCAATGTTTATTGAGTGTGTTTTCTAACAGTAAACAATGTATTTTCTATTATTTCCAACCCTAGTTTGGAACCAAGCAAAGACCAGACGACTGTTTGCGAGACGAAAGATTTCTCCACCACAGGAAAGTGAGATTCCTGTAAGTCTTTGTTCTTTTTAAACTGTTTGTCACATAATGCCATTCACAAACTTTTCAGTAAGGCAGGCTTATTAATGCTTGAAATGAAGTGTTTGATTTGTGTTTGAATGTAAATTTTGCGGGAAACAGGCAGCATATGTTTTGTATTTGTTGTTCATGTGTGTGAAGGTTTCTGATATGGCGAGTTCCACAATCCAAATGTTCCCCTTACATTTTTCCTTAAGGGGTTGTTGAATGCAGCATGCTGAATTGGACCTGAGGAGTTGGGTGGAAACTGTCTGTGGGTTTGTCAAGCAACCCCTTTCCCGTTACACACAGTGATTTGGCCGATACTTGACTTTCGATTTTTTGGTCACGTTTCGAGCACATGCCAGAGAAAATAAAACATGAGCTCGCAGATTTGTCTGGTTCCCAGGATCTTTCTCTGTTAGACTATTGAGTCTTAAATTGTAAAGATCAACTGATCATTTGTTTTATGTCCAGACATTTATATTTTCAAATTATTCTTTAAAAAGATGCCTACATGGCATCAAGTGTGATATAACCGCCATATTTTGGGGGGTATGTACCACACAAAGGCCATATGATCAAATTTAAATAATATATGTTAAATCTTAAAAAAACAATAACTTATTTCACCATTCAATTGGGATCAAATGGTTCACACAAAAACAATAAGAAGAGTCACTAAATGGTAAAAGCAAAATTTACAACAACAACTTGACTTTCCTCGGCTGCAAAACGCCACCAGCCCAGGTCCCGCATTCACGGAAAAGTGCATGATATAAGGGGGCAGCCCTAACGTGGCTAGATTATGTAAAATGAGTAGACTGAACTATTACAGTTACTGAAAACTGAAAGGCCGTATGTTGTGTTTGCTGTCACAGAAGAGAAATAACAAGTCCCTGTTCATGAAATGTCACTATGTTTCAGAAATACAAGTCAAACCTTATGACCCCAGCACGTCGCTGCGGACGCCTAATGGAAAGCTGCTCCTCTCATCTGCCGTGCTGTGACCCCTGCGCCTCCTGCCGCTGTCGACTCTTCAACACCATCTGCCACTGCTGGAGGACAAACCCCCTGTGCCTAAAGAGGACATAGAGCACAAACACACACTTGCACAGCCCAGTACCTGGACATGTACATATATATACACAGAGAACACATTGTGTGTGGCACTTCAGTAAAGGAAGGTGCGATGGGAATGTAGGACTGAAGCCTACAATTAAAAATACAAACAGAAATGTTTACAGAATATGTAGGTTTAACAAAGGATGAGTGACATATGCTTTTTCATGTATGCAGACAATCACGTGTGTTGTGCCTCGGGTATTTCCCTCACTATTGCTGCTTTATATATTTTATGCTCTCTTGCCATATTAAACACGTGGGAACCCATCATAATTTACATTGGAACATAAAGGTTTTTTTTAAAACTCACTGCCCTGCAGACAAAATGTGGAAGAAATTCATGTTTTTAGTCATCGACAATTAAAAAGCTTATTTTTCTGTTCCAATGAAAAACATGCCTTGGTGAAGAGATATATATCTCCCAAATGGTGGAATTACCGATTTTTACAAATGTGTGGATTTATGAGTTAAAGTTATTTTATATTTTTGCTATTGAATAAATACATTATAAGCCCCATTATCTTTGTTTAATATTTTCCTTCTTGAGTGAATGTCCTAAAATGCTTAAATAAAGAACTACAAGTCACTTATATGTGAATTTAAGAGGAAACCATGTTTAATTAGGAAAATATGACACACAGGATCAAAACAAAGCAAAAATAATTTGGTTGTTTTGCAGATGTTTACTGGCAGCAATCCTGTGGATAAATGGGAACCTAACCTGCTTTGTATTTTCTTCTGGAGTGATTATGTGGATAGCCGAAAGATAATGAACACTGGGCCTATTTGTAGCGGGGACAAGTGTGTATGTTAGTCTGTGTGAATTCAAAAATAAAGCAGTCAAATAAAGTCTTAAATCCTATCCAGGCAATCTGTGGTCCACGTATTACTTTGTCTGATACACTGTCGCTTCTCTTCTGATGAAAAGTGAATATGAAGAAGGGTGTCTGATAGCAAATTGGCACACGCAATAAAATGTTACAGCAGGTGAAATGTTTTGATTGATTACCATTTTAGATCATAATATGTTCAATGTGTTCTCAAAAGCCATGAAGATAAAGGAGTTGAAGACCGCGAATAGTGTCTTGAACTGAAAAGAGCCTAAACAAGAAGAGTGTATTCAGTAGAGTGAACATTTTGTTGTAACACACCACACAAAATAAAATCTCTCCCTACCTCCCTCTCCCCTCCCAAACAAAGAAGAATTGAATCTTACTCAATTGTCCCTTCTGTCTCCCATGCTTTCAAGATGTCGGTAAAAAAAACAAAAGTGGGTTTCACCTTGTATCATGCCTAATTTTAGTGGATTATAATATATCAGTTATGGAATTAATATGCAGATGCTCTGCTCAAGATGAGACCGAACTTTTCTTTGGATGTCTTTGGTACACAATAAACGCCAAAACAACAGACTGGGTAAACTTTGTTTTTAGCAAAGCCCAATGCAAAGTTTCCCGGCCCACTCAATATGTGCAGTAATGTTTCCCGCTTGGCCCATGTTATTTTTTCCCCTGCAGATTTGCTACAACTCTCATTTGACGGACACCCTTAACTCCATCCTGTCTGTCACGCCCAGTTCTGGCAGTTCATTGTCCCTCTGTGTTCTAGTTTTCTTTTTCTCACCCTGTGTTTTGTTCCAGGCTCCCTCTGCTCTCATTCCCTGTCTACCTCCCCGTGTGTGATTACCTGCCCCGCCTTAATGTGTTCCACCTGTGCCTCATTGGCTCCCTTGTCTTTGTGTATAAATACCCTCTTAGTTTTCACATTAGCTGCCAGATCATCTTGTTTGAAAAATGTCTAGTTGAGGTCCAGCCATTTTCCTCAGCTTAGTGTCCCAGAGTATCTCCGCAGTGTGTTTGATCAGTGAACGTTTAGACTAAGATTCCTGCCTTAGTGTTTTTGGATACCTCTGCCTGTACTTCATCTTGTGCAATAAACCAGTCCAAACCTCTGCTGTGTGCCTGACACTATCCCTAATCTTAACCAGCCTAACCAACGGAGGAAACAACTAATAGCCAATCAGAGGTAGAGTTGTTGAAAATCTTGTGGAGAAAAATATAACACAGATTTTAAAATTGATTTTTTTCGGCTCGAGGAAACTTTTACAAATATGACACGTCGATGGATCAAAAATTCGTAATGGAAAGATAGATAATTCCTTTTGTTTGCAGTTTGAGGTGTCCTGCCAAAAGTTTTAAAAAAGTCTCTTTTCTAATGGTGCTTATGGGGAAAATGGTTTTGGTGGGCAGGGAAAATTTTGCTGCAAAACCGCAAATGGCAACTGGGCAAAATTGGAAGCAAGGTCTTATTATATATCTATGGCATATAGTCATAAATGTGCACAAAAGTGTTAGTCTGGTGGGTCCAGTAGTATGCAAGATTAGCTGCGGAACGCTACACACATACACACACATGACAAACATACATTTCAGCAATGTGCAACCCTTAAAAGATCTGATACCCTATGAGCCCACAGGAGCTGAAAACAAGTACTGTGTCTGATTATTTCAGACTAAGCTTAAATCAAAAACAGTCATGCATGTAGAGAGGAAGACATGGTCAGGTCAGCAATGGTGTAATATAAATTTGTCTGCAAGGAACATAATAAACCACATGATCCATCTTCTTCTGCCTTGACACAAATTCATTCCCACGCATGCAAAAAATGTACATACATTGTATGCTTCCTTCCTTTTTCTTCTGAGTGATGTCCAGCCAAAGAGCACTATGATTTACATACTTACACTGTTTTAAAAAAAGACAACTTTCTCTTTCTGGGTACAGAGCAAAGAGTAGAGATACCCCCCCTCAAAAAAAAAAAGAGTAATTAGCTGTATAGCCAGCCTGAATGTACTTGAGAGCAGGAACTGAGACAGTGAACACTTTTAGAGCAGCTATGGAATTTCTTGGTGTCAAAGAGGAAGGGAAAAAACTGCATGAATGTTAGTCAGAGAGGGAATGATACAGAAGTTAGACACACATTTGCACTGCACTTTAACGGCAGCCAGGCTTGCTGATAGTTCATTTGGCATCATGGCAGAGCTCAGTTTCAATGTGGATCATGGCTATCTGGAGGGTCTGGTTCGAGGAATGAAGGCCGGGATTCTGACCTGCGGTGACTATCACAATCTGGCCCAGTGTGACTCACTTGAGGGTAAGAATATTGTGTAATGCTGTGAATACAGCCATCCCAGAAAGGTATCTTACCTGCAGCTATACCTCTTTTAAAATTCTTGGGCATGTCTGCGTGTGTCTTCACCCTCTACCCCATTTTTTCAGAATTTTCTTTCCAGTTACCAGGTATTCCAATGCAATGTTGTGTAAGGGTTAAGCAGAGTATAAATTTTCAGAATTGTTCACACACTCCCACTCACCAGTTGTGTTAGTTTGTTGACAGTGTGGCAAATAGTTCTTGGAAAGAATCTTCGACACAATTCATGATTCTCAAAACAGGCTCAAAAATTGCATAATGTTATCATACACCATATGTGTTTGTATATAATCTGACAGTTAGTCATATCAGCTGTAACGTGTTTAACAAGTTGGTCAAAAGTGAGAAATACCCACGTGTTAATACTGTATTATGATTCACCCCTTCCTGTTTTTATTGTAACGGCAACCTAACAAAAAGAGACTGTGGAAAAAGAGGAGTTGAGTTCAAAACCCTTAGGCAATGTCTTTCCTCAGACATGAAACTACACCTGCAGAGCACAGACTACGGAAAGCTGCTGTCCTCATCTGAAGAGGACCTGACTGTGTCTTTGGTGGACAGCAAACTGAGGCAGAACCTGGTGACTGAATTCAGCTGCCTTCGCTCCAACGCCCTGCCTCCACTATCAGCCTTCCTTGACTATATAACGTATGCTATGACACTACATGCAGTAAATTTTAATCTCCAAAAGAAAACTTTGGTTGAGGAGCTTTATAATTTTTCTCTCTAGTGTAATGTACTCCATTACTTTCAAAGATAACTAATTTTACTAATTACTGTATGCACTCCCAGTTTAATAGTTTCTCGAAATAAATGCATATTTGTAGGGAAATACGTACTCATTAAGAGGGACGTAATATAACATGTCATGCAAATAAATAATATAGATCCATTTACTCTGTTCTCTGTGTTGCCATAGCTACAGCTACATGATCGACAATGTGGTGATGTTGATTACCGGGGCCCTGAAACAGAGAGACGTGGCAGAGCTCCTCCCGCGGTGTCACCCACTGGGAGCTTTTGACCAAATGGCAGCTGTGGGCATCGCTCATACCCCGACTGAGCTCTACTCAGCCATCCTGGTGGACACACCACTAGGTGGATTAATCAAATATGCTATGTTTGACTTACAAAGCTGAACTTTAATTTACTAAAACCCTTTCAGTCACAGAGTCACTAGAGATAATTAACCATCACCAGTGTACAGAGGAAATGGAAGATCTGAAGCATGGAAACCCATTTCCATGGAGTTATTTTAGTACCAGCACAAATTGAATCTGAATTTAATAGTTTTAAATTTCAAATGTTCAAACTAAATATTGTATGCTAAATATACACTTCCATATATAATACAATCTAATGGTTTGAAATTGAATTTGACTTGTATTGCTTTCAACTTGTATTATTTCAATTTCAGTTTGGAATTCAGGTTTCCTGACAAAAGTTATACTGTATTTGTATGTGTGATCTAGGCAGTCTTACTGCTCCTTTTGTTGCTGAGAAAAATGGCAGTTTGACTGCTTTTTGCACATTATGTCCTAACTCTTGATCGCTGACACACACACAGAGATATCACGTGATACCAACATTTTTATACTATTATATATATACTACAAGCCTTTTTAGAAGCGGGAACCAAACATCAGACATCTTATAAAGTTAAAACAAAACATTCATTTTGGACCAATAAAAAAAAAACATTTGCCGCACCTTTCCAAAAGCTCTGTGGATGTGTTCGTTTTTATTTTCTTATTATTGATCTACATAAAAATATTATCATTTAAACCTGTAAATTTAGATTCAGTTTGTGCCGGCACTAAAATAACTCCATACACTTACACTTAAAAAAGACAAAACACGAAACATGAAGATTTTAACTTAATATAAATCAAATTTTTGACTTGAAATTATTTTGCTTGTCTTGTGATTCAAAAAACTGTATAGTCACAGGTTTAGTAAGTAAACCTGTAAACATGCTAGCCAGCCGGCTTAGCGCTAGTAAGTCATATTAGCCTTCCAAGCTTCTTTATTTCTGTCCTAGGCTATTAACTCCCCTGCTCGTATTTTGTTCAGAGGATTGTACCCCATTTCAGTAAAGAGTAACTGAAAGAGGAAAAACACTCTCCAAGCTAGCTGTCAGTCAGAAACACAGCTAATAAGCTATGACTTTTACTCTCTCTGGTTCTCATTCAATGGTGCGAATTCATTGATCAGAATTCACTAATGTTGAACTCAGTGAGTGAAACCACCAAACAAACGCTATTATTCCATCAGAAATTCGTTTAAAAGCTGGTGTGACCTGGACTTTTTTAGTAAGTCAGAACTTTGTCCCACCATAAGTATTTTATTCATATAATTTATTTTTAAGTTCTGTAAGATAAAAAGTGATATGTGACACAGACCAATGTTCAAACTGATGCCCACTGTGTTGTTGTGTTATAGCTCAGTTTTTCCAGGATGCTGTATCTGAGTCCAACCTGGATGAGATGGAAGCAGAAATCCTTAGGAACAAACTGTATAAGGTGACTTAAGGGTGACATAAGACTTGAATGACTACTATAACTTACCATGAATGGTATTCATGTATGTTGTGTGTGTGCGCGCGCGTGTGTGTGAGAGAGTGTGTGTGTAGATTCTGGACAGTATGGTTTACTACTGTGTCATGTAACATGTTTAACAACTCCAGATGACATTTTACACATGTTGTACACAATGGTCTTTGGTTGAAGTCATGGTTTTAACCCATGTTATATCAGCAGACACTTCTGACCTTTATGTTGTTTCCTTCACAGGCATATTTAGAGTCTTTCCACTCTTTCTGCAAGAACATTGGTGGTGCCACAAAAGATGTAATGTGTCCTGTCCTGGAGGTACTGTAACAATTTCCAATGAATGGGCTGGAGTTGTTGAAGTTTCATGTTCTGTAAAACGTTTTGCTGAAAATGTGTGTGTGTTCTGCAGTTTGAGGCAGACAGGCGGGCCTTCATCATCACAGTGAACTCCTTCGGGACAGATCTCAGCAGTGCAGACAGGAGTGCACTGTATCCATCTTGTGGCAAACTTTACCCTGAAGGGCTGCGACTGCTGGCCAAGGCAGACGACCACGAGCAGGTCAAAGCTGTGGCCGACTGTTACCCAGTGAGTCTGAACTCATCTCCAAAGACTCTTTACTGAGAGCTGTTGGGTTGTTACTGCTGTTAACTTAAGTCAGACATTTGGTTAACTTAAACCTAAACCTTTCTGCAGGTGTACAAAATAATTTTTGATGACCCTGAGCCAGGATCAGATTTTAAGACTCTGGAGGACAGATTCTTTGAACAAGAGGTAATATAACTTACATGTTCTTCAGTAACAGTGTAGTGTTCTTTAAACTGATGAGGCCTTCAGATGATTTCTGTTAAACCTTTCAAGTAGAAAAAATATTTGGACCAAGCACGACATTTCACACTTCTGCTTTTCAAGTGTGGGAATTCAATTTTGCAACAAGTACTCTGGCAAATCGACATGTGGGTGGATTTTTTACCCCTTCATTTTTGCTAAGTTGAAACACAATGGGGCTCGTGATGGAGGTGGGTAAGAGACAGGCCTTTGGGTGTGGCAGACTTTTATTTCCACTGCGACACATCACCAATGTGTCCCTGAGCGAGACACTTAACCTCTAGTTGCTCCAGAGGCATGCAACCTGTCATATATAGCAATTGTAAAATCGCTTTAGATAAAAGTGTCAGCTAAATGAATAAATGTAAATGAATGTAATGAAAGCTGCAACCAGGAAAATAATATTCTCAACTTAATTCTTGTATATCTTAATTGTACATAAACCTGTCTTTCTATATTGTCTGAGCAGCTTCAACTCTCCTCCTTTATGTTTTCTCAGGTGAAGCTGAACACACTTGCACTCCTGCAGCAATTCCACTTCGGAGTATTTTACTCCTACATCAAACTGAAGGAGCAGGAGAGTCGCAACATTGTCTGGATCTCTGAGTGTGTCACACAGAGACAGAAGTCCAAGATACACAACTACATACCCATCTTCCAGGGAACAAATAAATGAGCAATAAAGAGAAATACATACATGTAAAAATATGTTGATTTCTTTATGATCTATGTTTGGTTGTGAGGATTAGTTAATGTGGTTGCACTAAAGTCAGTCAAATATACAGTAAAATTCAAAAATGAGGCCTCTACTCGCTATAGTTAGTATGTTCACATTCACATTACTGGCACAATATCTGCATGTCTAAACAGGAATAAAATGTACATTACAGGTTGTATAATAATGTGTAACTATACAATGTAGTACTGTATTTTACAAAACATAAGTATATTAGTAATGTAGCACAAACAGTGGTATAAAAGTGTCAAAAATCGCCCATCTTTGCTCTTCCTTAACTTGTCCTTCCTTTATACTTTCACTGAAATAAAAAAGAAAAACAACAATAATTTAAAACATCTGGCACATCATATCAGCACCATACTGTGGATCAGACACAGCATGACATATGTCTTGGTTGTATAATGGTCTTACAGCACTGAACAGGGACCTCCAGAGGTATGTAGTTCTGCTGGCATAGATGAACAAAAGCAGATGTCAATCTGCAGGGGGCTCTGGAGGAGCTCAACTCACACACCGACAAGAACTGACCGGGATCCACCTGGCGACACAGACAGAAATATGAAGTTTCACACTGAGCTGCTGCAGAGAGTCCTGAGTTCAATTTCCTTTCCTTAATTCCATGGTCATGTCAGTCAGCCCTATAGTCCAACAATTTGCTTTTCACCAAACTTAAGTAACAGTTTAATATACCTATTTTAGATGGAAGAATGCACACTTATTTTGCAGTAACCTATTTCTAGTTAATAATTATTAGAGCTGGGTACATTAATGCGTTATTATCACGTTAACGCATTAATTAATTAACGCCGACAATTTGCCTATATTATAGGCTACATAACTTTACCTTATAGGCCTACATCTAGTTCCCTTTCAAGGGAACTCGCTATGCATCGATAACGCTTTGGGAACGCCCCCAGCGTGAATGCGTCTGAAGCATCTATGTCAACTAGCCCAATGGAAGGAATGAACGTCACAGGCAGGTGACTTCATGACCAGGAAGAGATAAAAGCGCATTCGGTGCAAGCTGGTGTCGTGCCGAAAAGTGATCGTCTGCCAAAAACTGATGTTTGGTAGGCCTATGTGTAATATCTTTGTTTATATTTGGAAAACGGGCTGTAGCCTAATTAACATGACTTACTGCCAACTTGCAATTATCCTTGTGACTCTGCATTATTTTACTTGCTGTGTTGGCCTCCCAACCAATCCATTCATTTTACCTGTTATAATACCTTTAAATGGCCAATACAACTCTTAAAATGCAGTATTTCACTTGCCAGAAAATGATTGAAGCCTTTTGTTATTGACTGAGAGGTTATTTCTGCCCTGAAATTAGTTGATTTCATTCAGAAGAGTTATATTTGACAGATTATAGCTCATCTGGTACTTTTTTACCTCTTAAAATACCTTTAAATGGCCAATACAACCCAAAAAATGCAGTAGGCTATTTCACTTGCCAGAAAGCGATTGAAGAAACTGGGCAATACAGCTCCAGCAGACGGCAATCAGTTTTCACACTTTCGACACTGGCATTAGCTTCTGTTGCCTCAGCAAGCAATCTGTGTACTACTGTCCTGTCTATTTATTGTTGTCTGTTACTATTGGAAAAGTATTTATTATGGCGAAACAAATGTACAAGCAGTGTGCTTCTCCCTGCCCACGTTATTTAACGGGTGGTGATACACACGAGCTTTGTGTCATTTCTTTGAGTGGAGCATGCGGTTTCAGCCTTTGAGGGGGCTGAATGCCGGCATTGCGAGATGTTACCGCTTCGCGTGCTTCGCTCCCGCCTGTCACTATTCGATGAGAGTGGCCAGGCTCGCGATCCTCAGGGTGCAGGACCTGCTGTTGCTGAGGAAACACGGAGAATGCATTCCTGGGGATCGCAAAAGGATCTTTCAGAGGGGTTGGAGACGGGTCCGAGGGCCTTTTCTCCTTCCTTACCTGAAAGATCCAGTGCTCTCCCCCCAGTATCGGAAGCCCGCTCTGCAGCTTCTTCTGCCCGGGGAGAGAGCTCGCCTATGCTTCAGTGCACTTTCTCCGAGGAGGTTGACAGGAGTGAGGGGGTTGGGCCTGATGAAGTTCGCGAACTTCGTCGGGCCACAGATCTGTTTCTTAGGGCTACAAAGGAGACCGCTAGAGCAATTGGGCAGTCTATGGCAGCCCTTGTAGCCACTGAGAGGCATTTATGGTTGAACCTCGCTGAAATTAGAGAGAAAGATAAATCGTTTCTTCTTGATGCTCCAGTTGATCCTTCTGGTCTCTTCGGCGATGCAGTAGACGCGGCTGTCGACAGATTCCAGGAGGCTAAGAAACATTCTGAGGCATTAAAAAAATTTCTCCCTCGCCGTGTCCAGCCCCCTGGGACTGCTGAGTGTGAGCAGTCCCAGCCGTCAGGCTCCTCATATTGTGTGCAACAGAAGGAGAGTGTTGCGTCAGGCGCAATGTCGACATTGCGTCAGACATGAACTCTCTGAGGGGGGTTCAAAAGCAGTCAGTTCGGGTAGAGTGCCTCACTTACACCAGAGGCCAGCCTCGAGAGGCTGGTTCCCTTAGTAGATTTTCTGTCAGAATGGAAAAAACTTCCAAATATATCTCAGTGGATCCTGCATATAATAGAGAAAGGATACAGAATCCAGTTTGGTTCTCGTCCTCCTCGATTCAATGGGGTGTTGCTGAATGAAGCAAGAGGTAAAGGCCCTGTTAGTGAAGGAAGCTACAGAATAGGTGTACTCACCCGACCGAGAGTCGGGTTTTTACAGCCGTTATTTCATTGTTCCAAAGAAGGATGGAGGGTTATGTCCCATTTTAGATCTTCGTCTGTTGAATCGTTCAGTACAGAAACTCAAGTTCAAGATGCTAACACTCAAACAGATCGTGACTAAAATCAGATCCGAGGACTGGCTTGTCACGATAGATCTGAAAGATGCTTACTTCCATGTCTCCATCCTCCCTCAGCACAGGAGGTTCCTGAGGTTTTCTTTCGGGGGCAAAGAATTCCTGTATCGGGTACTTCCTTTCGGTCTAGCTTTATCACCCCGCATGTTCAAGAAATGCGTAGATGCAGCTCTGGCCGCGCTCAGGCTGCAGGGCATACGTATTCTGAACTACATAGATGACTGGCTGATTCTAGCGGAGTCAGAACAGTTAGCGGTTCGGCATTGAGATGTCGTCTTCGCTCATATGCAAAGATTGGGGTTAAGGCTCAATGCCAAGAAGAGATCGAGTTGCGATCTCGACAGATGCTTCCCTCACCGGCTGGGGAGCGGTAATGGAAGGCCTCTCGGCACAGGGTCTGTGGAGGAGTCACCATCTCTCTTGGCACATAAATTGCCTGGAGATGATGGCTGTTTTCAATGCATTCAGACATTTCAGAATAAAGGAGCAGACATCCTGTCGAGGCAGGAGCTGAGGCCAGGGGACTGGAGACTCCACCCTGAGGCGGTGGGGCAAATATGGGAATTTTATGGCCAGGCAGAAGTGGATCTGTTCGTGTCATTTTTCTGTTAGCTTTTCCGTCCCTCAAAAGAGTCGGAGACCTTCAGGTCCTTTTGGTTTCTCCCACTTGCCTTGAGTTTGCATTGTATTGTGCTGCAGGCATTCTGTCCTCCTCCATTTACCTCTTCGGACCAGGAAAAGCTGAACCTTTTGGTTCATTGGACTTCTCCATGGAGGAAGTCTGATCAATTATTTGTCTGCTTTGGTTCACCAAAAAAAAGCTAAGCAGACAGTTAGTAAGTGGATAGTTGAGGCTATTTCTCTTGCTTACGAGTCCTCTGACCGGCCGTGCCCTTTGGTGGTCAGCTTATTACACTAAGAGTATGGCGGCCTCTAAAGCCTTATTATCTGGGGTTTCTCTTCAAGACGTTTGTGATGCAGCAGGCTGGTCCTCACCGCTCACATTTGTCAGGTTTTATAGCCTGGAACTGGATGCTGCCCCAGGGTCTATGGTACTCAGTGCTTAGTGGGTTTTTGACAACAGGCTCACACTCAGGCATTTGAAATGATGGCGTTTTGGGTATTCTCAGGTTACGACCGTAACCATAGTTCCCTGAGAGAGGGAACGAGACTATGCGTCGCCCTGCCATACTTCCTGCATCCCTGTAATCGGCTTGCTTCAGCAAATTTCGAAGCTAATGCCAGCTTGCACCGGATGCGCTTTTATCTCTTCCTGGTCATGACGTCACCCGCCTGTGACGTTCATTCCTTCCATAGGACTAGTTGACATAGATGCTTCAGATGCATTCACGCTGGGGGCGTTCCCAAATCGTTATCGACGCATAGCGAGTTCCCTTTCTCAGGGAACTATGGTTACAGTCGTAACCTGAGACGTTTTGTGGGGATGCTATGCCATGTGAATTCCCTCCTGATGATGTCCTATTTAGTAAACAGTAATCGATTCTGGAAAGTCACAAACAGCGAGGATCAGTCTCTCTTCCAATGATTTGTGCTGCAAAAAGATAGTTCAATTTCAGCAGCGAGCGGGCGTGTGTGTGAGGCGAGCACAACCGCGTCAGCCCCCTACAACGGGAACGGCCGCTTTTCGCTACTGTGCTTGACCACACACGACACTTGCTACTGAGCATAGACTGTTTATGCTGCTCCCTGATAAAAGAATAATGTTTCTGCTGATACCTGTTCAGAAACACCCCCCCCCCCCCCCCCCCCCCCAAGAAAACTGGACTGTGATGGTAACTTGTTTTAACAAGCTATAAAAGGTAATGCCCTGACAGTAGCAAATAGCTTTGGTTTTATATTTGATTTTATTACATTAAAGTTTAAGTTGAGATTTACAAGAAATATTTTATTGTTACTGTGTAAAGGGAATACTGCTGGTAAAAAGCACATTATTACACTACTTTAGAACTCATTATTTAATTTTGGGCATAACAATTCAATTAATCGCAAGAAAATCATGCGATTAATTGCGATTAAAAATTTTAATCGTTGCCCAGCACTAATAATTAGGCCTACATTTGTATATTTTTCATAGACCAGTTTTTTTGCGTCATCCAGCAAATGAGTGTATTCGTAAGTGTATGAATGTATCTTCTTCATCTATGTCTAAGGTCTTGTTAGTTTTCCCCCTGTGGACTCTTTTAATCATGTCCAACTGATGAATTTCTTATCTTGGCCATGAAATCCGAGAAAGGTTAGGAGAGGTCAGGACGCTCTTTTCCCACTGTCTTATTCCCCCATGTGACCAGACATTGATGGAGCGCATGAGCCACGTAATGGGTTTTTTTCTTACTCACCACCCTGAAACAAGAACTCAGCGGAGAATCGGGAGACGAGAACATAAAGTGGCAGCTCACAGGGCTTGAGGCTGGTTTAGGAGAGTGCTCTGTTACACCTGGCGGTTTAATACAGTCCGGTTTCATCTGAAGACATGGGCAAATGATCAAACTGCAGGTGAGAACTGGATACTTTTATATCAACAAACCTCCACCAAAATTCATGTGCAGTCATAACGGACAAGAATTTAGGATTTGTTTCTTACTTGTCCTACCTGCCAACTGTAGAAGAAACTGTTTAGGTTTTCAGCTTGAGATCCGTCAGGCAAAGGAAAATCATTCCCTGCCTCATTGTCATTAGTCCCTAACAGACCAGTGGACGTGCCTGTGTAGATAAAAACATGTTTTATGACATGTCTTTTAAAATAAATAACAAATCCAACTATGGATTTGTTTATCCCTAGTCTTACTGAATGTTACGTTTTCCTACCATGCAACCATCCATCAAGAGCGAAACTGCACACCTCAAGCAACAGGTCACATGAAACTGACGCTCCATTCTGACTGGACACCTGCACAATGTTTGACGCGCTTCTGACAGCCACTCCATAGTCAGTTTGAAATGTGTGCGTTACAGCGTTGTTGCAGCTGGCCTTCACCTAGACAAACCGAGACAAACTTTTACTTTATTTTTTCCAGACACGTTGAAAGAAGCCTGTCTGCTGCTGGGTTCATTTTGTTTTCTGACTAGACTGCTGGAACAGTCCACTCTCTTAGTTCATGTTTTTGGCACCATCATGAACACATACCTGTCCATTGTGCTGAATGTTGATGGTGTTGTTATTCATTCCTATTAGAAGGAGGTTGTGTGAGTCAGACCTGAGCACCAACGTGAATAACGGGTCAGCGCTGATGTCTTGAGCAAGCAGCAGCGGACAGGAGCTCGGGAGCTCATACAGGTGACCGTCAAATGTCACTACAAACTGATCCGCCACCAGCAGAGCTTGGTCTTATGGAGAGAAACAGAATGAGAAAGACATTTGATTAAGTCCTCCATTAAAGTTGCATCATGAGTATGCTGCGGAAAAACCTCGAGCTAGTCTTACGTATAAATGGGCTGTCCATGATCTTCCTTTTGAGGTGGTAGAGCTCAGCTATGGGTCTAACGGAGACGAGGGTTTGCAGGGGCCTCAGGAGCCACTCCTCCAGAAGGATCTCCACCAGTCCAGCCTCGGACACCCTGGACCAGTGAAGCAGTGGCAGCGGCACTGATGCAATCACTGAGCACTCACTGGAAAAACCAAGAACGCTCTCTTCTTAAATATCTTACTGGAATGTAGAACTTTAAAACTATATGTTTTTATAGCTTGTTGTTGATTTGCAAGCAGCTAGGTTAAAACTGGCCTATAATTAGTTCAGTAACTTTTATTGATTATGATTATGTCTCAAAGCTTAGTTAGGATCTGCTTCAAACTGAAATAAAGTCACTGAAATACTGTTGAGACAGTTATATGAAAACTAGACATTAAAAACACGTTCACGGGAGGGATGGGCATACTGTAACATAATAAAAAGTATGTCCTTTCTCTGACCCATTTATATAGTTTTATAAAAGGAATTACATAGAGAGCCTTTCTTCATGTAGGCCTCAGACATGTGCAGTACCTGGGGGAGAATTTGTAGACAGAGGCCAGTTGTTTCCTGACTCCAGACAGAGCCATTGCCAGCCTGGTCTCCACCCAGTGGTAGGTATGCTGACCTGCCTGATTCACACAGAACACCAACCAGAAACACATATTATAGAGCGTGTTTACAGGCATATTTGCCTACTGATTTTTATCATATTTGCGATAGATGGAACAAGACAAACCTGGATACTAACATTCCTGTAAATGTTTCCAACATAATTGCCCTGGCACCACTTGTTTGTCTTTAAATAATTTTACTATAGACTTTATAGAGTTTCCTCAACATTACTGGATCCAGCCTCTCCCTCTATTCTGCAATACCAAAGTCAGCCTTTCACTTTTATTTCAGCATGTAGATGCTGATCATCATATTTTATGTTTTACTGACTGATAATTAAGTATCCTGAAGTCATCCACGTTTTTGAAACCAGGATGTTTACATTGATACTAGGATACTCCAAACACCTAATCGTACCTGGGATAAAGATGTGTAAATAGACACACTTACAAAGTGCTTTAAATAAGCCAAAGAGAAATGACACAAAACTAGAAAAGGCACCAGTGTGTAGCTTTCTCACCACTTCCAGGGCGACGCTGAGTGTGGTGACACTGGCCTGAACCAGCGGCCTCAGCTGAGGATTATCCAACAGCACAGGTAGAACCTCCACCAGCCCGTCAGTCCACAATGAAACAGCCTCCCTCCACAACGCCTCTGGCCTCTGGCCCTTCACATCCTGGTACACACCTGCCAGAGTAGCAAGGGGCCCTGAGGAAGTACAACCCAGTGTCAGGGTTTGTTTTTTCACACTTCATGCATGAAGATGGCTACATAGCAGCAACAGAATTTCTCACACTGAAGTTATGAGAAACAAAACAGCAACACAAAGATTCTATCATAAATAATGATGTGAGAGAGAAGAGAGAGATTTTCAGGCTTCAGATAATGAAGTAAAGGAAGACAGGGTTAGCTTGTGAAGTTTCTTGAATAAATTAGATTTCTGCCTGTGAGAAAAGGCAGGGGCTGACTGTACCGCACTTACCCAAAAACTAAAGAGCATGTCTGTAAATTTACCGTTTGCACAGTACGCCATTCTGTCATTGTAGCCCATGCGCATGTAGTCTGTACCTTAAACAAAATCCCATCTTGGGACAATATAGGTTAAATGGTTATTTGAACTAAAAGTACCACAATATTTTTTTTAAGATATGACAAATAAAGATGTTGGCCAAACATGACAGCAGCAGAAGATACTATCTTCTGTCTCTGCTCTCTCATTCTCATCCAGTTTCCACAATTTTCATTAGTTTTGCCATTCAAGGCAGCAGCTGATATGACTGAACTCACTCCTCATTTCCTGTTGTCCCAGCAGGGAGGCGTGCTGCAGCAGGCCAAGAAAGCGAGGCAGGCTGCCTGTCACAATGCAACGCAGGGGGCTGTTCTGCCACAGCGCCAACAAACCCCTGTCTCTGTGCCCCAGCAGAGCCTCCACTCGCTGGGAAACATGAAGGGGCACAAAGCTCAGCTCCTGGAGCAACTCACTGTCTCTGGACTGCAGAGAGAATGTTGTGGAGAGAAGCAGTCGCCACATTAAATACTGCATGTAAACCTTGAAATAAAGCATGGACTATTACGTGCATTTGTTTATGTGAAGTGTGCTATAGTAGTTTGTGTGTACCTGTCGTTTGAATTCAACAAGGAGATGCGGAAATGTCTTGATTCTCTCCCACAGCTTATTCCGAAATTGAGAACATAAATATTGAATACGTGCCTGCGAAAACAACAGCATACATTGTTTCAAAGTGTATTTTAGTAAAACGTTCTACTACTTTCTGGCTACTGGTGATACCTCGACTGCAGTTAGACTTTCCAAACAGCCATTTGCTCTCAGAATCAGCCTCTGATTGGCAGATCCCACTGACACGCTGCCTAGAGTTTCAGGCTTGCTTCTGCCGTCTCTTTTCTGCACATCCAGCATCAAAGTGTGATTTGTTCCCACACATGCCACTATGGCGATGTCCTCGTTCAGACCTGGACCTGGACATAAACATATGGAATTCTTCATGATGATAGTTTGAATATTTTTGTAATTTTTGAAAGTTTTGCAGAGATGATTCTGTATTTACCGCTCATATGACCTGCTGTGACCTGAAGACATCGTCCCTCTGCCATCCCGTTCAGCCAGATCGTCTCCCTGCGGTCCAGTCTGGCTTGCACCTGAAGGCCAGACCCCCGGGGCCAAGACAGGGCACTGCCCCCCACCTCCACACTCCAATTTCCC
>NW_024044488.1:0-25000 GCF_014851395.1 Micropterus salmoides | reverse complement strand
GACAGCTTCGTTTCCTCCAATCACACAACGCATTGTTAGGATGTGGGCGGAGACTAAAATTACAAATTCTTCCTGTTAAATTGCCTTTTTACCTAGCTGTATGCTCGGTAACCTGGAAAGTTTTGTTCAGCTAGACGTTCAGAATACACATTTGTGTGCGTTCATGGTGACAGAACTACAAAATTAATATTTAATTCAAAACCTAAACCTATGTCCGGTCGTTTGGTAGCTTTTCCAGTAAAACAACGGTAACGTTAAGTAACTAGCCACCTTCTGATACAGCCAGCATCTTTGTTTACATTTTAGCGAGCGTAGCTGTGCTAGCTAGTTTGCTATGATCTACTGTGTTAATGTAACGTTAATGTTTAAAACGTAATGGTGTAATGTTATTGGTGAGTTAGATGTCCGTGTTCCCGGACATCCATTCAACATTTAAACACGTTGGAAATGTTGATTGAGTAACTTAAAGCAAACTTCAGCAAATCAACAAGTTGTTGATTAAGTTAGCTGAAGTCACCATGCACGTTACTCATCGTTAGGCTAATGTTTGCGAACGAAAGGAGTTTAACCGAAGATGTGCTCAGTTTGAAGAATCTGCTTCGACTGACGGATCTCAGCTTGCAAAGTGTGGGACAGAAACTTAGGTGAGATAACTTTATGACATGAACACACAGTCTACACCAGCTGATGATAGCTACAACACCACTTCTAACAGATACTACAGAGTAAACCTGCAGCCACCAATTACCAAGAGGTAGTTAAGTGCTTAATTTGACATCATCCTCACTTTATTCCTTCTTCACTGATTTTTCTGTGTACTCCTACAGTCTGTCAGAAGGACATAATGACAGGATCGAGAGTCAGCAGAAGGGTCCTGATCGCCTGACCTTACAGGAACTGCAGACACCTGATGTTCCTACATCCCAGTCAGGCTGTGTTTGTCAGGAGAGGCCTCTCAGTGGGACGGCTGATAGACGTGCTTTTGCTGGTAGTCTTAGCCCACCCTCCTCCAACTCTGGGGTGAGAACCAGCCGGGTATACTGTACACCACCTTGCCTCATGCTACATGCTGTTATTGGTGCATGTGTATAGAACAGATGCTTACCAATAATCTGGTGGATAACTTCAGTGCGATCTGCTTGTCCTTATTAAATACTATAGCACCCCTTAAAGTTAAGTCGAAGGCTAGAGAAAAAAAACAGCTTTGGCTCAATGACAATGACAGCTTAAAAAGGGAACATAGGAAAGTAGAACATAGGTGGAAGAAATCTGGACTCCAAGTAAACTACGCTAGCATGAAGGAGCTGCTGTCACAGTATAATAGAATGGTTAAGGAGGCTAGAACAAAATATCTTTCAGAACTCATCTCTTTGCATCACCATAACCCAAGGTTTTTATTTAGGACTGTTGATCTGTTGTTAAATCCGGCCCCACCTTGTGCCCCTACTGAAAGTAATGCTGACTGTGAGGTGTTTTTATTGTATTTTATTGAAAAGGTGGAAAGGTTAATTCGAGCCTCCATCACACCCAGTGCCACTTCCTCAGATTTTCCACACCCACAGCATGACTGTTTTAACAAGTTTTATCCAATTACATTTACGGAACTTGTAGAAATGGTATCACATATGAGAGTATCTTTCTAAGTTTTTATTAAGAGTCATGAATTCTGTAGGGCCTTGCTTGCTCTCAATTTTTAATAGTTCCTTATCCAGTGGCTGTGTCCCAGATTATTTTTAAACTGCGTGTGTGAATCCACTGTTAAAAAAACCTGGACTGGACATCTCCCTCCCCGAAAATTATAGACCAATCTCCAAGTTGCCCTTTATTGCTAAAATTTTAGAAAAATGGTGTCCAAGCAGCTTCTACATACATTAGAAACAAACAGCATCTTTGAAAAGTTTCAATCAGGCTTCAGGAAATACCATAGCACTGAAACGAAATTGCTCAAAGTTACCAATGATCTTTTGATAGCTGCAGATAGTGGAATGTGCTCTGTGCTTGTACTCTTAGATCTTAGTGCTGCGTTCGACACAGTTGATCATAGTACCTTCTTGGAGAGAATGAGGCGCTGGGTGGGGATATCTGGCACTGTTTTAGACTGGTTTATCTCTTACTTGACAGATAGGAGTTTCTGTGTGTCTTTTGAATAATTATACGTCCTCATACACTACTGTTAAGTATGGGGTGCCGCAGGGGTCAGTCTTGGTACCAATTTTATTTTCATTATATATGCTTCCTTTAGGGTACATTATTCAAAGACAAGGTATCTCTTTCCATTTTTATGTAGATGATACACAGTTGTACCTGCCCATTAAACGCATTGACCCTGAAATGTTAACTTCATTGAAGGACTGCCTTAGTGAATTAAAAAACTGGATGTCCGATAATTTCCTTCAATTAAACTCCGATAAAACAGAGATCCTCATCATTGGCCCCAAGCATTTGACAAAACATATTGTGCCGTTCACAGATTGCCTTGGTTTATCAGATCACTGTCTGGTTTGACAGTGATTTGTGTTTTGAGCAGCACACCACAAAGCTGGTGCAATCATGTTTTTATCATCTTAGAAACATTTCTAAAATCTGACCTTTTTTAACTTTTAATGATACTGAGACCATTTTACACGCTTTTATTTCTTCACGTATGGACTATTGTAACAGTCTCTTTTCCTTTCTGAATCGAAAATCTATTGTTCGGCTACGGTATGTCCAGAATTCAGCTGTCAGGCTTTTAACTAGAACCAAGAAACGTGATCATATCACTCCTGTTTTGGCTTCGTTACACTGGCTCCCAGTATGTTTTAGAATTGATTTTACTGATTACATTTAAGGCTTTACATGGTCTCGCCCCTTGCTATATTGCTGACCTACTAGTACCTTATATACCAGCTCGTAACTTGAGATCCTTAAGTAAGGGGCTTTTAGTGGTCCCAGAGACGAAATTAGGTCGACTGAATCAGTAAACTCTTTTAAATCCCTTGTTAAAACATACTTTTATCGTAGAGCATTCCCTGATTTTACCTGATTTTATTTGAAGTATATTTTGAAGTGACTTGTTTCTTGTATTGTTTTATATATGTTTTTATGTCAACTGCTTTATGTAAAGCACTTTGTAATGTTGGTTTTAAAAGTGCTCTATAAATAAAGATTATTATTATTATTATTATTATTATTGTTCCATATCCCCAAAACACTGGTAGATAGATTAGAAAATGTCTGTGTTCACTGAAATAATCTCTGTAGATCATTGGATTGACCACATAATGTATTTACATTACATTTATAGGTTTATTACATCAGCAGCGATAAATGAGGTGATATCATTACAGTTTTAAATGTGGTCTGTACAATAATGTTTTTTAGTGAAAGGGAAATGAGATTAAATGTTTACAGAAAGCTGTAAATGTAATTTGGATCCTTTAGGCAAGGTGCTTAGTGATAAACAGGGCCAGGGCAAGGTAACATCATAACTAAAAGGTGAATAGTAGAATACATCCCTCACCACGAACACAAACCTCTCATCCACACCTATGTTCTACCTTCCTTTTCAGTCAATCAAGGCCAGGTCAGTAAAGATGGAGTCTGTTTCTTCAAGGAAGAAGGCGAGCTGTGTGCGTCAGGAGAACGCCTGTCTGACCACGCAGGATGAGCAGTTCATCAGTGACCTTGATGCAATGCAGTATGATTTGGCCACCTACAAGTCACAGGTATGACAATCATCCCTACACAGATGATTTGTGTAAATAAAGGTGCCTTAATCTTTAAGCGCTATGTGGTGTGCTTCATCAATATAGTGTGATGTCAGTGTTCTTTGTTTCAGTGTTTTGTTGAGACATTGGCAAATCTGTCTTAAATACAAACAGAAACTGTATTGTACACATATCCTGTATGTGTTTTCTTTTTTAGGTTGGACTCAGAGGTCCCAGGATTGGGGTTAGAAACAATGTGGCAGTCATGAGTGAGCAGATCCGTCAGCTTCAAGCAGAGCTGGAGGCTCAAGCCAAAGAACTAACGTAACCTCCTGAACTTATATTTCTGCAGATGTTATTTGTGAAATTGTAATGTGGCAATTGCATACTAAATTGTTGGGGAGATTTTGGAATTAGCTATGGGGTTTGGTCAGTCTTTTATAATACATTAAATGTAAATGCTCCCTATTTGTATAGTGCCTTTGTAGTCTTTTCAACCACTCAAAGCACTTTACTATTCACACAGTGCTCAAACAGAAACTAACATTCACACACTGGTGGACAGGGGTGATGCACAAGGACACTTCGACATGCAGCCTGGAGGAGAAGGGGATTGAACTGCTGATTTTCCGATTTACGGGCAACCCGCTCTATCTCCTGAGCCACAGCCTCCCCTGTTGTCAGTTTTCCTACTGGGGCAGACTTGATTGTGGCTTTGTTTGCCTTTTACCTTTTTTCACTAACCTCTAGTTTAACCTGGAATTAATATCCTAACAACCTGTCCCTGTCTGTGTTTCCTAGGGAAGCAGAGCTGAGGGCAGAGTGTAGCCAGGAAGCAGCAGCTCACAGTGACATTGTGGTGGCGACTCTGACTGAGGAGCTGAGCGCTCTCAGAGAAGAGCTAGACAACAAGACATCACTGGGCAAACGGTGATGCCTTTTTCTGGGCCTGGCTTCTGCACACATTTTAATTTCATTACAGTTTGCAGTTCATTACAGTTCTTTTTATAATTTAGGTAACAGCATGATCCCCATATGAAATTAATCTAAAATGTGTTTTGCCATATTTGATTTTTTAATTGAACTAAATGAAGTGATTGACTTCAGCCTGAAGTTGAAACACAGGAAGATATTCCATGTTAAACTTATTTTAACAGCATGACGACGTTATTGTTTTAGTACTTACAATATGTTCTACATCATCCCTTACAGGGCTGAGCAACAAAGGAACCAAGCTCTTCAAAATGCAGAGAAACTCAAAGAAGCCTTCAAAGATTATAAGGCTACCATTTCCATTAAACTTAAGAGGGTGAGCTCAATTAACCTAAATAATTTAAATATTTAAGTATATGTCTGTTTTTATGTCACTTTAGATGCATGTTGATGCAAACAAGTGTTTTTTTTTCTTAAGGTGATGGAGAGTGAGTGCAAACTGAAAGAGAGTCTTATTGAGTGTGACAGAGAAAAAGAAGAGTTGGAAACAAAGTGTACTGTGTTGGAGAGAGGAAAGGTAGAACAGAGCCACACAATTAGGTACGCATTTTAGAGTGATTGTCTCATTGTTTCTGTACATGTTTTTTTTATGTGTGTATTTCGAAAACAGAAATAAAGGATTTCTGATTTATCGTTATCTTTCAAAAGAAGTAGCTTTGATTTGCTGGTTAAGTCACTTTTTAAATCCCCGATCTTCCCCCTCGTCTGCATCCCAGCCAACTGAAGGAGGAGGTAAAGCAGGCCAAGTGTGCGGCTGCTGCCCTTCAGGCTCAGCTGGAGGAGGCCAGACAAAAGGCCTTACATCTGGAACAGCAGCTGATGGAGCAGGGAGTGGAGTGCAGGGAGCTGGCCTCTCTGCGCAAGGAGCTGGAAGATATGCGGAACCTAATGCAGAGCAAGGAGCTGAGGGTGGCCCAGAGCCACAGGGAGGCTCAGCAGAGCCAGGCGGAGCTGGCCAGCCTGGAGGCCATACTGGCCCTGCTGCATCTACGAGAGGTGCCAATGTTTATTTGTTTTCCAAAACCTGGTTTTAGTACCACAGTAACTGTCCAAAACAACTCATGCTTATCATTGATCTTGCTCAGGTTTGACGTGTTTACTGTCAATATATGTTATTTTTTAATTTCAGGGTAGTGTTGGGCCGCTGTGTGTCAGGCCCTGCAAGTTGCCCCCAGTGGACTATTCAGGAGCAGCACACCTACTGAAGCTAAAGCCAGGTATGCTGAGAAACCTTACTTAATTACATCCTGTGTTATCTATGACTATTAAATTCAGGTTTCCCATCTTTGTTTGTGTAGATGTCTCGGTCTAATAGGCTAAAACAAGTCTGGGACCTGCCTTTTAAAGAAATCTTTTAAAGCTTTATGCAACATGGTCATTTAGTTAATTACACAGCAAAGTAGAAAAAATTACATGGGCAGGTACCATATATACTTTCCCCTTGTATACATGATTTAAAAACTAGAAGCATTTCCTTCCATTCTTTCCCCATTTGGTCAACACCCACAGGTGAAGGCTACCAGCAGCTGCTGCGAGTGCTGCAGTCGATGGAGGCTGAGAGGACCAAACAGAACAGCCTGGTCGAGCGGCTTCAGGAGCGTCTGAGCAGAGCCCAGGAGGAGATCTCCTCCCTGCAGAGCTCCATGGCCCAGAGAGCCTCCCACTACCAGAGCCTCCACTCGGAGCTGCTTGGCAAAGTCAGCCAAGCCACTGATACAGAGAAAGAGGTCACTTTTCTGATCTTCTCTTCCATCATCCCCTTTTATTAATTTGTCGTTTCTTAAACATGATCCTTGATTTTCCTTCTTTTTAATGAATTGTCTTACTGATAATTAATCTTTATTAGTTAATAATCTTACAGTTTCATGGGTATGTTTTTCACAACTACTTTCTTAGCCATCAAAAGTTATATAGGTGCATCACAAAAAATATGAATATAGGGGAAAAGTTCATTGTGAGCACCAGAATCACACTGAGAGAATAAAGGCTCAGGAAACCTTAAGAGTTAATTTGCTAATTAGAGCTCTTCTCAGATTGACATTTCTGTTTTTATATTATAAATTCTTTATTCTAAAATTCTAATACATTTTGAGATGCTGGAATTTTGAGCTGTAAGCCGTAATCAGATTATAATGGGGGAAAAACGACTTGAAATATTTCACTTTATGTAAGTATTCTCAGTGCAGTATGAATTTTATTTTACCAAGCCTGAGGGTAGAGCTTGACCTGACACCAATTTTGATTTTTGAGGATTTTAAAATCTAATATTCTTTTTTTCTTTTCCGAAACAACATAAACAAAGATTATCCCTGACATTTATATGTAGTTGTGTAGACGTCTATGTATGTGATATTGTGACATTATGCAGTTTAGTTTATATATTGTTTATAAACGAAAGTACAATTGATCTTATCAGATGATTGCTGTGTTTTGTGGCGGATTTGTGACTTATTACACCAAGCACCGATTGCCCTCTGGTGGACAGATTATGCAAGGACAACACTCATAACACGTTTGACGCATCCTTTTTCCGTCTCTCCGTTTCTTTTTTGTCTCTCACTGCCTGTTATATATTTATCTGCAATGAGCTCATTTTGGCCGATTAATATTGGCATGCCGATACTGGTATCGGCTTATTGGTTCTTATAGATTGCTGCAATTACAAGCTGTTTTTTTAAAATCTCTGTTTCACACACAGTTAAAAAGAAAAAGTGCACGTGTGGCTTCCCTGGAAAAACAGTTACAGGAGAAAACCTCAGCCTACGGTCAGGCTGCACTGAAAAACACTGAGCTGGAGAATCAGCTGCTGGTACACACACACACACACACACACACACACACACACACACACACACACACACACACGTACGTTTGTTTTTTCAGCATTTTTTTCCCTAATCACACCATCTGGCTTATTCCTGACATGATGAGCTGAGAGATTTGGTCATGATTCACAACCCCTTTCTGACAGGGGTCATGCGTAGTGTGAATGAAATCTTAAGAGCTTGTTAACACAAAGATAAGAAATACAAGGGAATCACTGCCACCCAATTCTGAAGAATCCTTCCTGCTGGAGTATTTAACTCTTACTAGACCTACAGAGATTCCCTGCGTGTCCAAATAAGGTTATTCTTCGCCCATCTGCACATGGGTGAAGATTCTGTCGGGTGTTGGATCCTAAACAAAGAAATGTGGGGTTAGTCTAGTGTGCCATCTGTTGACTGTGAGATCCATTCAGCAAGGTTTTTGTAATGAATTTTTAAAAACATATATTTTTCAACCGTTTAACTGATAGTATTAACCAGTATAAATTCTTATTGGCTAAATTATGAGTCATGGGTCCTAATGTGTACATTCTGACTGTATTCTCTGTTTGCTAGCCTGTACCACAGAGCCACTATTTTCTTTTTTTTATAGAATCCTTTACACATGATGTTTTCCTTTTTCTAATTACAGGAGAAAGCCAGCACCCTTCAGCATTACCAGTCACTTATGACCAAAAAGCAAAGAGAGTACCAGCAGTCTCTGGAAAAGTGTAAAAAGTCTCAATCTCAACAATTCACAGAGCAACAGCACAGGATAGAAATGGTGATCTACAGCTAAATCTGTCTTGCTCACTTTCTCTCCACTGAACCTCCACGGTGTGATTCTAACACACACTTTGTTGCTGTTCAGTTCATTTAAATTCTATTTAACCAAGCTTTGTTTCACCAGCTACAAAGTAATTCATCTCAAGTATGATTTAAGTTAATTTGCACCTTGTTGTGTGTGAGCCAGAGAGAATGTATACTCTCTGCTCTGACCATATATTTAAAACAGCAAAGTGATATTAAGTAACAGTATTTTGTCTCCTCTGCAGTTGCAGTTGTCTGTGGAGGAGGCTCAGTCTCGGGTGTTTGAGATGGAGCAGGAGCTGAGCTCACTCCAGAAGGAGCGAGACGAGGCTCAGAAAGCAGCTCTCCTGCTACAGAGCTCTGTGGAACAACTCACACAGGTCAGGACACGTCTTACAGTGTGTAGGACCGTATTGGTGCATCTTTTTTTCACCTTCACTGGGTAAAACAAAGGACCCATTTCAGACTTAAGTTAAAGACACAACAACTATAATTTAACCCAAGTGTATATACTGCACTGTTTATATATGGTCCCTTTTGATTACATTTCAGCAGAAGCAGGTTGAAGTAAGACACAGTGAGGAGCTGCTGCAGAGTTTCAAAGAGCAGGCGGCTCAGTCTGCCAGCAAGGTTTGTGTAAAAGACCTGGTTACCATAGACAAACACAAATAACATAGATTTAAATGTACAATTCATGGAATTCATGAATTCCGCCATAACCACAAGTATGCACCATCCATGACTTCTGTTTGTACATCAGGTGTGTGAACTACAGTCGACTCTGTCGGCGTGTAGAGAGGAGCTGAACGCATACCTGCAGCAGATGGAGGAGGTGAAGAAGAACTCTGAGAGTGAGCTGCAGAAGTACAATGACAAGGTACAGCATTATAAACAATGACACAGTTGACAATGACTCAGTTTGCAAGGGAATTTGTATGCACTTCTATGTTGCAAAGCCCACTTCTCAGGCTGATCTTCTCCCCTGCTCCTCCCTCCACAGGTGTCCTCTCTGCAGGAGAAGCTCCACCGTGCCGGCCTGGTTTGTCAGAGCTCCAGTGAGCAGAACCTGCAGCTGCAGCTTTCTCTCCAGCAGCAGCAGACCATGCTGACTGAGAGCGCTGCTCACATCTCTGAGCTGGAGGAGAGTCAGAGCCAGCTACAGGCACAGGTAAGTTAAAACTTTATCAAATAGCAGATTAATGAGAATGTTTACAGTATATGTGTAAATAAAACGCCATGGAGTATTTTTGAGTTATCAGGAATCCATTGTTTTTATTTCAACTCTAATTAGGGTTGCCAACAGTCCTGTAAATATGGAATTGTCCTATAATTGGAAACTAAAAGACATGTTCCATATTAAACTAATACAGATGTGCTTTTATTGTTTTTTAGAATCAATTCAGTGCAAGTCTGTGGGAGAGAAATATTACAGGTTAGACTACTAACAGCGATTTGTATGAGACAGTAGGAAACCCTCCTGCTCTGTTATCCCTCAGCCTTTCTATCGTGTTATGTTCCACTGCCCAAACAGAAGAAGGGGGAGGTGTGTAGACACAGCTGTTTGTGTCTCATTCACGCTCACTCTCTTGTTGACTGTACCTTCACTTCCCAGTGGTTTCCCTTCTTTCTCTACCTTTTACAATAGATTTTTAGAAGATAGATTCTTTTCACCAACATTAAGTGTTGTTTTGTTGGCAATCATCCATGCCGAATTTACCTTAAGAGCCACCTGATTTATAAAATAAAATTTAGCGAGTTCACTTCACGAGTGCCTTTGTGTCAACAGGAAACAAAACCATAGGATTTGTGAATGAAGTTTGGTGAGGAAGCAGAAAACACTGCTCTTACTATAGAGTGAAATTAGAATCAAAACGGTCACAAATGTATATTACTAGCTTCAAAAGGTTGACACCCAGTGTTTGAAAGCTTTGAAAATGAAAAGTTTTTGCAAGAATGAAGCTAGGATTTGGAAGCTTGCATGATGTTTTGATAGCAATAGCAAATCTCTGCAAACATTATTTTGTAAATTAATTTTCATTCTTCACAACTGCAGCACCTTTTTAATGTTTTTTCACTGTTTTTCCAGTGTATTTGTTGGTTTTCCAGGGAAACCTTGTAAATGGTGATCAGGTAGATGTGTACATGTTGGGAGGAAATTGTTTTGAAACATTGAAATTTGAGTTTCAAAAGGGCACATGTTTATTTTGAAAGTTATGCAGGCATGCAATACATGCATTCGTATTGCAGTCCGTTCTGCCCACACAGTTGCAAGCTTCAACATATCAAAACATTATGTAAGCCTAAACTTAGTTTGAATCTTGCAAAACCTTTTCCTAGATTTCATACTTTCAGTACTGAGTTTCAACCTTTCAATGCATGTTTTTTATTTATTTTATTTTTTTTTCAGTTTCTTTATATGACACATTCATCCCATAGTACTCTGACATGCAGATATACAAACTTGTGGTAAATCTGCACCACTGTTTAAGGGAAACGGCTTGTTTGATCTTGTGATTTCATTTATAGTTCAGCACATTTTATCAGCGGGTCGTACTTTCTGTCTTTCACAACAAGCCGAGTACAGTGGTCTCCATTCAGCAGGGAAAAACTGTACAGAGACAGTAACCTGGAGCTTCTTTGTGCCGGATGGTCTGATTTGGGTTACAGATGAGATCAGATTGCCTGTAGGGACAGACTGTCAAGAAGATGTTTATTAGGGCCTGAGCAGCGTCTGCTGCGAGGTCCCTATTAAAATCGTTGTTTTTTTATTTTATTTTTAAGCTTTAAACGCATTTAAACCTCTGATGTGGGTTAGAAATAGGTGTGACAAAATGGCTCGATAGCGCCCTTTATTTATCAAATTTGGGAGGCCTCTTGGAGTCCTACCCTAAACGCAACAGGAAGTAATTTCTTATTTACTGTGCAATTTTTGTGTATTTTTGGCTATTTACAGGCTCCGTACTTTAACGTACTGCTAGAGAATTAATCGCATTAATGAAATTTGGGCAGTGTAATCTTTGTGATGCTAAATTTCAAAGAGGTTTTATCAAATGGTGTTCCTGTGGTGATATAGTGAATTTCAATGTTTTAATGTTTCACCATCACCTCGCCCCTTTTAATTTTTCATTGTTTTGAGTAGCAGGTAATTTCTCATCATTCTTCATAGAACAGAAATAAATGCATGAAATAGATAAATAGATAGAATAAAGATACATGCTGATATTGTCTCTGTCCGTAGGTATCCAGTCTGGAGCAGCAGCTGGAACGAGCCCGGGCCTCTCTGCAGGATGAGGTAAGGAAGAGAGAGCAGGATGACCAGGAGAAAGATAAGGACCTGCTGGAGATCAGCCAGCAGAACACAAAACTCTCCGAGTCTGTCAGGTGAGAATACCTGTGCGCACATGGACACTCATGCTACACTCTGAGGAAAAATGGAAACAGAATCATTCAGAGTTAATTTTGAGAGTTGTCATTGTGGCAACAGTCATTTAGAATATCCCATTCACTGCCAGATATTGGTTCACAATTTCTCAGTAGTTTTTTTTGTTGTTGATGGTGTGGCATTATTTGTAGTTTCCCACCATCACTATTGCTAGTATTTAATACAGTTTGTATGTAACTTTTGTTGTTTGCTGAAAATATTCTTGGAAGCATCGTGTTCTTCCTGACCTGCAGCAAAGGCAGTCTAAGGCCTCAACAGTCTGTGACAGTCTTATGATTACACCACATCCCATTTGTCTGTAGGCATGAAGCAGGCCTCCCCTCCCCGCCCCATGAATATGTATATATAAATGGGGATATTACTTCATTGAGACTGGGAGATAGAAGCCTGATGGATTCGGAGTTATTTCATTCTGCAGTGCTGCTGTCTAGTTTCATTTTTGTGACATTTTAAAAGCTCCAAAGCAAAACCATGTGTGTTGTTTAAATGTGCCATCAAAAGGCATGTTTGCTCAGCTCAGTTTAGCTACTCTAACAGTTCTGGAGGGACTACCTTCTCTCTAAGTCTACGATGGGAGCCGTGCTTACATTAAGGTGAGGAATGCTGCATGACCCAAGCTGAATTTAGTTAGATAGTAAAGAATGCAATTTATATGCTGATTAATGCTGCATCATGCCTTCCCTTTATTGCAGCACATTGTCTAAAACCATATTTGTGTGGTTCAAATAAGACTTCTAATTGCTGTACAAATGTACTGATTATTGTTGTCTGTGTTTTTCTCCTTGTGCTTTCTGCAGCCATCTGACATCAGAGATGACAAAGTGTCGAGGGGAGCTGCTGTCTAAAGAGTCGGAGTTGCAGCGTCTGAAGAGGGATGTCGCGGTCAAGGCTTCTCAGCTCGGCCGCATGGAGGAAAGCCTGCAACACACAAAGAGCCAGCTCGACGGCAAAACTGACATGGGTATGTTGCACTAGAAGATTTCAGTTTCTGTTGTTATTTTTTGGCAGAGAAGAGATCAATTAAGCCATAACTACACATACATCAAACTAAGATTTCAAAATTTGAACCTCTACTTTCTATGTGATCTTAACTTATTTTTCTTTCTTACGCCTCCCAGTGGTGGATCTGGAAGAGAAGCTCCATCGCTGTGAGGCCGACAAGCTCAACTGTGTCCAGCAGGTCCAGATCCTGGAGGGACAGCTTCAGATGGTGCGGGGAGAGTTGGGTGACACTCTGAAGCAACTACAAGAACTCAGGGATGTTCTGCAAAGAACCCAAACCATCGCGGATGAGCGGCATGCCTCGATGGAGAAACTGACTGTCCAACTTAGGTGAGGATTCTCCCTCATGTGAAATATCCTTCTGCACACAGGGACAAGGGACACACCTCAGATGGAGACACTGTCCATGTGCTGTTGCCCGAATAAGATCCTCATCTATGTTCGAAAACAATATCCGCATTGTAAATGTGTGAATCACAAACACACCAACAGACACACACGGCCATGTGTGTTATTGTACCAGTGATCCACTTAAAGTCTCACACCTTTTAACTAATTTCATGGCTTATCTTTGTTCTCAGATGAAATAATGACAGTGTTTACATTTTTACTGAGGAAATCCGTTTGCTTTTTAAGATGAAATAATATGAAATTCTGATTTCTATATACTACTGTTTTTTTCCCCTTACTATCCAAGTTGGAACTTGTATAATGTGTCATGTAATTTTTTGTGACTGATTTACTCAATCTGCTTTGGTTTTGTGATGTGATATTTGTCTATTTAAAACATACCACTGACACAGATGAAACCTGTGTTAATTTGAATCATTTATGTTGTGTAACAGCAGCTGTTGTACATCAAGCACTCAATGGACATACACTCATGTTATGAATGAATCATTTTCTTGTGTAAAAGAAGAAAAAAAACAGGATGCTACATTCCATCCATTCCTGTTGGATTTTATTTAGTGTTGCTGTCTTTCAGAGTACAGGGATTACGAGTGCTTGTGTGCTAATCTCATGCCAATGCTTGAGGCAGAAAATACCATTTAAAAAAAACATACAGTTGTCAAGATCTAGGTTAAAGTCATGAGCCCTTTTACACACACAAGGGCACTGAAATGTGTTACACCCTCAGTCATGTTGACCCAAAGCAAAGAACAACCTAAGAAATGGTTAACAATAGCCTCCTATATAAAGTCTTCAAATCATGTTACTGTATTTGGCACTGCAAGAATCAAACACAGATCTGCACAGATCTGCACAGACCTGCCGTTCAGAGGACACTCCCAGTCTTGTTTCTTCAAGTTACCCAGTGTGACTTTTACAAATATTAAATAGATAAGGTATCTGATAAACTATTTATAAAATAGCGTGTGTGTGTGTGTGTGTGTGTGTGTGTGTGTGTGTGTGTGTCTTCACAGTGAGACCCAGAGGGAGTTGGAGGAGAGGACTCACGAGGTCTTAGACATGGACAGTGCGCTGAAAGAAAGACAGGGGGAGCTCCAGCAGAGAGCACAGCTGGTACAACACGCACACAAACAATAGTACACTTCATTTAATTTGAAGAACATGTTTTGCTGCCGAGTCTCTCCCCTAATTTCTGTTATGATTTTCTTAAATTGTCTTTGTTTCTTTTCTCCGGCCGTCCCCGTTGTTCTCAGCTGGGTCAGCTGGAGGTGGCCATCAGAGAGCACAAGCAGGAGATGGAGAGGAAGGTGGAGTCCCTGCAGCAGAGCTTGGAAGCCAGAGAGAGAGAACTGAGGGACACACAGAGGGAGCTCACAGACAGAAACACGAAGGTCAGGAACAGTCACGGAATAGGCAGGCAAAGCGTGAGAAAATGTTTTCACTGTCAGTCAGCTCCGCGTTGACAGACATTTCCAGACGAACCACTTGGAAAAGTACAGAACCGGATTATCTGGAGCAGGATTAAGTTCAATCATAAATGTTCACACCCTTTGAGTTTTCATTGCACAGTGGCTCATAATGATTTATGTTAAAAAATATATAAATGAAAAACAATTAAAAAAGTAAGTTAAAAGTTTAAATTAAAATAGATCAAAAGTAAAAATAAAACATCTTTTAATGGCAAAGCCATAATGGCACTGAGTTTCCTCTTGGAGATATTCACAAAACTGCTGAGAGCAACTTTAGCTGAGGGACTGAGAGAAATGGTTATGCTTATTTTTGGTGTTTCTCCTAAACTGCCAGTTAGGAGCTACTTTTAGCCTTAGGATGTTTTGTGAATACAGCCCCTGTTTACTGTCAGCTGTTATATGAGATCTGAGGGCTATACAATAGATGTTAATCAAACACTGTCAGCCACACAGTTAAGCCCTGATCATACAAAGGGTTTGTAAATGTTTACACACCTGGTTTTTGCATTTAATTTCTGTTGTAACTTCATAAAACTATAAATAATGTCTTATTTAATTGTCTTACTACTTGAGTCTAATAGAAATCATAATCTGGTGTCCTATAAGCCGCTTTGAAAATTACCTTTTAAAATCAGCACAGCAAATTGTGAGGCTGTGCAGTTGGGGGGGGCGGGGTACAGCATTGTACTTTGCGTGGCAATATTACATCTATACACAGATAAGTATTAATCTTTCATGATTTAAAACTGAATAATACAATCAATTGTTTTATCGGTCCAGTGGATGGCTAGTTTTTTGTGGTGAGGTCAGCAGAGGACAGCGAGATTAGTAAGAAGTTGGGCAAAACAGTGCAATGAACAGACTGAAAACTTTATCATTAGATAAAACAGATGTTGGCAAAGGTTTTCTTTTGGCACATAATTTGCAATTAAAAAAAGTTAAAAAATAAATATATAATATATAGTATATGGGGTTTATTAATTTTACAATTGCTTTATTTCATTACAGATCAATAAAGTCAAATAGCCCACACTTGAATCACTAAACTGTAGGCTACAACAACATAATCAACACATTTAAATAATTTTATTACACCTATTGTTTAAGAACATCATATCCTAAAAGTTAAAAGCAAATCATAAAAACTTGATTCTTTTAGTTCAGAGCAGTTCATAGAATGATTAAATGAATTCAGACATTTACCTGAGGTGAGATGTGTTACAATGTAGATCATCAAACTGTATGCTGATAAATGCACGTGCATGCATTTTAGGAGTCTCAGGAGCTCGGCCAGCAGCTGCACATGTCACAGCAGAAACTTCAGAATTCACTAAAAGAGCTTGAAGAAACTCACCGTCACTGTGAGGCTTTAACCAGAGAGTTGGACGCCACCAAGCTGCACACAAAAAAGCAGGTAAAGTCAAAGCACATTTTATTATTATTTAATCGCTCATATTTAAGTTTTTCAGTGTATAACTTGTAGGCAGTGTTGTCACACAAAAAATACATTTTAGCAAGTAAACTGTTGTTGTAAAAACGGTTATGTTATGAAATACTATGACTTATTTCAACATACTAGCATTTTTACTCTTGAAAAGTATGTTAGTTAAGTTAGACTTCATTCAAAACAACAAGGAAACGTCTTACACCACTGGCAGAATCTTTTGGTGTTGTAAGTTTAAAAAAAAGAAGGATTTTTTGCTCTTTATATCTGCTTCATTGCTACTACCACCAATAAGGTGTGTGTCTTTGCAGGAGGTCCAGCTGTGTGGCATGGAGGAGGAGCTGGCACTGAAGGAGGCACGCTGGCTGCAGTTGGAGGCCGGGCTGCAGAGCACCATCAGCTCTTTAGAGCAGGAGCTGGACCTGGAGAGAGAGCAGCACAGCAAGGAGGTACAGTAGCTACAGAGGCTTCAAGACTGATGTCGTCTTCCTCCATCTAATGCAACAAACCAGTCTATCAAAATAGAGACTTTTTTTTACTTCAAACTGTTTTATCAAAGTGACTGTGAAATCATGATGCTGTAGTACAGGTTTTGCAGTTATTCTACAATACGTGGCTCTTCGACACTGTAAGATCATACTATTACTGTACAACAATGTGACACCGCTTGTTCTGCAGATTCGGCATTGTGGGTTCTCTTGTTCCCTCTTAGTGTCTGTTTCTGTCTGATTTCTTTTCCTCTTTTTGTATAATGTTTAAATAAGTTTTTTGTAGTTGTCACCAACACTGTGTGAATTCCTCATTCTTTTTACATTTTGAGTTTCTTTTCTCATCACTTCATCTCTGCCACACATAGCTGACAATATCCTGCTATTTGTTTGCTCTTGTCCTGCTACAACCTTTGGGCTTACCTGATTACATCAAAAGGAGGTAGATCATATTCTTATCAGAGCAGCATTTCAAGCTGCATGTCAGCTTGTTTAAACCCATCTAGTCTCATTTGTCTGTTTTCCCTTCCTCCCCAGCTGGAGGCCCTTCAGCAGACTCGAGGCCAGCTCCTCAAAGTCTCTGAGCAGATCTCCTCCAGCATGCGCTCGTCCCAGGAGCAGCTTGCCGCTAAACTTCAGCAGAGCCAGCACCAGCTGGAGCAGGTCAGGGCCCAGTGCGATCACACCAAAAGCCAGCTGGAGCAAACTAAGACTGAGTTGGCTTGCACCCAGGACCAAGCCAGTCACCTCCAGACACAGAGAGACCAGACTCAAACCCAGCTCCTTCAGAGTAAAGCCCAGCTGGAGCAAAGCAGGATTCTGTATGAACAGACCAGAGCACAGAACAGTCACCTCCACGCCCAACTGGAGCAGCTCAGTGCCCAGTTAAATCAAGCCAGAGTCCAGGTCGCCCAGCTCCAAACTCAGCTCCAGGCCTTTGAGAAGTCCATGGAGACCTCCAGCGAGTCCCTGCTCATCAAGGTTTGAGTTCTTTAGAAGTGTGAGTGTCATGAAAGTTGCATTATGGAAGTGTATCTGGGAATGAAGTTTGTGTCTCCCTGCAGGAGTCTGAGGTGACCCGTCTCAAAGCCCGGATCTCCAGTCTGGAGCGAGCTGCTGACCGCCAGCATCTGTGCGACAACACGCTCTCCCTTCCTGCTCTGGACCAATTCACGCACTCAGAGCACTCCTTCTACCCTCACTCCCCTCCTTCCTCCCCCAGAAATCCTCAGACAGCTGCTGCCCCCTCTTCTAAACAGGCACACTCGACTCGCCTCCTCTCCCCAACACACACTCGAACTTGCTCCTCACCCCCTGCTGACGCATACCTTCAGCCCACCTCGGCCCCTCATCTATCACACCAAACTGAGAGCCACCAAACTTGCGATTGGCTGCAGAGCAACAGTCTCGACTCCTCCCTGGATCTCCCTGTGAGCCTGAAGGCCACTCTGAGGGAGGCTTTGAGCAAGCAGCCGTGGGAGTCCTCCTCCCCCTCCGTCTCCTCTTTCCCGGACACGGTGGACCACAGCTGGCAGGGCCTCAGCGCCACGGAGGCCACAGCAACCTCTGACCTCTCCTTCAACCCCCTGACGTACATGGCAGACAAGCAAGACGACCTCCACATGGAGGCTACCTCGATGCAAGAGGGGGACGACGAGCAGACGAGTGAGTCGAGGAGGGACTCTGTGTGCACCCTAGTGGATCAAGAGGTGGATATGAGTTCACTGACGGGGATGCTGAGGTTTGTTAATCAGACGTTAGCCATGCAGCAGGACCCTTCTTTGTGGAGCTCCACGGGATTATCAGAGACGGGACGCAGCCTCACACTCCAGGTAACAACCCCACCCCTTATCTGACACATACAATGATTCAGATGAGGATAGTTGGCAGATGAATCGATGATGAAAATAAATGTTAGTTGCAAACCTATAATGAGTGGTGCATCAAAGTGTGTTTACAGTCACCTAATCTGATGAACCTTTTAAAAAATGCTTGTTTTGAATACTTTTACTTAATATTGGTTTAGCCTCTAATTTGGTTCCATCCTGTCAAAGCATTAAATAGACAGATCCCAGTTCTTACATAACATTTCTCTGCAGGCTTTATTATAAGGAGACACACATCTTTATGTTATATTCACACAGACATAAATTAACTTTGTCAGCTGTATGTTTTTAGGAAAGATTTCCCTTTCTATATGGGGTTACAAGTCACACAGGATATCCAAGGCTACAGCTAGAAGCCTCTACTGTTAAAAACAATCTTCACTACTTACTCTTTTTCCAGTTTTGACTTGCAAGACAAAGCAATTCAACAAAACTTTACCATAAAGAATTCCTTGCAGATATTAAATCAGATTAAATTGGCTCACCAAACTCCCAGTCTTTCCATACACAGTCTGGAGAGAGAGGCTGTCAGAACAGTTTTCTCTGTGGCCACTTCAGGGCTAAGTACTTTACCTGAGATGTTGCTGTATGTAATCTTGTAAACTGTCAGGCAGCCTTTTTGTTCTGTTTGTGTTCCACTTGGTGTTGTGTCACTGTAAAATTTTAACTATAAATAAAGTATAGAAATAATTTAATAATCATGACCAACTGAGCAACAAAGTTAAAGAGAAAAAAAAACACATTTGATCATTATTTATTACGTTTAACAAAAAAAAAACAACATAGTGTTTCTTCCAGAAAAGGTTTTGTGTGAGACTGATGCATTTTTCCCTTTCCATTTTAGAGGGACGTTAAGGAGACATGAAGCTATTTTGCCATGGAGACATCAGAGAGGAGGAGAGCTGTTTACATTGGCATCAGTCTTGTGTGTCAGAGTACCTGTAATACAGTCCTACATTAATTAACATCTCTCCCTGAGTCCGTCCCTTTGGTGTATGTTATTGAAATCAAGCTGCAACATTGTCTGTCAGGTAGATGATGGTGACCACTACATTCCAGGCTGTAAATGATGTTTTGCATTTTATGTTGTCTTTTCCTAACTGATATTTATATATTTGTACACTATTTTAAATAAGCTAAGTGAATAAAATGTTTTTTTGTATAAGTATTTGTTCCTTTTAACTTGCATATGTTGGGTTCTTTTTTTCTACCACTGTGATTCTTAGTTATTCTCCAAAGAAATGTAAAGCCCTGCTTTCCCTAACATCTGTTTGGATGTTCCCATGCTGTTGGTGACTGCAGGGTCGTGTTACCAGAACTACTGGCAGCTTCCCGTCCAGGAGAAGAGTTTTTGGCTCAGCACTGTGGAGGGGGTCATGTTGGATTTGGCAGTCTCGTGGTTTACATAACAAGAACATCAGAAATCTTTGGAGAGTTTGAGGCTGTTTTCACTCATCATATGAAGATCTAGTATGAGTTAATCAAGGTTTATTGATGTAAGGAAGGAAACCTGTTGGAATATTGAAAAAGCTGCACACTAATTCTGCCATGCGTACATGCGTATCTGGACAAGGACAAATGTCTTTCACACTGATTGATTAACCAGGTGTTCAAAGGGTCAGGGGGGCCTGGATCCAAAGTCTCTGTTTTAAGTGAATGTCATTAACATTTCTCTTTGGAAAATCAAAGAGCCAATCCTGTTTGTTGCTCCTGATCCAGATCTGGTTCCTTTTAAAGCAATGGTTGGACAATTTGGGAAATGTGCTTATTCACTTTCTTGCTGAGAGTTTGATGAGAAGTTTTAACTTGGCTCTGAAAAACATACAAAATCCACCTACCAGCACTTCTAAAGGGGTCCGCTGGTTGCTTGCCAAGAAATAACCACTTCGTAATACCCCAAAGTTTATACACAGATAAATGAGATCTAATGTGTGAAGTGTAAAGTTAGCCAGGCACACTGTTTCGAGTCTTTATGCTAAGCTAGGCTAACAGGTTGCTGGCTCCATCTTATCTAACCCTCGACAAGAAAGAAAATTAGCATATTTAGCAAGCTTGTTTTTGTTTATGGTTTCCAACATGCCTCTCCCCTCCAACCTTGCTGCTTAGCAGGGTGGAGTCTATGCTCTCAAGATTAGAACTACAACATTACTTCATCACATAGGACAAAAGCAAAATTACAAAAATTATGGTTACTTGTTCCAATCAATCCAGACCTAAGGTTTAATTATTTGTTGCACATCATATAAGGTGTTTGCTTTGGCAGGCAGACCATCAGTAGGCTGGCTGAATGCAGTAAATGTCACAGTGATTGATTTCCTGCCTACATACAAGGGGGGCTGTTCATATTTACATTTACCACAGGCCTCACTGGTTATTGGATGTTTTCTCTTTGTGTGTGTGTTTGTGTGCGATAGAAGGTTTATGGGTGTGTGTTGCCACTGGAGACAAAAACCGCAATCATTTCTGTCAGCAAATTAACCTGCGTGTCCTACCCTCTCATGAAGTGGTGGTGTGACGTCTAAAATGCACCTGCTGTGGCTGATCATTTTAACTTTTTTGGCCTTCTCATTGAGATCTATTATACAGAGTTTTAGGGCCATCTCTGTCTTTCTGCTCTTTTTCTTTAGCTGAGTTTTTGTATGTTGTACTGTGTGACGCTTTTCTTTTAGAGGATGTGGTACATTCAGCGGTATATTGCGTGTGAAGTAGCTGTGCACTAGTTCCTCCATGGAAGTTCTTTGGTACAATATGTCTACACAGCAGCCTGCATTTTATAGACAAACATGTTTCTGCACAGATAGAAGTTCTCAATTTTGTGTGGAAGCAGCTGATAACATTTCAGACAGATGATTGCTGGGTTTAACCCATTTTCAGTCTCAAGATCTTGAAGAAAAAAACTCAAAACTGCAGATGCTCTTTGAACTCTCACTTCTCCAGTTTGTTTTAAAGCTTACTGTCAGGGTCTTTGCACTGCTCTATAAATGGTGCACAGATATCTTTAAAATAAGAGGACAACAAACACACAAACTCAGCAATGTTCAAAATAATATAGACTCAACCTACTGCACAAGCAAATGTAGAAAAAGAGTGTGTTAATGAAGGAGTGGCCCTTTCCTAATGAAACAAGAAGCCTATATTCAAATGTAGGAATCATATATCAAACTGTTTGTATAAAATAGTATAATGAATGTAAATATAATTTGTCTAGTTATTAGCTGATCAGGATTCAGTATTCCAGAACTTTAAAATGGTAAATCTTTGAACCCCACCGGTTTTAAGGTAGACTGAATCATCAGCCATCAATAACAGTCAGGCTTATTTAAAACAGGTTTCCAAAAAGGGATAGGCTGTAGGTAATTGTTCTTGGTTTTCTGTTAATCCTCCTATTGTGTTTGAAAAGGGTTCACACCCTCAGTGTTTGCTGATCACTGAAAAAAAACAGTACTTATCATTCAGTAAATGTTTTATCTGCTAAGCAATGAATTATTCATTCATAACCATGTAGACTTTGGTATTTTATGTACCACATTTAACTTCTACAACTTAAACTATAAATCATTTTTAGGTTAAAATAGGTGCAATTTATTTGCTATTTTATTGCTAATGATGAAAAGAACAGACAAATAAATAAGACAGTGAGAGGCTAATGATAAACAAAATAATTCCCAGAATAATATGTATGTATTTTCTTACCCCTTTAACATTGCAATGTCACATTGTTTTCACATCATCATTTAATACATTGTCATTAAACATTTTACATCCAATATTTCCATTCTATGCTACTTAAATGAGCTGTATGCTGTCTGAACCTCAGACCAAAAAAACCCAGCAATAGGGGCTCTAGCCAAACTACCTAAAACAAAGGTCAGAAAAGCTCAAATGACAACACACACAAAGGAAGTGTGATGCCACTCTCTGCTCAGGATGCCATTATGACACTATTTCTTTACACAGAAAATTGTTATTTGCTGCTATATTCATGTCCAGAATCTCATATACAGAACCTATACTCCTATCCACTACATTTTGGAGGCCAATATAGTACTTTTTACTCCACTACATTTATTTGATGGCTTTAGTTACAGTTATTTGCAGTTTCAGATTATTAATCCAAAGTATAAATCAACTAATAATTGATCACATTACTTCCATCCTTTACAAGCTCCAACATTAAAGTGATGAACACATCAATGCATCAATAATTATAGTTCAGTATAATATAATACATATGAAACCCAAGTGTAAAAGAAATGACAGTGTGGCAGTGGGGTTATGTGGAAGACCATTTCATGGCTAAACGCAGTGACTTCCTGGAGTCTTTCGATCACATTTAAAAGGGCTGAGCCAGGATAGTTGTTTCCCCTTATGTCCAGTCAAAATGCTATGCTATTGTAAATGGTTCCAACACATGAAACAGACACACCAAGGAGTGGTATCGATCTTCTCATGTGACTGTTGGGATATGATTCTAAAATGGGCCATACTGTTTAATGAATACCTAGCCTAGCTGTTTGTTTCCAGTCTGAAGTGCTACAGCTGCAGGCATTAGCTCCATACTGTACCGAGGGAGTTTGAGTGTAGAAGTTCCCACTTAAAATAAAACTACCAGTTTCAAGTGAGGAGGTTTGCATGCAAAAGTTGCTTACATGGTGCGCTCAGACCAGACCAGTTGCAATGCTAGAAACTAGAGCAAGCGTGCCAGCGTTCTTTAAGGTCTATATGCTAACCACACTGGTTATAACACCAGGGCTATGTGGGGGGAGTAAGTAAGTTGCCTGGCAGAGACGAGCATACCACAGCTGCCAATGTTTTGGCTAGCAGTATTTAGTAGAAAATAACACACGGGTGATGTACTGTACAATAAAGTAATAATGCTATGATTAAAGCAACAAGATCCTTGTTTGCTCATTGTAACATGAGGATGTTGGCTCTGTGGGTTGAACCACTTTGGTAATGCAATCTAGCAGAATCATGATAGAGTTTGATCTTCTGTTTATTCTGTGCTTTGATGCTCACTAAACTCATAAAAATGAACTCATGAAATGAAAAAATAAACTCAAAATGTGATGTATTGTGTTTTGAAATGTAATTGTTAACTGTCTCAGATGTCTTTCTCCTGGGGGTCAGGCTGGTGGACAATACAGGTTATCTGTGTTCATGGCTCGACAGCTTTCTGTATTGCATTTAAAGTGACAAATACCTTTCTTATACCAGTCACCAAGGTGTTGTGCAATCCTCATCTGACTGCCCACACACTCAGGAGAACTAACAGTAATTTAACATGGACTCCCTGGAAAAACCACACATCTGTGCTTGTCTGTCAGTTTGTAGCACCAGGGTTAACCCAGCTCTGATCACAGCTACGCATAGACAATTTCCCAATTTTTCTGACAAAGATACGATGAAACTGAACTGGTCCAACTCGTTCAGTGGATCTTTCATGGAGTAGCGTAGAGGAGTTGGCCCGGTGTTGTTTCTCAAGGTGCAGTTTGATTAAGCACACAACAACAATTCACAGCTGACACTGATGAAAGGTTATTGCTCTCTCCTCCCACAGCACTCCACAATCACCAAGCTGCAGCTCACTGGTTTTGGCCTTTCTCTCATTAATCTTAATCTTCATACAGAAAGAGTAGGACTGGGTCTCCTGGTTAGCGACAACTTAAGATTTGTGGTTCTGAGCCTGGAGCATGTTTGGTTTGACTGACACCGGAGACACATTTCGATATTTCAGACATTTTGGGATATTCTGGGAATAAAAGTATGGTTTCCTGTCCAACACAGAATCACAACTCTCAAGAAAGGTTGTTTTCAGTGTGTACATAAGATACAATACTCTAAATCAGACTCAAAATAGATGGTTGTTAAAAATAAAAACAAAACAAATTAAAAGATTAAAACGTTGAAATTAAGAATATTATGGAAAATATAAAATAATATTAAAAGCAATATACAAGTAGAGAAAGTTAAGAAATTAAAATAATAATTACATAAAAAGAACTGAGCGTGTCGCTAGAGTAAATCATATTCAGACATAAGTATATAAAGTTTCCTGGCATGTGCGCTGTTGCCTTTTTTTTTTTTATATTTGTAAAATAGAGAATTTTTTTAGTGCATTCCACAACATTTATGTGTACAGTGTTGATGATGAAATTGTCAACTAGAAATTGAATAAGTTTGTTTTTCGAGATTCCCCCTAAATGGATGGATTTGACAGAGAAGAAATTTTTATTTATGGTTTCGGAACTCAGCTAATCATTTAAGGCTTTCCATTCGTTTGGATTGTGTCATAGGCATAAAATAGGTGCTCTGTTGTTTCTACATTTATGTGGGTCTGCCATGGTGAAACTACAATGCTGCATTGCTTAAAATGTTGCTGCCACAAGGACATGTGGGACAGCATTATCTCCTTTCCTTTCGTAAAGGATGGTCCAGTGTACCCTATGGTTAAGGAGATAAAAAAGGAAGCATTGAAGCACCTTTCCTTAGCTTTTACAGAATTCGACCAGCTCTTGTCATGGCTGCCATTTAAATACTTCCAGGTAATTTCACTCAGTTA
>NW_024044487.1:0-25000 GCF_014851395.1 Micropterus salmoides | reverse complement strand
CATCATTACAATAAAAAATGCTGTGTCATTTTTCCTGTTAGAGAAACTAAAATCAAAGGTGGTTTAACCAACCATTTATTCACAAAAAGAGATTTGTCTACAAATACAATCTCGTCATGGGTTCATTGCTTGATAGAGCCATCAAAATAGCACGGAACATGACTCTGCCATGCACTATTCACTTTTGTTTAGGTCTGAATAGACAGACAGCCAGAGGTGTCATTTACACTGGGGACGCTGTGGACATGTCCTCGCCACTTTTTGAAATGGCTGAGTTTGTCCCCATCACCTTTTTAAAAGCATTTGTTACAAATGTTCTAAAAATTAGCTTGCGACAAGATATGTTAAATGACAAATCTTGAGAAAGGTTTATTTGCATAATAGGAAAACACGCTATTCAGTGTAAATATAGAAGAAACATATGTGCATTGTCCAAAAAAATAACTTGTGCTAAAAACAGCTACTGATTACTGCATTATATTCCACAATATTTTTATACTTTTTTCACTTGCCTCTTGAATTTTTTTATGTCTGAATTTCAACCATAAATTGGTGCAGAAAATGTCTCCAGAATGCAGAAATTAAGTGTTTAATGTTAAAAATCTTCAGGGCGAGGATCACACGTATATATTTCAGCAATGAATATTTCCTCAAAATACTGTTAAAATATCTTCTCATCTTGCTCTCATGAACCCAATAATGTGCATCGTCATGTCTCGTGAGCCAAGTGTATGATCACACCCTTAATCTGAGCCCTTACGTCCTAACCACTTTTCAACACAAAGTGACACCCTTGCAGAGACCACAATTCCAGGAAGGCCTAATTCTTGAAAAATGAAATGCACCACACTGCTTGATCATACTCACACCCCCTTACTGAGCTCCTCTATCTCTTCGACAAAGTCAACAGTAACAGCTTAGTAAGGTTCATAACCAAACTAATTGATCCGGAAGAATCTTAGAGGCAGCATTAAGAGGGATTTGAATCCTCTAAATGATGTGTGCCGTTCCTTGTTTCATTAAAAGTGTCACCTGGTATCATATGTAGCCTCATACAAGTAAAGTTTAACTTTGTTTGCACATTGGTTTGATTTTCTAAATCACTGTGATTTTCCATCCCGCTTTGATCCATTTTTGTTTGATTTATGATGTTTATGTTAAGTCAAGGAAAATTGTGAGAAAAAATATCAAATATTTGGATCCAGCCAAGATCATGGCCAAGGTACCTAAATGGCATAGCCTACAGTAGAGTAAAAAAAACCCCCACAAAAATAGAGCCTAAATTCTAATGAAACAAACAAATTCCAAAACCAGAAATCTTACTGAACTGAAGGTTAAAGTTGATCTTACTCACCGCAGCCCACCACCAAGCATCTGGTATGCTGCTGAATGGTGTCCCAGGCTGATCCACCTCCACAGAGTGCATCAGAGCAGAGAAGGTGAAGATGCCCATGGCAATGAACAAAAACAGACAGCACACCTAAAAAATGAGAAAAGATTACATGTCAGCAATGCTCATTCACATTTGGAAATAATTTACATATCTATTAGGTCACATGACAATTCATTATTACTCACCTTGAATACCTACATATACACATTACCACAAAATGTACGTTGCTTTTCTTGCTATGCAATCTTGCATTAAACTTGAATTAATTGATTTGTTTGGCCTCTCAGTGGGCAGGGGAAACAAGATCGGAACATAACATTGGCATTTTATCATCTTATAAAGTTGTGATGGTGAACTTGTTAACAAAATGTTGCGTGTTTATACAACATTTGCATAAATTTAGAGTCATGCTTTTGGCCAACTCACTAATTAAAGTTCAATATCGACTCTGTTTTTAGCTCTGTTTAGGGAAATATCTGTCTCCCACTATGTTCACCAGCTAGTAGCTTACTCTGTCTGCAGTTTGGTGCTGAGCAAGGAGTGAAAAGTAGGTTTATGAGAGCTTTCTCATTGAAAACAGCTGCCTGCTGCAGCTGGAAAAGTGAGACTAAACCAAACCAGGTCAGTTTAGGGCCTGTAACCAAACAAGGAGCTGAAAGAAGCCAAAATGGGTTATACTTCTATGTGGGTTCATCAGTGACCACATTCATATACAATTAGTCGTGTGATCCATTGTTAAACATATTATAAAAGTTACATGTGCTCCATTGTTTTATTTGTGTATGCCCCCTCAATTAAAGATGTTTTGATATTCCTTCATACCTGCTCAGAGCACTGTCGGATGGTGAAACCAAATGCTCTCATGCCTGTAGAGTGACGGGCAAGCTTCAAGATACGGAAGATGCGCATCAACTTGACGACCTTCAGCACTTTGCTGACTTTACTGACCCTTGCCATGGTCTTCAAATCTTCCTTTGCACTGACGTCTTCTGAATCCATTACAAATGCCTCAAAAAGGATCTGGAGGAAGTAGGGCATAACAGCCACTACATCAACAAAATTGAGGGCACTCTTCAAAAAATGCTTGATGTTAGATGTGGTGAGTAACCGCAAAAAGTACTCCAAGGCGAAAAAAATAATGGAACTAATTTCTATCCACTCCATGTAGGTTCTGCCAGCAAGTTTGTACTCCCTGAGTTCCTTTACTGTATTCATTGTCATGGCAACAATAGAGATAAGCACAAAGAGACTGGAAAACACTGCAAAGGCTTTGGCTGACAGCGAGGAGTAAGGATTCTCCATCAAGTCCCAGAGGATCTTCCGAAAGCCTCCAAGAAACATCTTCTCGTAACCCTCTTCATCTTGGTGAGGCTTTATCTCATCGATCAGCTCCTGGTTGACCTTTAGTTGGTCTCTGATGTCATCCAGTTTCTCCTCAAACAGAATGCGGCAGCACCTGAGAAGAAGAAGTTATTATATTATTCATTTCTTATAGTTCTACGAGAGCTTTTCAAAAACCATGCTTGAAATACACAAACAGCAACAGACCAAGCTACACAACACATCAAGTATTAAATATGGACAGCACACCTTGGCGTGTCCTTCAGTCTCAACCCCCAGAATGACATCTCTTCCTCAAAACTAACAGGGCAGAGACTATCCATCACCCATAGGACATTACTACAATAAAAGTGGAAGATGTAGTGGAAAAACATGGGGTCCCTGTCAAAAAAGAACTCATCGTTCCGAACATTGTAATCATCACAGAGTGTCAGACGTTTCACAGGATCATCACAGAGTGCAAGGACTCCAATCCTGGTTTTAGGGTATCGGAGGACCAAATGCTTTGGGATGTGAAATAATTTTCCACCCACGTTGAGTTTGACAATGTTTGATTTCCTGGGGTTCGGTGCGTCTTTGCTCTGATCTTTTGTTGCACGTTTTTTGACATCAGGAGCGTCTAGGTTGTCCATAGATGTCCATGGTTTCACAGAGCTGTCCTGTGAGAAGGGGAATTCACACTCCTGTTCTTCAGTGCTTTGGGAAAAACTCTTATCCCGTTTTATGGTCGCAAAAAGACTGGAGCGACGCTTTTTCAGTAGGCCCACTTTGAACCTGGGCTTCATAACCTCCATTGTGACAGCTCCTTGGAAGACAAAAAACAAACAATAAGTTTGTATGAGTCAAATATGTAAAATCAAGTCAGTGAAAAACAATAACAACAGTATTCCACAAGATCTCCATTTAGGCTGAATATTGTCCCCTAAATGATGCTTTCAGGTAGAAATATATAGAAAGAGTCACCGTGCTTGTCTCTCAGGCGTGCAAGAAGATCAACTGCATGAGTTAGAGATTCAGCCTCTTTACTGATTCTCTAATCCTATTGCTGTTCTTTCTGTCCAAACGCAAGTTAAAAATACCATTCACAGGGATTAGTGTTGTGATTTAAGGCTTTGAGTTCTGAGAGAGGAGGATAGGCGTAGAGTGGTGTGGACTGCATTGCATTGCTAACAAGGCTATGGAGAGTTTCTCTAGAGATGTTTCTCTGATTTTCTCTATATTATTATCAAAGAATGAAGTTGTTCTTCTCCTTTATCTTAATAATTAAATCCCTGTTTGGCATGGATCCTTTCATAATAAGCAAAGAACATACTTTGTTTGAATATTGAATAATAATAGCCCACTGAGTGGATAGACCAAATTAAGGGGCCCAGTTTAGGGAATCAGTATTTTAAAATTAGGGTAAAACATGTATTGTGATAGTGTGAACATGCCACAGAAATGAATAGATTTTGTATTTTATGCCGACTCTCACTGCATCAGTCCCTGTGATGCACAAGCTAATATGCTCAGATCTGTACACAGTATATACTAATGGACATGAATTGGATTTTCTTATGGTTTTAAGTGTATATCTATATATGAGGTCAATGGTTAAACAAACCTAGACACAATTAATTGGTTCTATAATTCCACCTTAAAGTTAAAATGTGTGAAATGGACAAAAAATAAGTAATGGTACGGCCCTGTTCGATGGTTTACACGGTTTACACCCATGAATGTTTGTGAATGGTATTAGCCATTTGCCGGAAAAGGAAGTGGGAATCTAAAATAAGATTTCAGTTTTTAAAAAGGGAATTCGGTATTTTGTAACATTTAATTTAAAGAACATTTTTGTAATTTATTTTCTATTTAAAATAAAATTGTACAATAAATAAAACAAGACGAATTACAGTTGCGATATATGACTGCCGTGCACCACGTGACTTCCTTTCCGGTCTAACCTGACAACATGGACGCCGCCCGCGTGCAGCCGATCAAGCTCGCAAGAGTAAGAAATTATGTAATATGTCGAAAATAATCACATCCGAATGGATAAATCGCTGCAGTAACAACTAGTGTCTTATACGATCCCAAAACATTGAGGCTAAATCGACTTTTATGTACCGTTCAGCGTACGGCATGTTGGCTCTGGTGCGTCTACCATGGAGGCCCGTCCATGCTACTGTCTACTCGCTAGTTCACTAGTAGCCTGTTGTAGACTTTTAGACGCCCTGGACTTTTTTAGTTCATATAAGGAAACACGATTTTTGTTTAGCGTCAATCTAACGTTTTCTTGTGTTTTTTTTTCAGGTCACCAGAGTACTCGGAAGAACTGGTTCCCAGGGACAATGTACACAGGTAACGTTGTGTTCATTGTTAATACATTATAACCATATTTGGTTAGGGTTTGCCAAATTCATCCGAAATGAATCTGTATCTTTACATTATATACACACATATATACTGAAATATGTTGCTTTGTGGATTAATGCGCTAGGTTTTAAATGTCTTAAGGCTAGACACCACAAATAGGCTTTTTCCCCTACTTTACTCATATCGCAATGAAACTTTATAAGCTAAAAGTAAATTTTATACGTAAGTTTTAAATGAGTTGTAAATAAGTTTTATTTACATTTGTTTAAACATGCAAATGAGGTATAAATGCGATGATTTTGCACATCACACAAACCATTTTCCAGCACATTGATGAGTCAGATGGATGTCTTGGTGTTCTTGTGGTAATATACCAAAAGACCAGACGTTTACAGAACGGTTTATATAAATAGTTTTTCATGGATTTATTTAAAAATATACAAGTCATATCTTTTGCACATATTTACAGATGGAATACCACATAAAATGAGTGTGATAAGAGATTATATTAAACTCTGTAAATGTCTTGCTATATGATCTAAGAAGCAGTGTGTAAAGTTATCATGATCTAACTGCCTATATGATTGAATATGGACAGTTTTAAAAAGAGTAATTGAACTTTTCCATGGAAAATGCTAACAGAGATGAAATTTACACAATCTGCGGTTGACAGACTTGGTATATAATGGACAAATTATAATCTTTATCAGAATTTATCAAGGTGATTTTGTACATTTTATATAAGAATGGAAACTCTGATTTTTCTAAAAGTTTTCAAGAAAAATAAAATGATGCAGCACTTACTATAACATTGACCAGTACTGAGTTTAAAAAATAATTAAACAATTACCAGTGCATAATATGTACAGTACAGGGGATGGTGATGACATTGGTATAATTGGACTTTATTGCAGGTGGATGATAAAGTTATGCAGAAAGCACTCTGAAGGTTACTGGTACAGGACCCTAATAGCCTGAGGGAAGACTCTCATGCTCTCTGTTTTGGCCTTCAGGCAGTGGTAGCGCCTAACCTGACAGCAACAGAGAGAACAGGATGTTGTAGGGATGGTTGAGGTCTTTTGTGATCCTTAAATCCTCTTCGTGCATCTGATGTAAATGACTATTGCATCTCTGAGTTTACACCTGACCCTCTGCAGGGCTGTTTCCATACCCGGTGGTGATGCTACCAGTCAGGCTGCTCGGCATGGTGCAGGTGTAGAAAGTCTTTAGCACCAAGATAGGCATCTGAGGTTGTAGAGACACTGACGGACTTTCTTCACCTGGATCTAGAACAATAATGTGGCTCAAGTTTAGTTTTTCAAAGTCATTCAGTTAAATGTGATTGTGGTAGCATTCTGCTTGTTGGTGGCTAAGTTTAGTGGCCACTTACTTTATCATGTCAAATGCTGTCCTAACAGGTCCGTGTTGAGTTCATGGATGACAGCAATCGCTCCATCATCAGGAACGTGAAGGGCCCAGTCAGAGAAGGAGATGTGCTGACACTTCTAGAGTCTGAAAGAGAAGCCAGGAGGCTGCGATAGGTGAGGGGACATAAACCCAGCCATGTCTGTTAGCCCGTTCGCTAATAGGTGTTGGATTACAGTTGGCATCAACAAAACTGTCTATCAACAGTTGGAAGACATCAGTTTGGGCTCTGTTTACTTCAAAAAGGCATTTCTCTTGTGTCATTTAATACAGTATGCCAGCTATAAAAAGAAAAGGTCTATAATATGTTAGTTGCATTCAGGTTCCAAAATAAGCACTCACCAAATGCGGGTTTAAAAAAACTGCAGTGGGAAATAAAATAAATGAGGTCAATGGATATGAATGTACTTCAAACTAATCACTGCAACACATGAGTTGACTGATAACATTTTGCATCAACTTCACACTGCTGGGCACGTAACTTATGACCGTCAAGAATTGTATCACAAGTCTTTGACCCTCGCTGTCCATTGTTGCTATGGTTATCTACCTAGCTCAGTGTTTGCACTGGTGCTGTAGTAACATGAACAGGGACTTATTTCTCTCCGACAGCGAACACATTACTTTCAGTAAATATTCCTTTCAAAGGCTCAGCCGGTAACACAGCAAAGTTTGGCTGTGCCTGACTTGTTAGAAAACATAGTAACTATTCTGAAAATGGTGAGAAATGCTGTCACAATTACCCAGAGCCAAAAGTGACACCTTCACATCACTGTATATCATACTTGTATAGTTTTATAGCCAGTTGAAATGTAGTTTGGCTGGTAAATCTGAAATTTACCCACCATTGGCCGGTAAACCCAAAAGTAAATTTTTGACCCTGGTTGCGTCTTATCTGCTGACAGTGTATCACGAGACATTGTATCAGTGTATGATTAGTGACCATAAACAACTTTAACCAGTACACAACCAGTAAACCAGTACAAGGTCAAGCAAGTGTTATCTTAAAGCCAAATTTGAGACTAAATCAGTCATCTTTCAATACAATTAAATACAAACATCATAATCTGTCCTCAAATTACAATAGAATTGAATCTAGAGCTCTTTGACACAGTTTTTACAAAATCAGGACACTAAGCTTCTCAGAGGTAGGATTATTGCCCAACCACTTATGTTAAATGGGTTTTAAGCCAACAGACAGTTGCAGCTGAAACGCATTGCTGGTCGCAAGTCAAGCATCAACTGTTAATGGCTGGTGGGGGGGGGCTTATTGTTGTTGAATGCTTATATGCATGTTGCTGTTCATGGCAGGAGAAAAATGCATGTCATTGCATTACAGTAATATTACAACAGTAAATCTGAAACTTAACCATCAATTACCTGAATAAAAAGCCATACTATTTCCCTGTTAGTATCCCGATCATATAGACTCATTGAAGTAATGTTTAATTTTTTTGTGACTGATTTCTTATCTTCACAGAAGCTGAGTTGTGACTTCATGCTGTTGAGCAGAGAACACCCATCAGTATCGCTTGCAGTGGCCAGCATCTCACTTGTTCAGATGTTTTGAAATAAATCTGGTTATTAAAATGAGTGAATGTCCTGTGTTTATTTAAAAATAGATGTGAAGTTTTTTTTTTTTTACCCCCATAATAATTAACTGACAAAAGTGGTCAATTTTGCCTAGTTTGTGTACTCAATATTGATATGTATAGAGGTTATGTGATTGCACAAAGATGTATAAATACACTGTGGATTTATTCACTAGCAATACTAAATATTAATAACTTTATTGTAAAATTACTGTTTGATGCCAAGTAGCAAACTTATACAAGTGACATTAGCCTAGTTCATTTGAGTACTACTGTGGTAAAAAATCTGTATTTCTTAATGTGTCTAATCCAGGCTGTGGCGGTAAGAGAAACATTTAAGGTGCCTGCAAAGGGAGTACCCTTGAAAGTATATCAATGTTTAATTTTATCATGAACAAGTTGTATGTATTTACCATAAACATCTCAGTATAAACAACACTAACTGCTGCCCACTGAAACGAGAGCAGCTTTATTTTTAAGTGGCCAAATGTCACAAGGTCAAGTCAAAAGTAAGCAATTCGGCTGCAGAGTTGTGATTGTAAGAAAGGTTGCTTGATATTCTTGCAGATCTTGTTAAGCCTAATTTGGTTACAACATAACCAAAATCTAGAGTAAATGACATTGTTGTTACTAGGTTCAGATTTTGCAGTTTACATTCTGTCCAACAGATGGTAGCATCACTCTTAGTTGATTTTGGCATTGACCATCAGTTTTCAACATTTTCCCCTAACTTCATCTTGTTTTTTGTTTTTTTAACTGTACTCTTAAATACAAAACCAGAAAAACAAAATTTAGCCCAGAGAGCTTGAACATACAGATGTATGAATATATATATTTTTTCACTATAGTCCCTGCTTAATATACAATTATACATACAGACAGCAATGTGATTTTGTCTTCATGTCAGTCAGTGTAAACATGGATCAGCTTTTCATTCTGGGGGCGTTTAATGTTAGTGCACATATGCCAGGCTATTTGAACCTTGATATTGTATCTGATTGTGTATTCAATATATTTAGTCTGTTTCTAACCAAGTAATTGCAAGGTTAGTGACATTTTCTCACGCCTGTGAGTCTTATAAATGAAAGGGAAAATTATTACTGTGCCATTTCTTAACTTAGGACAAACCACTTTTCTGTTGGCTTAGTTAATTCATGGCTTCGGCATCGAACGTGACTGAATCCATGGTGACGCTGAAGACACAAGACACATCAAGTTGTTGATTACAACCAAAAACATCAAAGCATGTTTTATGAAACTCTATAAAACGTTTGGTCAGTTTGCTGCAATTTCCCCTGCAAATTGAGTACAGATGAGTATACCGGAAAACATACCGCTAGCTTTTGACTGTCTTCTGAATTTACTTTTCCTGCATACAGCACAGTAAATGACGCCTGTTTATGATCCTTATGATGCTAGCTCTGGATAAATGTAGCAACTAAATACCTTAAATGTTATACTAATATAAGATTCTTATTATAATATAATTACATTTTTTTTAAAGTATGCTTTTCAGCATGAATGTATTTGGCTGAATTCCAGCTTGAGGTTCATGAAGGAACCCAGTTGTTTGAACAGGAAAGCAGGTCTGTTTGAGCTATGTGTTGTCTTTGGCTGCTGTATGCGTACTGTAGGTTTAATGTCCTGACATTTTCCATCTTACTTTGACCTACTTTACACAGAGCCATGTATGGACCTGCTAGTGGAGAAAAGTGAATTTATTTTAAAGTTGTAAAATCAATACTGTGTGATGTGAAATCAGTGCATCTGCCAGACACAGCTGTACTATCGCATAATGTATTGATATTTGTATAAACAGTGCTTGGAATAGGTACTTCTATCGCAGGTGTTATAAAGCAAATGATGGTAAATCAACAATGAAGTTAAAATTTCAGTTAAATTTTCAATTAGTGTTTGACCTTTTACAAGTTCAAAGACAGTAAATCAAAACCACATTGCAGGTGCAACTTTTACTGCCTACTACCCAATAAGGCACCATCACTGGAGTAAAAAATAGGTGAACAAAAGGTGAGGTTTTTACTTTTGGTCGCCATAGTTAATATTTCTGCATATTAGCGCCAAAAGCAACACAGGTGGACCCATTCACTTCTCATAGTGTAGATGTACCACTGCATAAAGCTTTGCAGCTGCACTTCCTGAGGCTTATCAATGTTAAAGAACTACTGTGACTCCTACCAGGAGAGCATCAAAAAGCCATGTGAAACCAAAGTGGGAAACTAACACCAAGCCACAAATTAATTCTTGGCAGCAATTCATGCAGTTAAAGTAAGACATGCAAAACTACGAACAGCATGCTGGCACTTGACAGCCTGAATCAGAGAACCAGAAAAAGAGTCTGTAAAACAGACATAGGGGCAGACAGAAAAACAACACTGTCTGACGTGTTTATTCTACAAAGAAAAATCTGGATAAACAAGATTTAGTGAACAAGTTGCCCAGCAGTCTGTAGATGACATGCTGCACCCTAAGGCAAATCAGAAAACAGATTTACTGATCCTACTGCCTGATCTGTTAGTCACAAAGCCAGGAACTTTTCCAAAACCTGCTCCTGCTTCATTCTCTGACTGCATTTTGACCTGAAAGACGGAAACTAAAGTATGTTACTTAGCAGGTTTCACAGTCAACAGCTCTGTGCTTGAAAACAACTTGGTGTCACTGTGCTACCATGCCACCCACCCACTACCCCTGTCATCATCATTCCACATCTCTCCATCTCAATGGCTCTCCAACACATATAGACTTACGGGTGGCATGTGTTTACCATCTCTCCATCTCCCTCGTCACTCGTCACTCTGTCTCTCTCTGAGGCAGAAATATACCAGGTTAGAAACATATCTATCCCAAGGCCACTCCCTGGTTGCATGCAACCAAGGTCTGATCCAGCAGAGGACGTGTCTAGGACAGTCTGGGATCTGCATCATTATGCCAGACATACACATATCAATAAGAACAAGGACGTTGTGTCTAGAGGTGTAGAAGTGTAGTAGCTGCTATTATATGGCTGTTTTTTATGAAAGTTTTACTGCTTTCCAGAGTTAGACATTTGTGCATAAAAAATATAATTAGCTATAACTTTATTTTTATAACATTTAATTTAAATAGAATTAGTCATTTAGTCATGCAGCTCATTCATGGTTGTTCAGACTGACATAGTTGGAGACTAGCTGGTGAACAAAGTGGAGCATTTAACAGCCAAAGAGACAGATATTTCCCCCAGGAGCTGGAGCTAAAAGGAGAGTGAATATTGGACTTACATTCACCAAGAACAAGCAACTGTTTGCTAACTTGTTTGCCATTACAACTTCAAAGTTGTTAATATGGCAGTGCAGTGTCCAGCTTGTTTCTGCTGCCTCCCAAAATGGCAAATAAATTATTAATTGCTTTAAGTAAAAGTAACAATACCACAATCCTACAATACTTAATTACAAGTAAAACTGCATTCAAAGTCAAAAGTAGAAGTACAAAAATATTGATTTGTAATACTGATGCAAGTGTTTAATCCGTAAAGTAACTAGAAACTGTAGCTGTCAAGTAAATGTAGTACAAAGTAAAATATTCACAGAGTAGAAAGGTAGAAAGAAAAGTAACATGGAATCTAAAAACAGGTACCTGTACTGTACTCAAAACTATGTACAGTAATTGAGTAAATGCACTTTTTACCATTATATGGCAGTGGTCTCACAAATACTAGAATTTACCTTTGATCATGGACAGTTTTTAAAATTCTGCACTGATTATGATCCGTGTGACAAACGTACTGTACAGCGACACAAGTGAAAACTGGAGGTCATTTTGGCGTGTTGGCGTGAGGGGGCTTGTTGGAATTGGAGGAGCTTGGCAGGAGGCTGCAGGCTGTTTCTCCCATGCTGGGTAACAGGATGTGCAGCAGAGAGGTCGTGGAGTGTCCGGGGGGAGAGAGGCCTCTTATTTACATACACTGAGCCAGGCTACGACCTGGTTCACGGCACTCAAATTTACTAATGGGGCCCATAGGACGCACAGGGGATGTCAAGAAGACAATCACCCCCAAGGTAACTATGAGGCATTCCCTGCCCCTCTCTTTCTCTCGCCTCTATTGGTTTCTGTGCTTATCTTTCTCACAATATCCTTGCCTTGAACTTCTCACACTTTTTTACCCTCTCTGTCCCCCTCCAAACTTTCAAAGCACTGAACTTTAGTACACCCTGCCCCTGTAGAGATTATCCTTCTTTCCTGCCATTAATTGTATAAGTTATGGTCAGCCTAATTAAGCACCAGAAACGCATGCCAAGTTTTCCCAGCTCAAAGCAATGCGGGGAGTTTTAGAAAGGAAAAAAGGCTGAAATCTCTCACTCAAAAAATAGTAACTATTTTTTTTAGCTGTTTGCAAAGCACAGGGCTTCAATTCACTGCTGTCCAGGAAATAACAATATAACAGATCCAGGAAGTTCAAATAACACAGAAGACTTTGAAAGAGGTACATTTTGAGGCAAATAATGTTTGGTAAAAAGAAACCCTTGCGTATTTGTGTAAGCAACAGAAATGTACTGTCGAAACAAAAATGAAATTACAAGACCAGGAAGAGTAAAATGAAGAGATGACAGCTTGAAAGATGACAACAAAAAGCCAGTTATGTAAGCAAAAGTTCAAATGGGAGAGACTTCATTGCGCGAAGGTCAGAAAAACAAGCCATCCATTTATTTTTTGAAGGCTCCATCCCCCGCAATGCATGCAACTAAAATGTGTTTTCCCACAGTTCCCTGCACAGCAATGTCACAGCACAAACAGCAGGTGCGCAGACAGACGGAAGAAATGAGGGACTGAGACACAGGGTCAGATACTGTTGATAATAGTGAGGCCTGTTGTGGATGGATGAAAGAGCTGTTTTGAAGCTCTGTGGCACACGTCCTTAAGTAAACATTGTAAAGCGCTGTGGCCTTTGTGTGACAAATAAACTGGCACAGTGAACCAACCGCAATAACAAAGTCAGGCATTGTTCCTGAGGGCAAATCTGATGTGATCCGACTTTTTTGATGGCTGCCTTGAGACCTGTGATTTCAAGGTAGCTTCAGGTTCAATGTCACCTGAGAGAAAAAAAAACTCACTTGCTTGCAGTTTACATTTGTTACCCACCACTACAGAGTAAGAAAGCCTCTTAACAGTGAGATCATCCCCCACCCTCAACATGGTCCTAAAGGAATAGTTTGACATTTTGGGAAATATACCTATATGCTTTATTAATGTGAGTGAGTTGGGAAGATCAATACCACTGTCATATCTGTCAGTTGTAAAAATATAAACTACAGCCAGCAGCCACTTAGCTGAGCACAAGACTGGAATTAGGGACAATTACCTTGCCTGCCACTTTTACGCTTTGGTTTTTATACATACTGAAAAAAACAAGATATAATGCGTCAATTAGTGAGCTTTGGAGGTGCTTGTGGATTTTGAGATCCACAGATTGGACAAAAACATTTACCAAATCTTTCCATGGAAAGTTTAATTTCACCTGTCATTTATGCCGGTGAGTTAGAGGGACAAATGGGAAATGATTTTTTAAATGACTGCTTGGAAAAGAGGGTGTTACCAGCACGCCTGTAGTCTGAAATTTTGCATTTTCCACCCCAGGCACAAAGAATTAATCATCACAAATTAATTATCTGGAGTAAAATAAGATAACACAATATACCACAACAGGTAATTTTTGTTAAACTAAAATAGCTACACATACTAAATAACTGCACACAAGACTGGTTTTCTTTCGCTTTGTGAGGCCACTCAATTTTAATTAGATTCAGGATTTTAGATTAATGTGGATCAGGGCAGTCAGAGACAGAACAGAGAACAGATGGTCAGAGGTCATTAACTCAATGTGACGTCCAATTATTCTTGGAGTGCATAGGTTTTTCTATTGAATGTTTTGGTTAAAAAAAACTCCCTGTAAAACTCTAGTTTCTACCTCTCTGGTTTGAGTCTCATGTCTCAACACACTACAACATCATTCACTAAAGGTAACATTAAAAGTTTGACATTTTGGGGAATACACTTATTTGCTGTGTTGCAGAGAGTTAAATGAGAAGATGGATACCCCTCTGATGTTTTCATGGTAAATAATGTGGGATGAATATCAAGTCCAGGTGGTTTAGCTTAGAACAAAAACTAGAAACATGGGGAAATAGAACTAATCTGAAAGTGTTATATCTTATTTGCTCAATCCGGACAAAAACCGAAGCCCAACAGCTTCAACATGTGCTTTTATAGGTTTTACAACGGTTGGTTGCCACCGTGAGGTTGGCAGGCAACAGAAAAACCTTGGTTTTTGTACACAACAAACGAGATATAATGTGTTAATAAGTGAGCTTCAGAGGTGCTGGTAGGCAAATTTTGTTACCTTTGGGCAGAACCAGCATAGTTGTTTGCCCCTTTTTCCAGTCTGTCCACTAAGTAAAGCTAAGGCTGCTGGTTGTAGCTTCTATCAATTCAATTCAGCTTTATTGTACCATACATACATGATAGCTTCACAGAATTTCCCAAACTGTAGAAGTAATCTGCAGAAATGTCAGTGCTAAAGAGTGCACAGCTGCTGTGTTACATTTACAGGTCAGAACCCCTTCTGTCTTGAAGAACACATTGTAATTCAAGCTTTCTTTCCTTTTCCTTCTCAGAACCACCAGCTGCATAGCACTTGACAGTAAGAGGCTGTCTGCCAGTTACCCACATTTTTCCCACAACAGGCCCCATTCACAGTTAGATCCCTCTTCAGTTTGAGTGTCTCCTCCAACTGACCTGTTTCCACTTCCACTCCTGTTAATTAAAATGAATGGTGCAATGAATTAGTATCATTGTGATCAGTAACCTACCCCCAGTGCCCTTGAGTGCTCCTTACTCTGTGGTAAACACAGTATGCGTGATTGAATGCTTCAAAGAAGGCCAATTAGTTCATGGGAATCAGGCTTGATAACCACGGTACACACCACCAAGGGGCTAGTTTTAGGGACAATCTTGGGGGAAGTGCATCCTGTCTGTACATCTGAGGTTTGGGGTCCATGAAATGTAAAGGATTGGTTCTGCAGAGCTCGTTTAGCGCTGACAGCTGCCCCATTTGAGCAGAATCCCCAGACAACGTAAATATGTGTTTGAGTTATTTACAGCAACTGCATTTAGCATTGGAATTTATCCTTGACCTTGGTAACTTGTTTTCGCCTCCAGAGAGGGATTTTCTTCTGAGCCAACATTATTTTACAGCAGGGTTCCTCATTATCTACATAAACACATGCTTTTGATATTTTTATGCCACCAATAATTCAGTATTTTAGTATATTTACTGTTATTAATACACAGTTAAAGGAATATTTTGAGAAATAACTTATTCACATTCTTGCCAATGATGAGAAGATTGACACCACTTTTGCATCTGTGCTATGTGCAATGAACATACAGCCTATGGACTGTTTTTTTAGCTTAGCATAACTTCTGGAAAAGAGTCCTTTTTGTTATTTTCTACCCCTAGTGGGTGAGAGGTGTGCTTAGTGGGTTTTAGTTTTGTCTATCTGTTGCTTGTTCCCTTACCCCTTGCGCTCCCTTTCACTGCACACCTGCCCTTCATTTCCAATCAAGCAATCTGTCTGCTATCAAGTCATCACTTCACCACTGTAAGAACCCTGTGCTGACATCGAGTCTGTGCAGGATCGCTGTGCAACACGTGGTATGTTTATGTGCCTTCTGCAAACCTTCACCCCCCACCCTTCCTTCACCCAGCCCAAACATCAGCCAACCACAAGCTCCCCTTTCTTGTGGCCCTTCTAAATTAAAAGACTTTTTCTCCTACCTGCCCATATGCATGCTTTTGGGTTCTGCATTTCATCTGTGACAGTATCAATCTTCTCATCTAACAAACAAAACAAAAATGTGGAACTAGTACTTTAAACATCAGTTCAGTACAGTGCATTCTGTCATCATGGTGTCTTGCATAAGAAACAGACTCAGCATATCAAGTTGGTACTTTTTTTTTTTTTTACAGCTGTTGTCTAACTCTGGATTTCCAGGAAGTAAATAATAAATAATAATGAAGATGAAGGAACAAATTACTCAAATTCTATGCAATCTGGCACCTAACCGCCCTGATATTAAATGTCTGAGCACTCACTCAAAGGAATATATTCTTCAGTGTTGTCTTTCCTAAATGTAGTTACTGCATTTAGCCTGAGGTTAAATTCTAATACTGTTTGAAAACGTACATGGGCAGCATTTGTTTGCTCAGTGTGCAGGGACAAGCCTAATCCAAAATACTGGAAGTCACTGTAGATTTTCATGAAGAACTCACAACATATACAGCTGCTGAGGTCAACCCCAGTCTATATGTATTAACATTTTCCAAATTGGGATGTATGTACATTCTGTACTTTTCTGCTTCCTGCCAGCTGGGACACTCATTTAGTCGATGAGCAGTGAAAGTACTGAGGGAAAAGCATAAAGCATCTGAGGAAGGTAAGATGTATAAGGGTCATCCATCAGTGGAAGCTTGTTCCCTTTGACCAGTCTGAGAAGTAAAGTGTCTCATGGCAATCATGAGAGGCATTCATTTGTATCATGTAACACATCAGTGCATGTGTAAGCTGAGCATGAGATATAAGGAATGTAAAAGGATACAAGTATTTTACCCTGTTCAGCACTTTGGTCAACTGTGGTTGTTTTACATGTGCTATATAAATAAATTTGACAGTGACAAAGAAGATACATGCGTGAATGACATGTGTAGGCCTATATGTGCATTACAATAGTTGACCATATGCAGATTTTTAAACTTTTGGCAATATAAAAAGGCAAGTCAAATATTTGTGGGAACTGAAGGAGTCTCTTGATATATGTGGATGCCAAATGGGGACCATCGTTGTCCAAGCACAGCATGTCAGAGTCCTCACAGGAAATCTCTTATATCCTCTCAGCCTGCTGTCCCTGCCAGGGCTTGTTTGTGTTGAACCAAACCAGGGGTGAAATGAATCACGCCTAGTCTCTCAGGACTGCTGGAGGCTAAAAGAAAAACTGCAGGTTTTTATTTGGTTCAGTGCCATATCACATTCAGTATGCAGTTCCTGGGGCAACAATATTACAATATAAAACAGTCAACAACTGGATCCCGCTGGATAAATGGGGTCCAGGTTGAACAAACATAAACAATCTGCTCTTGCTTTGTACCACTGGGAGGCAGTAGTGTGTTTTACCTGGCTGTCTGCATCTCTGATTTAAGGCAAATGTTTTTCTCTGCACATTTGTACCTTGCCTGTCAGGACATGAGTATGTCTGGCTGGTTTGTCTGTACTCCCTGATTTGATTGATTTTTGAAATTAGAATAGATATTGCAGGCTTATTATATCTCTCAATTATAACCATGTCTGTAAAAAGGTGTGTAGTTGAATCATAGTTTATGAGGTCATTTGTTTCTAAATAACATGAGAATCCCTTTAACTGGAAAAAAAACCTCATGCAGCAATATCCCTAAACCCATCACTTTCTAAGTGAGACTGATTAATCATATTTTACAGAGAGGCACAGGTGTAACTAATAATTTATTGTGGCTGCATTCCATTTAGGTGTACACTTTCAGGGTCCTGGTAGCATGCATGTTGACTCACAGACATGGCTTACTGGAACATTTAATGGAACAGAGCCATTATTAATGTTATCAGTTATGCTGTGCTTCTCCTGCTTTGAAAGTCAAAAGTTCTACGCCTATAAATCAGGCTGTAAAAAACCCATCAAACTTAAATCTAACATATTGTACATTCCTGCCCACACCCCTACCAAAACACATAAATCTCGTACCAGATATCATTTTTATCGACTATTTCTTCATCATTTATGTTTATGACAGGCCTTTGACAGCAGCATCCATCTTCTTAGAACAGGTCCTTCCCTGCAGCTCTTCTAGATGTCCCTCTCCATGCCATCCTGACTGACTAAGGCTATTAAAAGTCAATCACAAGATAGTCATGAGCTCCATTCAGCACCCTGAACCTCCGTGAGAATGAAGTCAGCCAAAAAGCTCATTCCTCGTCTTTGACTCATAAATATCTCATGACATCAGAAATGAGGAACAAAGGGATCGTGAAATTTGCTTCCTCTAGCTGATTCGTGAGAGAGGTGAGGTGACACAATCCAAGTTTATGTGAGTTTATTTGGGTGCCCTATCTGATGATGGATGAGTTGAGATAAATAAGTGTCAGCATATTAAAAATAGAGTCTCAGCATAAATAAGTCTCAGCATATTACATACCGTATGTACGGTATGTAATGTGCTGAGATCTCATAGGTCTGAAGAAAGCTGAAAATGTATTTATTTTCCTTCTGTTTTGTTCTCAAAATTGGTCAAAATCTTTATTTGATATTATTTACTTCATTGGACTACATTCAGACATGTATTTCTGGCAATATACTTGGAAAAAAATCAGGGAATGTGAAACCCCAAAAATCTCATAAAATAGTCCCAAATGGAAAAGATCAGTGTCTATCCATGGGAACCAGTGGTCTGCGGCTCTAACAGGCTCCAGCACCTGTTTTTTTCCCTTCATCCCTTTTTCCAACCCATTGTATATGACTAAATCTGGGGGCTGCACTGGGATTTACAGATGTTCTGTGTTTTGGAATCTGGGTAAAAGGTCACCATGCAGCGTAGAGATGCGAGCAGACATTTTTGGAAGTTGAATAAGCTGTGTCAATGGATCCAGTAATGATCTTTTTCTTTATTCCAGTCTGGGTAAAATCCAGTGGTAGAAAGTAACTAACTACTCAAATAGTGTACTTAAGGACTGTTTTGAGGCACTACTGGAGTATTTCCATTTGGAGCTGTTTCATACTTAACCTCTACCACATTCTGAAAGAAAATATTTTATTTTTACTCCACTACAATTTTTGACACCATGCAGTTAGCCTATTATATATATATATATATATATATATATATATATATATATATATATATATATATATATAGTGTCAGTTATCTTAATCTGTAACAGTGTAACATATTTTGTAAGATTACATGTTAAATTTGAATCCACAATGCAACTAATAGCCTAATTAAACTTTTCTCCACCTTGGTCAAGTATTAAAATACCTATAGCCTTTTTTTAACGCTTTTTGTACTTAAGTGACATTTTCTATGCACTTGCATTTACTTGTAATGGAGTATTTTTACACTGTGGTGTTAATGTTTTTACTAAAATATCTAAAACGCTTTTCCCACCACTGATGAAACCACAAGGAGAATAACATGTTAACTATTATTCAATAGTGTCTTTAAGACCATGATGGAAACAAGCATGTCATCCTTCAAGTATGAGACAGTTTGACTCAAGCCAACTGCAATCTCGCACCGCAAATTCACAGTTTTCCAGAACATACCCACACACATATGTTTCATCAAGCTCTTAAACAACCAGCTCCTCCTGACTGACACACGGCTGTAATTCATCTGAGCCTTCACATTCAGACATATTTCTCTAAATCTGAACGTCAGAGTCAGATAAATGAGTCATCTGTTTGCCTGATGTGACACAGACATTACCGCAAAAAAGCCACACATGATGGCTTCTTTCACACCCTTTACTGCACACCCTGCTCACATAGCTGCCAGGTTGTGTAATGCCCCAGAAGAATGAAACAGGGGATGTGCATTATTTAGCCTACATGTACAATCATGACAATCATGTAGCCTACCAGACTGTCAAGTTCAACTAATACTGCATTTGTTAGGTTAAGTGGGTGTCATGTTCCTGCCCTGCAGTAGACAGATTCCTTTCAACCACTTCACCTTTCCTTCACCTGTGAAAAATATTTCAGCAAATTAAAAACATGTTTCCATTCAATGATAGGCCTGCTGCACTGGAACTGATAGGAGATGAATCGCCACTGCAGCTAACACACAGGTCTTTAGGTTTGTACAAACAAAAGGAAATCTGTCTGCACTGACCTCAGTGTTCCTGAAGGAAAAGATTACTCAAACTGAATTAGTAACACCCATTTTTCACTGGAACACAGCAGTCTTTGGACCTCCTGGTGGAAACCCTCTCTCTGCCAAGGATTTGTAGAAAATAATGCATGATTGTTACATTCCCCCTCTCAGCAACGTCAGCAGTCTCCCAGTTACCTTTCACCTACTTAGTCCGGGCTGCAGACAGGAGAGGGTTAAACCAGCTCCTTCTTTGTGGTCTGGCCACTGATCACGTAGCCTGTGGCCTGCACGCTCCCATGCAGAGGCTGTTAAAGAAAAAAAAACTACTGCACGTAATGTTGGCATTCTCTGTGCTGTGAACTTTCCCCTAATTCTCACAGTCTTCGCGGCCTCCAGCAGATCTTTGCTGAGGAGCACCTCGTTTTAACACCTCCCCTGACGTGCTCGACGGTGTCACTGACTTCATTCATTCCTCAAGTTATCCCCAGAAAAATGATTGAGAAATCATCCTTATACTGTTTCTATAACATCTATTAGAAATGTTTTTTTACTTTATGATCTCATCTATCTGTATCAGGGTTAGAGCTGATAATCGGGCTAATTCAATTTAAAGAAAAATAAAGGGTCAAGGAGATCCTCCCATGACAGGAAGCCAGAATAACATGTTGAGCAGATCAATTCTTGTTAATTATTTTGTCTGAATTCACACAGATTTGAATAACACAAAAGTAATTTACACATTACAAATTTTTAATACTTCTCTGCCTTGTTCGTCAAATTACTTTCAGTAAGAACAGCACGTGATCCTTAATAGGCAAAGACAGTAGCCTATATATAGCTATACATATAGGACAGAAAAAATACAGAAATAGCAAGATCCATAGGCCTATACTGAATGACAAGATATCATCAATAAAGTGACGTTACAACACACGGGTTGCATAGAGATCTTCCCTTCATGACTGTGTGAATTAATGACAGAAAGAGGAGGCTCCAATTCTCCCCTCAAATGGCGATGAATCCGCTTTATAAAGGTCAGCGTGTGCGGTCCAGTTACAGTGCAGCACATTGTGGCATTTTCCACTTTCACTTTAATTATCCAGCTTAGTGCATTTTTTTACACTTCAGTCAAATCAAACCGGTTTACTGTAAATGCTGTTTCCTGACATTAAAAAATGGCCTGTTAAACAAGGTTGTGATATTTCTGCAGATCTACTGTGACATGTTTTGAGCTATGAATACTGAATTAACTCTATGTTATGAGCGTAGTAGCCTAATAGACAGTTCTGTTAACCTTGCCAAGCAATTTCAGGGTGTCCCTGTGCTGGTAACTGCATTAGCTCACTTGTTCAGAATAGGCTACTGCACTTATGGGTGAATTCATTAAGAATTCCGTCTCACGGTCCGATTCACAAAAAATGTTGCGCTAATAATATTAGCCCATAAATGTATGTTAAATGTTAATCTGTAGCTAGTGGTTCCAATAATATTTCTTCTTAAAATAGTAAGCTATTGAAATAGACGATCACACGACATGGCCATGCAACATGTGAGTCAGAAATCTTTAATGTTCTAAAAAAAAAAAAATCCACTCAAATGTCAAAATGTTTGATTTGAAAGAGAACTTATTCTAATCATAATTATTATTATTATTATATAATCTAATTGTAATTATTCTAATTGTCCATTTACTCCCCCTGCTCTTTCATTCATTTCAACCTGCGGGATTTTGCTCGCTTTTCTATGACTCACGGAGTGTTTTGTCAGAGTGATTGTTATTTGAGATGCTTTAATTGTGCCTTCCCGCTCATGCGTCTGAGCGCACGGAGAGCAGTTTTCTCCACTCTGGTTTTATCTTGTTTCCCAGCTTCATTCCATCGTGGTTATTATCAGGTATTGTAGCCTACTGTCTGTGCCACCTGTGCGCTGATGCTTCGCCTGGCTACAATCACCGCTGCCATTGTCACTTAAAAGTTTGGTTGTGACACCCTTTTAAAATGAGCTTCAGTTAACACCAACTCTCCGAAGACGGTAATAAGCTCACTCTAACTGCGTGTGGCTATTAACGCTGGTGTTCGTGGCTTTCACGTTTTTGCAATGAGGCTCATTTGCATAGAAAGGGACAATGTAGCCTATAATTTAAATAGGCCTAGGCCTACATGCAAATGAGTTGCCAACTCCTTACGGATTCCTTTAAGGGTTTGTTTTTGCCTTATTTGTGCAGGTTTGGCTACCGCAAAAGTCACGCAATCCTTGAATCCGGGAATTCGGCCGTTTCAGCAACACTTCACAATAAATGAAGACGTTTGTTTCACTGCTGCGGATATCACCGTTTACTTTCCTGGCAGAAGATAATGTAGACCCCGTCTCCCACAGTGCGGAGATGAAAGACAATCTTTTTGTTATATCATGTCCCTCCTCCGCCTCTGACATGAATATTTAATAGAGAGGTGAAGGAGGGACAGAAACCTGAGAGTGACTGCACCCCTCCCTCTCCTCGGCTGGCCAATGGCAGGCAGCTCATAGCTTGACTTGAGGGCTGGGAAGCTATATAACAGTAGTGCTCAAACTGTCGAGCCTGAAGCTTGAGCTCTTAATGCTGACTCAAGCAGACAGGACAGGACACTGCACCCTTCTGTATCAGGAAAAAACTAAATTTACAGCAACATTTCAACAGCTTAGGACAACGACAGCAATGAAGACAACACTGGCAACTCTGACTCTCTGCCTGGTGGTGCTCATGGCCACAGGTTTCCCTTTCGAGAGGAAAGGGGGCTCACCCTCCGGCAGTGCTGCCAAGGAGAAGCGTGTACAGTATGCAGCGTGGGATGATGTAAATGTCATTGCCCATGGGCTACTGCAGCTGGGCCAGGGCCTGAAGGAGCACGTAGACAAAACCAAAGTCCAGATGAGGGACATTTCCAGCAAGCTGAAGGTCTTCAATCGCACCGTGGCCGAGCTGGGGAAGGAAAGCCAGAAACTGAGAGTAGAGGGGGAGGCCCTGAAAGCTCGTGCCCATGGACTGGAGGACAGAGAGGGGCAGCTGCTGAATGTCACAGCGGGGCTGAGGGAGAAGGCGGAGGAGATGCAGCAGGAGAGGAGGACGATGAGCGAGAGGATGAGCCGGCTGGAAGAGAGGGTGGACAGCATGCTGCAGGGAGAGACGATGCTGGCTGACACGAACACCGGTGCCAAGAACAACAGTGATGCTCGCAACATCCAGGTAAGGATACAAGCGCTTCTGACTTTGGTTTTTGATTATGATCATTTCTTGGGGAAGGCAGAATCGTGTTATCAGAGGGATGGTGGGGTTGTCAAAAAGAGGCTTTCCAGTGTATTCAAAATATTATTCCTATGTTCATTACGTCAAGATATTATACAATAAAGCCCCCACAGAGAAGTGCAAAGTGTTTTTATGTACTGCAGTAAGATGGTTAAAGACTCTAGATGGTAGATGGTTAAAGTGGGTGTACGCAACAGTGTGCTTTTTCCATGAGCTGAAAGGCACTAAATCCAAATGCACAGAGGACAAGCATTGGGGTGGTGGGCGTAGTGTATTTTGGGGGGGGGTGAACAAGCCAGCACAAGAAGGGACGTGAAGTACGTGCAGGGAAACACTAAAAGTATAGTCTGTACGCATCAGCTACAAGAATGTGTTAATAATTTTCACAGCTGTGACATTTTACAACCTGGAGAGTGGTGGAAGGGGCGCGTGTGACAGTTGTGCTTTCTTTGCTGGTCTACGTTAACAATGCAGTTTGTCAGCCTGAAGGCTTTATAGTGTGGTGGAAAATCCCGCGCTATGAGGGAGTTACATAACCGCACCACTGTCGGTTGGAAAGCATATGCCTGTCATAAAGGGGTGGACATGTGTCTTGGGATCTTTTTGTCTCAGGCTTTTCAATGAAATCCTGCAGGTGGCCTGTGTGTTATGTAGACTGTGGTGTGTATTTGGCGATGTCTTTTAAAGTTAAAAAGCGCCATGGGCACATTTGTACGCACAGACGGGAATAAAAGTTGATACATTGCTAAAAATGTGGTATCTTGTTATTTTTCTGTCAGCTGATGCTAGAGGCTCAGAACAGGCGCATTGATCATCTGGTGGAGAGGATCAGACTCCAGCAGGAGAAGCTTGACAAGCAGAATGTGCGCATCAGGACGTTGCAAAGTCAGGTGAGGAAGCGTTACAATTACTCACACAGCTTGCAAACAAACCGTTCTGCATCCCACATCAGAGTAATAGTTTTTTTTTTATTATTATTTTGTCACATTTTCGGCAATCTCATAAGTGGTTCGTAACTTCTTTTCAGATCCAACAGTCACGACAGAGACCAGCCTTGCGGAGCAGCAACACTGACGGCTCCGAGCAAAGTGGCGCCGCGGAGCAACGCGACTCACCAGTCGGTAAGTAAAGCCAGAAAGACGTCCAACATCCCCTGTTGGCACTGTCTTAAGTCGATTGAACAAAATCTGACGCCAAATGTGGCTGGCCATCTGTTTAGTCAGACCATAAAGACGCTTAAATCACTAGCAATTAAAATCAAGGAATCTAATCACGCTTCTCTGCTCAGCGTGACGCCAGAAATATCAGCTGGTGGACTTTTTGCTGAAGCTGTGCCTTTTAGCCCGTGAAATCCTAATGACATTACTCAGCTAATACAAGATAACTTTACACAGTTAAATTAGTAAAAAAAATAAATAAATAAATAAAATATTTATCATTCATTTTATTTCAGTCAACACCACATAAAGTACTTTCAAAGAGAAATGGAAATGAACACTGTCAGAATGCCCCTCATACTGTGTATTACACTTAACTGACTGGATTAGCAGTTTCATCCACACTGTCCTGGACTGGATACACACTTAAAGTGCACATTGAAATAGTAGATTTTTAATAATTATAGATCAATAAAACTTGGACTAAATTTTCAAGTCAAACCT
>NW_024044486.1:0-18000 GCF_014851395.1 Micropterus salmoides | reverse complement strand
GACTCAGGCGCGCCACAACCTGGTCGGGGGCAAGTTGAGTGCGCCGACATGCCCCGGGAGTGCATTACGGACCTGACTGGGAGGATCTCATGAGCCACCATCCATGACAGGTCCCGGAGTCTGTTTGGAAGAGCTGGATGGTTCACGTTGCGCTAAACTGTTGAGGGCTCGCCGAATGCAAGCCCGCGCACTGGACTCACTGGTTCCCGCTCCTGCACAACAGAAATGAGAGAGCGGTGAGTGGTTAAAACCTGCAACTCCTCCTGCTCAAGGTTAAAATGCCTTAAAAATGACTGGATAAAAGCATAGGCTGGTGGCAGGTTAAAAGACACTGGTACTTTGAGACTTGTGGGTAAGATCTTAAGTTTTCTGAGGTAGGACCCCATCCAGAACCGTGTCATTGCTGCGGTCTTGGGGTTTCTGGATGGGGCTGTGGCGGTTGCCATGTGTAGTGCTGTGTATCTGCTTCCTAAGAACAAGTGCAGGTCTGGCACTCCTTTTCCTCCTTTCTCCTTTGGCTTCTTCATCACGCTTCGTCTCAGTCTTTCCCACTTGGAGCCCCACAAAAAATAAAAGATGGCTCGTTCCAGGTCTAAGATCACTCTCCTAGGCGGAATAAAAACAGAACTGATGAGTAAAAGCAAAGGTAAAATCACTGCTTTGATGATTAAAACCTTTCCTTCTAAAGTCAGTCCTCTAAGTGTCCAGTACCCTAGTCTCTGCCTGACTTTCCCGACTATGTCTGCCCAATTTGTTTTCCGAGGGGAAAACAAATTGGGCAGGGGGAGGCCCCTCCCTATCAAACCTGATCCCAAGTATTTTTTGGTCAGTCTGGGTCACAGTCAGGGGGAGTCCTGTCGTCTCAGTCGCTGTCCACGGTCCATAAAAATGGGCTTGGGTCTTGCTTCTGTTCAGCTTTGACCCAGAGGCCTGTCCGAACCAGTCAGTCAAGTCCAGCGTCCTGTTGACAGATAAAAGGTCAGTGCATAAAATGTTGTCCATATATAAAATACATTTTGTCTCGAGTCCCCCGCTCCCTGGGACTCCTACCCCATGGATTCGTTGGTCCCTTCTCAAGGTCTGTGCCAATGGTTCTATACAGATAACGTAGAGGAGGGCAGATAACGGACAACCCTGATGGACACCGCAGTTTATATCCACTGCTCTTGTCAGATACCCGTTAACAATGAATTTGCTGTTGATCTCCCGGTACAGCAGTCCCACCCAGGCTATAAACCTTCTCGGGAACCCCATTTTTTGCAGTACCTGGAAAAGGTACTGGTGCGAGACCCGATGTTACGGCCCTTGAGCCCTGTGTCTGTGTACTGCTGCTCGTCTGTGCTCTGCAGGTCCTGCCCTTCCCCCCTCTAATGTTGCAGCCTGGAGGCTAGGGTGCACACCTGTCCCCAGTTTACAATCAGCGGGAGCGCAGGAGCCGGTATAAGGAGCAGAAAGCAGGCAGACGGCATGGTGAGCTGGGTGAGCTGGGTGAGCTGGGTGAAACGACAGTGCAGCAAGTGATAAGTCTGAACCTTGTGGTGGGGTTCACTCCCTCAGTGGAGGGAGGGTGAAATTCGTTATTGCATCCTGTGTTGTTTTCTCATTTTTGGCATTTGTGGGCGCTTCCTTGTTTTGGGAAGTTGTTTTTGTAGACCCTCCCTGAGGGTACCTTAGCTTTTTTTTTCTCCTTATTGTAAATAAAACGTGTATGACCTGTAAAAGCTGTCTCCTGGCTTCCTTCAACCTGGAATGATTCTATTATTGTCACTAACCTCCTCATCCCCTGGACTTTCCACTGGAGGTTCGTAACAATTTGGGGGCTCGTCCGGGATCCTTTTTCCCAAACATTCTGGGTTGTGAGGAAGCACTTATTGTTTGTATTCGTGTTGGAACTGTTCACATTGACTGTTGCGTGTGGGTTTCCACTGTCCAGTTTTTCCAGGGTAGACCTTTCCCCAGCTAGTTAGAAGTGTCCAGCTAGGCTGCCCAGCAGTCTTTCCATCGGGCACTTGGTTGTTATTTTTCCTTTATTATTTTCGGGGCAAATCCTGGGTGGGGAGCGAGTTCCCTGTCGGAGGTAGGCTTTCGGGGCCCTGGCCGCCGAAGTTTCGCCTTTAAAGTCGCCTCGAGCCCGGCATGCCCCAGAAGACAGCTTAGGCTAAGTTTTGGGTCGGCAGGGCCCTGGGGAAGGGGTTGCTCTTTTGAGGAAGCTGGTGTGTGACTGTTCTGTAGCCGATGCGGTTGTATTTTGTCTGCGTACACTTGTTGTTGTCTTACACTGTTGTGTGGTGTTACTGCTTCCGTTGATGTTAGCCAGGTAGCAATTGCAGCAAAGATGGCTGTGTTTTGTTTGGAGGGGTTTGTAGCCAAACCTACGCTAGGGCAGCTGGATGGATGTAAGAAAGCTGATCTGTTTGCTATCGCTAAACATTATGGGTTTTCTGTGTCTAGCTCTCTGGTTAAAGCAGAGTTGCGGGCCGCTGTGACTGACGGGTTAGTGCAGAGCGGTGTCTTGAGTTTGACAGATTTGCCCGCTGGGGCAGCAGCGAGGCAGTCTGCTTCCGTGGCGGAGGATGTGGCCACGCCACCTGATGCAGCGGATACACTCGGTGTGAAGCCGGGCGGGGATAAGCAGTTCACCCTGCCAAGATATTATCCATTGTCCGTGGAGTCCTCCCCTACCTCTAGAGAGGACGCACGGTTGAAGGTTCGTTTGGCTCGGCTCCATTTGGAGCGGGAGGAGCGCGAAACACGAGCACCAGCTCAGGAGGGAGTTGGAGCTAAAGAAGTTGGAGGCAGAAACCGCCATTAGAATGCGCGAGTTGGAGCTGCGGTCAGCGCAGTTCTCAGCCACCGCTGCCGGTACTGGGTCATCAGGATCTGCCCTCCCTAGTACCTTTGATGTAAGTAAACACATTTCTCTAGTCCCTGTCTTTCGTGAGACTGACATTGAGAGCTATTTCACTGCTTTTGAGCGCATTGCTTTTGCCCTGAGGTGGCCAAAAGACGTGTGGGCCATCCTGCTACAGTGTAAACTGTCAGGGAAAGCTCAGGAGGCTTGCTCATCACTGTCTGTGCAGGATAGTCTCTCCTATGAAAAAGTTAAGAGCGCCATCTTGCGGGTGTATGAGCTGGTGCCAGAGGTGTACAGGCAACATTTCAGAGCTCTCAGAAAAGGGGTAGGCCAGACTTACATTGATTTCGCTAGAGAACAAGGGATTTTGTTTGATCGGTGGTGTGCTGCATGTAAAGCCGATGATTTCTCCTCAGTTCGCGAGCTGATGCTGTTGGAAGCGTTCAAGAAGTGTGTGTCGGAAAAGACTGTTGTTTATCTCAACGAACAGAAAGTAACCACACTGCAGCAGGCTGCTACGCTTGCTGATGAGTTTGCCTTGACACACAAGAACACGTCTATCAGACATTACTCGTCCCCTTGTGATGATGCTGTAAGGAAGCCCAGCACTACTCAGGGTACTCGTGTTTGCTCAGTGGCACAGGTGGACAAGCGTTGTTTTTTTTGTCATAAACCTGATCATCTTATTGCAGAGTGTGCTCTCTATAAACGAAAGCCCCAGCCTCCAGTGGCTAAACCGCCAAAAGGAGTTGGGTTGATTAAGACTGTGTCTCCCTGTGATCGTCAGCTGGCTGTAGGGGAACCTGACGAATGCTTCAGGCCTTTTATTTCCCAGGGTCTGGTATCCCTCACCGGTAAACCTGATGATCAGCGCCCAGTCACAGTGCTGAGGGACACAGGTGGCTCACGCTCATTTATCTTAGCTAGCGTACTGCCATTGAACCCTCAATCTGCCCGTGATGTGAGCACTGTAGTTCGAGGTATCGGGATGAGCTTTGTACCTGCTCCTTTACATTCTATTCATGTGCAGTTCAAGCTAGTGTCTGGTTTCTTTCCCGTCGCTGTTCGGTCTCATTTTCCTGTTGATGGTGTAGATTTTATCCTAGGAAATGACATTGCTGGTGGAAAGGTTTTTCCAGACCCAGAGGTGGTGGATACTCCTATCCCTGAAGTTGAATCTGATGAGTTGGTTCAAAAGCACCCTGGAGTGTTTTCGGTCAGTGTGTTGACTAGGGCACAAGCGTGTAAGCAGACCAAAGGGGTGGATCTTTCAGATTCATTGTTCCCCTCTGTGTTTAGGGAGGACCAATTGCCCTCTAGAGGTGGGGCAGAGAACCGTCTAACACAGGTGCCTGTAAATGCTGCCTCCTCAGTCACTGTTCCTGAGATAACCTTGCCATTAACCCGCGAGGTCCTTATCAATGCTCCTCCCTGGCGAAATGTTTTGCTGCAGCTGGGTGTGATGCTAGTGAGCGAGCAAGTCAGCAGCATTTTCTTGTTGAGGATGAAGTGTTAATGCGCAAGTGGGTTCCTCATGGTGGGACGGCCGACGATCTGACTGGGGTTCGCGACACTGTTTATCAGTTTGTAGTTCCGGTGGGGTGGCGCCGGCATGTACTAGAGCTAGCACATGAGCACTTGTGGTCGGGTCACCAAGGCGTCGCCAAGACTTACAACCATGTGCTTAGACATTTTTTCTGGCCAGGCATGAAGGCCGATGTAGCGCGCTACTGCAGAACTTGCAGTACATGCCAGATCGTGGGGAAACCAAACCAGATCGTGCCACCTGCCCCACTGCATCCAGTTCCTGCTGTTGGTGAACCATTTGAGCATGTCATTGTGGATTGTGTTGGTCCCTTGCCTAGAACTAAGTCAGGGAACCAGTTTCTGCTAACTGTGATGTGCGTGTCCACCCGTTTTCCTGAGGCTGTGCCCTTAAGAAAAATTACCGCTCCCGCCATCATGAAAGCTCTCACAAAATTCTTCACCACCTTTGGACTGCCGAAAGTTGTACAAACCGACCAAGGTACCAACTTCCTTTCCAAGACTTTCCGTCAGACGTTGCAAGCACTGGGAATTTCACACTCTGTTTCTAGCGCTTATCACCCGGAATCACAAGGTGCGCTTGAGCGTTGGCACCAGACGCTCAAGTTCGCGTTGAAGAAATTCTGCTATGACACGTCCAGGCAACCCCTCCGTTTCCTTGGTTTGTGGCGAGGCTGAACCTGATGATGGCTTAGCAGGGCTCGATGAAGGTCACCAGGGTGGTAGCTTGCCCAATTCAAAGCTCTTGTCTAGCCTAGAGGCACATTTGTCCTACCTCCCCCCGAGACAACGTGATGATATAATGGTGTTGATAACCTCTCATCTCCCTCTGTTTAGCGATGTGCCATCCCAGACCACTGTACTGCGTCACGATATCGACGTTGGGACAGCTGCCCCCATAAAGCAGCATGCATATCGTTGTCTGCTGGCTAAGAGAGAAATGATGAAAGAGGCAGTTGATTACATGGTACGAAATGGGTTAGCCCGACCCAGCTGTAGCCCATGGAGTTTCGCCATGTTTACTTACTCCTAAGTCCGACGGTACACCACGTTTCTGCACAGACTTTCGTAAGGTAAATGCAGTGACCGTCCCAGACTCGTTCCCGTTGCCAGGATGGAGGACTGCATAGATAGTATTGGTCCCGCGGAGTACATCACTAAGCTAGACCTGCTAAAGGGGTACTGGCAGGTGCCATTAACCCCTCGTGCATCCAATATCTCTGCGTTTGTTACCCCAGATAACTTCATGCAGTACACCGTTATGGCCTTCGGAATGAGGAATGCGCCTGCAACATTCCAACGAATGATGCATATGGTATTGGGGACTGTCCCAAACTGCAATGTTTACTTAGACGATGTGGTAGTGTACTCAGCCGACTGGGCTGGTCACCTGTCTACTTTGGCTGCGGTGTTCCAGAGGTTAGCAGCAGCGTCACTGACACTAAACTTGGCTAAGTGTGAGTTTGGAAAGGCCACGGTGACATACTTGGGTAAAGAGGTAGGCCACGGCCAAGTCTGTCCTGTTAACGCCAAGGTTTCTGCTGTGTTAACCTACCCAGCCCCCGCGACCAGACGTGAACTCCGTCGTTTCCTTGGTATGGCTGGATATTACAGGTGTTTTTGTAGGAACTTCTCAGTAGTTGTCGCCCCCCTGACTAGCTTATGTAGTCCCACAGTCCCGTTTGTGTGGACAGATGAGTGTCAACATGCTTTTGAGGCGGTGAAATCTCTCCTTTGTTGTGCCCAAGTCCTGGCCGCACCTAACCTCTCTCTCCCCTTTAAGCTCGAGGTTGACGCAAGTGCCACCGGCGCTGCTGTTGCAGGATGGAACAGGAGATGTGTGCCATCCGATTAGCTACTTCTCTGTCAAGTTTAAAAAACATCAGCTAAACTACTCCACCATAGAGAAGGAAACCCTCACATTGCTGTTCGCTCTGCAGCATTTTGGAGTCTATGTTGGTTATAGTCCCTCGCCAGTTGTTGTCTTCACAGATCATAACCCTCTAGTTTTCCTGTCCCGGATGTATAACCACAACCAACGCCTGATGAGGTGGGCTCTGTTGGTGCAGGGTTACAACTTAGAGATCCGGCATAAGAAAGGGGCTGACAACGTAATAGCCGACGCGTTGTCCCGCGGGTGAGATTCCTTCATCTTCTGGGGAAAGATGTTTGAGAGTGGGTGGGAGTGTTTGTTTTTTTTTTTGCCGGGTGGTAGGAAAGAAAAACAAGCAAGTGGTGACTGAATTGGTCAAACCCCTAGTTTGATTTTATGGGGGGGGGAGTGTTACGGCCCTTGAGCCCTGTGTCTGTGTACTGCTGCTCGTCTGTGCTCTGCAGGTCCTGCCTTTCCCCCCTCTAATGTTGCAGCCAGGAGGCTAGGGCGCACACCTGTCCCCAGTTTACAATCAGCGGGAGTTGATAAGTCTGAACCTTGTGGTGGGGTTCACTCCCTCAGTGGAGGGAGGGTGAAATTCGTTATTGTATCCTGTGTTGTTTTCTCATTTGTGGCATTTGTGGGCGCTTCCTTGTTTTGGGAAGTTGTTTTTGTAGACCCTCCCTGAGGGTACCTTAGCTTTTTTTTTTCTCCTTATTGTAAATAAAACGCGTATGACCTGTAAAAGCTGTCTCCTGGCTTCCTTCAACCTGGAATGATTCTATTATTGTCACTAACCTCCTCATCCCCTGGACTTTCCACTGGAGGTTCGTAACACCCGATCAAAGGCTTTCTCAAAATCTAAGTTCAGGACTTCTAGCCGAATGTTTCTGTCTCTCGCGTAACAGATGGTATCTCGGATCAGTACGAGGCTGTCAGTGATCTTCCTCCCCGGGACGGCACAGGCTTGATCCGGGTGAATCAGATCTTCTAAAAACAAGGTCATGCGTGAGGCTAATAGTTTACTAAAAAGTGTGTGATAGGTCTCCAATTTTTCAAGTCCGTCTTGTCTTTGTATTTGTGAAGGAGAGTCACTATCCCTACTCTAAAGCTGTCAGGAAGTCGGTCCATTTGTTCAAAATCCATAAAAACAGCAAGCAAGTCTGGTGCTAAAATGTCCCAAAATGTCAGATAAAATTCCAAGGGAAGCCCGTCTTCTCCCGGCGACTTCCCTGTCTTAAAAGATTTGATGCATTTGTTTAATTCAGGTATCATAAAATCTTGGGTTAAAAGCACGTTGTCGTTTGTTGCTTGGTCAATGGATTTTAAAACTTCGGTCATGGTGTCCCCGTTAACAGTTTTTTCTGCGTACAGTTCACGGTAAAAATGTTCGACAGTTTCTTTGATTTCCTCTGTTGTGTCAGCTGTGCACCCGTTTTCTTTTTTAAGTCTCAACATGGCCCCCCCTTTATTTACGATTTTCTTAAAAAAATATCTTGTGCACTTCTCTCCTTTCTCTATTTCCCTTTCCTTGCTTCTTAAAATCACACCTTTGCTATTAATTTCTGCTAAAACCGACATCTCTGTTTTAATTTGTTTTATCTCTTCATTAAAATCCATTCCATGTTGGATTAGTTTAAAATACCTCTGAAGCCGTTTCTGCAGTCCCAACATGCGTCTGTTGTCCCTCTTTTTCTTTCTTTTCCCTGCCTGTCTGTAAAACGTCTTTGTCTTTCCCTTCACCATTTCCCACCACTGTGCACGTGTATCGTAAAAGTCTTGAAGGGTCTGCCACTCTCGATATTGCTCCCTGTACAGCCTAACTAGCTCCCTGTCTTCTAACAGGGAGCAATTGAGCTTCCACAGACCACTTCCTGCCGTCACACCAGAAGAGAATGAAAGGGTGCAGGAAAGAATTGCATGATCAGAAAAGAAAACAGGTTCCAATCTAGCATCGGTTGGTGGGCAATCACGTGATAAAATGTAGTCTATGCGAGAGGCTCGGGTGCCATCACTACTGAACCAGGTGAAGCCCTCCTCTCTGGGATGCATGGTTTTAAAACAGTCCACAAGTCTAAAATCACTGCATATGCTTTGAAGTAAAACTGAAGTCTTGTCCACTTTAAAATCGTCCCCTATTCTTCTCCTATCGTTCCTGCTTAAAATACAATTAAAATCCCCCCCTACAACTAAAGGTGCCCTGCCTAGCATGTGGGGCTGCAAGTCTTCTAAAAGGTCATACCTGTCGTTCTTGTCATTAAAGACGTTAAAATCCTTCCCCATAAAAGTCAAGTGTGTTAAAAGTGCCCGACCATCTCTCACCACAGTGCTGCCCTTCACCAAGACTAGAGGGTTTTTTATTAAAATGGCCACTCCATCATTTTTGTTTTCATTTGAGCCGCTCCATATCGACGTTTGTGGCCATAACTCCTCCCATTCTCTGTAGTGTTTTAAAAATGGTAGGCCGCATTCCTGTATTAAAAACACGTCAGACTTAAAAGAGTTAAGAAAGGATAAAACAATCTGGGCTCTAACTCTCGACTTCACACTCCTCACATTGATAGTTGAGAAGGTGAGTGTCATGAGTATGGTTAAAATTTGCAGGTATGACATCTTAAAAGACTAAAAAAAAGGGGGATTTCAAATGTTTAAAAAAACAGCAGTTAGTGAATTTCTTGTGAATGGAGCTCTTCCTTCATTCTCACGGGTGAGAGATGACGGGGTTGAGCTCCATTTCCCTTTCAGACTCTAGGAGTTGGCCTCTGACGCAGGGTGGCATTGAGCTTTGAGTCCTTAGGGGTTGATTGCAGAGCTATAGTTAAAAAAGAGACTTCATTAGGCGAATTGGAGGGGAAGACTCTGGGCTCCTCCACAGATGAACTGTCTGAGTAGCTCTCAGCTCTTCCCCTCTTTTCCGAGGCTCCAGGAGACTCAGAAGACAATTCTGAATTAGTCTCTTGGCCGGCTGGGCATTGGGGAGGGGGACATCCTCGCTATCACTCTGTGACTGGCCAAATTTTTGTTCTGAGCCAGTCACTGAGCTAGCTCCGCCTTCTGCCTGCACTGCCACTGCTTCCTCCCTGTTCTCCACTTGTGGGGCAGCTGCAGGCCCCTCCCCTTCTCCCGCCTCTACTGGTCCTTCTCCTCCAATCACAGGATTTGGCGGGAGATTTGAATTCTCCAGACTTAGGGCAATCTCTGAAGAGGTGGTTTGTTTCTCCACAAAGATTGCACTTTCTGCCATTGGTGCATTCCTCGAAAGTATGCCCAATTTCTCTACATTTACCACAAATGATCTGCTGGCACGCTTCTGCCAGGTGCCCATTCTCACCACACTTGCGGCAGAGTTTGGGCTGGCCCTGGTAATGAATGTAGCCCCTGTTGTTTCCCAGAACTATCATGGATGGCAGATGTTTCAGGCCCTGGAAGCCTTGAGGGTCTTGCCATTGTTGGATGGGGACCCTCCAAGCGCAATTCCAGATGCCATCCTCATCTCTCACTTTGGTAGCCTGGCCTTTAACAGTGCAAAATCTGCCCAGCCACAAACAAATGTCATCTGCATTCACAGTCTCATTGAACATTCTGACAATTACCGTTTTAGCGGCATTATCAGTCAGTTTCTCAACATTAAATGCAGTAAACTGGGGTTTTTCATTTTCGAAGCGTGTCCAGAAATCTCTGAACACGGCAGCAGAGACAAAACTCACATCAAAACCTTTTCCAAATGGCAGAGTCAAAATACAATTTATATCCTGCGGGGAGAATTTCAAAATGTTCTGGATCATTTTCCTTGAGAAGTCAAGCCTTGACATAACAAGGGTTTTCCCATCTTTTTCTTTGAATGCAAATCTGACACTGTGGTGCCTCCTCATGCCGGCATGGTTGGCCGCCATGGTGGAGGCACCACAACGTAAAAGTGGTAAAAAGAAGCTAAAACACCTAAAACACTCTAAAACCAAGTCAACTAAAATAAGGTAAAAGAATGCTCTAAAAAGAGCAATAAAATCTACTAAAAATGTTAGAAAGGTGAATAAAACACACTTACCTTGTCTTGTTTGGCCTGGTCGAGATGTTATTCCGGCAGAGTACAGGTAAGCAGTCCTCTGAACCAATGAATTCCTTTGTGTGAAACAATTTCAACTACAACAAAGTTGAAATTTTCTTCACAAGGAATAATGTGAGTATCCTCCCAAAAACCTGGTAACACTTAGCCACAAACAGGCAAAAGTTTTATCCAGACACTGGAGGCGATCGCAGTCTTAGCCAAAAGGCTGAGAAGCGATGATAAGAACAGATTTTTTTCTTTTGAGAAAAATTTTATTGACACTCAATTCAAACATGATTCATAATATGTCAATTCCAAGTTACCTTTTAAAATACAACACGTCAATAAATAGATAAATGTTCTCTGTAAAACAACATTTAAAAAAAGTGTTTAAAATGCATTACAGATAACGTCATAAATTAAAGGTATAAAATGGTTTTCAGCTTGTCCATGTCATTGAGTGTCTCTGTTAAAATGTCTTCAAAGCGGAGTGCATTTGTTAAAATAAAACTCACAAAAAATAAATGGATAATAAAAGCTCTTCTCCAAGTCCACTGTTGTGCAGGAGTGTAGTGAGTCCCTATCAAAGGGGAACTCATTCAGCTCCCCCAAACAGATTTGGTCTCTCGGCATCTTGTCCAGGCGCTCAGAGGAGACCCTCACCCTGTAGCTCCTTCCCACCAACCTCACCCGGAGGGTCAGGCCGCCGCTGCCTTGAACTTTCCTTGTGTGGCTCCGGCTCCTCCGTCCGAATGGGCACAGAGGCGATTCTTCTTTGTGGCTGTGTCTTAGGCCCGCCGCCTGCAGCTCTGGCCGTTTGGACCGTTGCTGCGGCCATCCGGATCACAGCCACGGGGGGGATCTGCATGTGCTTTCTTGCCAGCAAGTTTCTGGAGGTCCATATGGCGTCTTTGATGGCGGCTAGGGTGAGCCACTGTTTGGCAAATGTACGTGCTGGTATCTGATTTCCTTGGCTCACCCCGTACAGCACCAGCTGTGGTGTGAGGACCTCCCTTGCTGGCAAGTACGGGAATTGCAAGGAGCCGGCCGTTGCCCACTGTTCTACGGCAGCGCTGCACTCCCAGAGCAGATGCCTTACCGACTCAGGCGCGCCACAACCTGGTCGGGGGCAAGTTGAGTGCGCCGACATGCCCCGGGAGTGCATTACGGACCTGACTGGGAGGATCTCATGAGCCACCATCCATGACAGGTCCCAGAGTCTGTTTGGAAGAGCTGGATGGTTCACGTTGCGCCAAACTGTTGAGGGCTCGCCGAATGCAAGCCCGCGCACTGGACTCACTGGTTCCCGCTCCTGCACAACAGAAATGAGAGAGCGGTGAGTGGTTAAAACCTGCAACTCCTCCTGCTCAAGGTTAAAATGCCTTAAAAATGACTGGATAAAAGCATAGGCTGGTGGCAGGTTAAAAGACACTGGTACTTTGAGACTTGTGGGTAAGATCTTAAGTTTTCTGAGGTAGGACCCCATCCAGAACCGTGTCATTGCTGCGGTCTTGGGGTTTCTGGATGGGGCTGTGGCGGTTGCGATGTGTAGTGCTGTGTATCTGCTTCCTAGGAACAAGTGCAGGTCTGGCACTCCTTTTCCTCCTTTCTCCTTTGGCTTCTTCATCACGCTTCGTCTCAGTCTTTCCCACTTGGAGCCCCACAAAAAATAAAAGATGGCTCGTTCCAGGTCTAAGATCACTCTCCTAGGCGGGATAAAAACAGAACTGATGAGTAAAAGCAAAGGTAAAATCACTGCTTTGATGATTAAAACCTTTCCTTCTAAAGTCAGTCCTCTAAGTGTCCAGTACCCTAGTCTCTGCCTGACTTTCCCTACTATGTCTGCCCAATTTGTTTTCCCCTCCCCCTCCCTATCAAACCTGATCCCAAGTATTTTTTGGTCAGTCTGGGTCACAGTCAGGGGGAGTCCTGTCATCTCAGTCGCTGTCCACGGTCCATAAAAATGGGCTTGGGTCTTGCTTCTGTTCAGCTTTGACCCAGAGGCCTGTCCGAACCAGTCAGTCAAGTCCAGCGTCCTGTTGACAGATAAAAGGTCAGTGCATAAAATGTTGATGTCGTCCATATATAAAATACATTTTGTCTCGAGTCCCCCGCTCCCTGGGACTCCTACCCCATGGATTCGTTGGTCCCTTCTCAAGGTCTGTGCCAATGGTTCTATACAGATAACGTAGAGGAGGGCAGATAACGGACAACCCTGACGGACACCGCAGTTTATATCCACTGCTCTTGTCAGATGCCCGTTAACAATGAATTTGCTGTTGATCTCCCGGTACAGCAGTCCCACCCAGGCTATAAACCTTCTCGGGAACCCCATTTTTTGCAGTACCTGGAAAAGGTACTGGTGCGAGACCCGATCAAAGGCTTTCTCAAAATCTAAATTCAGGACTACTAGCCGAATGTTTCTGTCTCTCGCGTAACAGATGGTATCTCGGATCAGTACGAGGCTGTCGGTGATCTTCCTCCCCGGGACGGCACAGGCTTGATCCGGGTGAATCAGATCTTCTAAAAACAAGGACATGCGTGAGGCTAATAGTTTACTAAAAAGTTTACAGTCAAAATTTAAGAGTGTGATAGGTCTCCAATTTTTCAAGTCCGTCTTGTCTTTGTCTTTGTGAAGGAGAGTCACTATCCCTACTCTAAAGCTGTCAGGAAGTCGGTCCATTTGTTCAAAATCCATAAAAACAGCAAGCAAGTCTGGTGCTAAAATGTCCCAAAATGTCAGATAAAATTCCAAGGGAAGCCCGTCTTCTCCCGGCGACTTCCCTGTCTTAAAAGATTTGATGCATTTGTTTAATTCAGGTATCGTAAAATCTTGGGTTAAAAGCACGTTGTCGTTTGTCGCTCGGTCGATGGATTTTAAAACTTCGGTCATGGTGTCCCCGTTAACAGTTTTTTCTGCGTACAGTTCACGGTAAAAATGTTCGACAGTTTCTTTGATTTCCTCTGTTGTGTCAGCTGTGCACCCGTTTTCTTTTTTAAGTCTCAACATGGCCCCCCCTTTTTTACGATTTTCTTAAAAAAATATCTTGTGCACTTCTCTCCTTCCTCTATTTCCCTTTCCTTGCTTCTTAAAATCACACCTTTGCTATTAATTTCTGCTAAAACCGACATCTCTGTTTTAATTTGTTTTATCTCTTCATTAAAATCCATTCCATGTTGGATTAGTTTAAAATACCTCTGAAGCCGTTTCTGCAGTCCCAACATGCGTCTGTTGTCCCTCTTTTTCTTTCTTTTCCCTGCCTGTCTGTAAAACGTCTTTGTCTTTCCCTTCACCATTTCCCACCACTGTGCACGTGTATCGTAAAAGTCTTGAAGGGTCTGCCACTCTCGATATTGCTCCCTGTACAGCCTAACTAGCTCCCTGTCTTCTAACAGGGAGCAATTGAGCTTCCACAGACCACTTCCTGCCGTCACACCGGAAGAGAGTGAAAGGGTGCAGGAAAGAATTGCGTGATCAGAAAAGAAAACAGGTTCCAATCTAGCATCGGTTGGTGGGCAATCACGTGATAAAATGTAGTCTATGCGAGAGGCTCGGGTGCCATCACTACTGAACCAGGTGAAGCCCTCCTCTCTGGGATGCATGGTTTTAAAACAGTCCACAAGTCTAAAATCACGGCATATGCTTTGAAGTAAAAATGAAGTCTTGTCCACTTTAAAATCGTCCCCTATTCTTCTCCTATCGTTCCTGCTTGAAATACAATTAAAATCCCCCCCTACAACTAAAGGTGCCCTGCCTAGCTTGTGGGGCTGCAAGTCTTCTAAAAGGTCATACCTGTCGTTCTTGTCATTAAAGCCATAAATATTTAAGACGTTAAAATCCTTCCCCATAAAAGTCAAGTGTGTTAAAAGTGCCCGACCATCTCTCACCACAGTGCTGCCCTTCACCAAGACTAGAGGGTTTTTTATTAAAATGGCCACTCCATCATTTTTGTTTTCATTTGAGCCGCTCCATATCGACGTTTGTGGCCATAACTCCTCCCATTCTCTGTAGTGTTTTAAAAATGGTAGGCCGCATTCCTGTATTAAAAACACATCAGACTTAAAAGAGTTAAGAAAGGATAAAACAATCTGGGCTCTAACTCTCGACTTCACACTCCTCACATTGATAGTTGAGAAGGTGAGTGTCATGAGTATGGTTAAAATTTGCAGGTATGACATCTTAAAAGACTAAAAAAAAGGGGGATTTCAAATGTTTAAAAAAAACAGCAGTTAGTGAATTTCTTGTGAATGGAGCTCTTCCTTCATTCTCACGGGTGAGAGATGACGGGGTTGAGCTCCATTTCCCTTTCGGACTCTAGGAGTTGGCCTCTGACGCAGGGTTGCATTGAGCTTTGAGTCCTTAGGGGTTGATTGCAGAGCTATAGTTAAAAAAGAGACTTCATTAGGCGAATTGGAGGGGAAGCCTCTGGGCTCCTCCACAGATGAACTGTCTGAGTAGCTCTCAGCTCTTCCCCTCTTTGAAATTAGTCTCTTGGCCGGCTGGGCATTGGGGAGGGGGACATCCTCGATATCACTCTGTGACTGGCCAAATTTTTGTTCTGAGCCAGTCACTGAGCTAGCTCCGCCTTCTGCCTGCACTGCCACTGCTTCCTCCCTGTTCTCCACTTGTGGGGCAGCTGCAGGCCCCTCCCCTTCTCCCGGGCAATCTCTGAAGAGGTGGTTTGTTTCTCCACAAAGATTGCACTTTCTGCCATTGGTGCATTCCTCGAAAGTATGCCCAATTTCTCTACATTTACCACAAATGATCTGCTGGCACGCTTCTGCCAGGTGCCCATTCTCACCACACTTGCGGCAGAGTTTGGGCTGGCCCTGGTAATGAATGTAGCCCCTGTTGTTTCCCAGAACTATCATGGATGGCAGATGTTTCAGGCCCTGGAAGCCTTGAGGGTCTTGCCATTGTTGGATGGGGACCCTCCAAGCGCAATTCCAGATGCCATCCTCATCTCTCACTTTGGTAGCCTGGCCTTTAACAGTGCAAAATCTGCCCAGCCACAAACAAATGTCATCTGCATTCACAGTCTCATTGAACATTCTGACAATTACCGTTTTAGCGGCATTATCAGTCAGTTTCTCAACGTTAAATGCAGTAAACTGGGGTTTTTCGTTTGCGAAGCATGTCCAGAAATCTCTGAACACGGCAGCAGAGAAAAAACTCACATCAAATCCCTTTCCAAATGGCAGAGTCAAAATGCAATTTATATCCTGTGGGGAGAATTTCAAAATGTTCTGAATCATTTTCCTGGAGAAGTCAAGCCTTGACATAACAAGGGTTTTCCCATCAGACACTGTGGTGCCTCCTCATGCCGGCATGGTTGGCCGGCATGGTGGAGGCACCACAACGTAAAAGTGATAAAAGGAAGCTAAAACACCTAAAATAGTCTAAAACCAAGTCAACTAAAATAAGGTAAAAGAATGCTCTAAAAAGAGCAATAAAAGCTACTAGAAATGTTAGAAAGGTGAATAAAACACACTTACCTTGTCTTGTTTGGCCTGGTCGAGATGTTATTCTGGCAGAGTACAGGTAAGCAGTCCTCTGAACCAATGAATTCCTTTGTGTGCAACAATTTCAACTACAACAAAGTTGAAATTTTCTTCACAAGGAATAATGTGAGTATCCTCCCAAAAACCTGGTAACACTTGGCCTTTTGGCTAAGACTGCGATCGCCTCCTGTGTCTTTATAAAACTTTTGCCTGTTTGTGGCTGAGAAGCGATTCTCGCGTAGTATCTGATAAGAACAGATTTTTTTTTCTTTTGAGAAAAATTTTATTGACACTCAATTCAACCATGATTCATAATATGTCAATTCCAAGTTACTTTTTAAAATACAACACGTCAATAAATAGATAAATGTTCTCTGTAAAACAACATTTAAAAAAAGTGTTTAAAATGCATTACAGATAACGTCATAAATTAAAGGTATAAAATGGTTTTCAGCTTGTCCATGTCAGTGAGTGTCTCTGTTAAAATGTCTTCAAAGTGGAGCGCATTTGTTAAAATAAAACTCACAAAAAATAAATGGATAATAAAAGCTCTTCTCCAAGTCCACTGTTGTGCAGGAGTGTAGTGAGTCCCTATCAAAGGGGAACTCATTCAGCTCCCCCAAACAGATTTGGTCTCTCGGGATCTTGTCCAGGCGCTCAGAGGAGACCCTCACCCTGTAGCTCCTTCCCACCAACCTCACCTGGAGGGTCAGGCCGCCGCTGCCTTGAACTTTCCTTGTGTGGCTCCGGCTCCTCCGTCCGAATGGGCACAGAGGCGATTCTTCTTTGTGGCTGTGTCCTAGGCCCGCCGCCTGCAGCTCTGGCCGTTTGGGCTGTTGCTGCGGCCATCCGGATCACAGCCACGGGGGGGATCTGCATGTGCTTTCTTGCCAGCAAGTTTCTGGAGGTCCATATGGCGTCTTTGATGGCGGCTAGGGTGAGCCACTGTTTGGCAAATGTACGTGCTGGTATCTGATTTCCTTGGCTCACCCCATACAGCACCAGCTGTGGTGTGAGGACCTCCCTTGCTGGCAAGTACGGGAATTGCAAGGAGCTGGCCGTTGCCCACTGTTCTACGGCAGCGCTGCACTCCCAGAGCAGATGCCTTACCGACTCAGGCACGCCACAACCTGGTCGGGGGCAAGTTGAGTGCGCCGACATGCCCCGGGAGTGCATTACGGACCTGACTGGGAGGATCTCATGAGCCACCATCCATGACAGGTCCCGGAGTCTGTTTGGAAGCGCTGGATGGTTCACGTTGCGCCAAACTGTTGAGGGCTCGCCGAATGCAAGCCCGCGCACTGGACTCACTGGTTCCCGCTCCTGCACAACAGAAATGAGAGAGCGGTGAGTGGTTTAAACCTGCAACTCCTCCTGCTCAAGGTTAAAATGCCTTAAAAATGACTGGATAAAAGCATAGGCTGGTGGCAGGTTAAAAGACACTGGTACTTTGAGACTTGTGGGTAAGATCTTAAGTTTTCTGAGGTAGGACCCCATCCAGAACCGTGTCATTGCTGCGGTCTTGGGGTTTCTGGATGGGGCTGTGGCGGTTGCCATGTGTAGTGCTGTGTATCTGCTTCCTAAGAACAAGTGCAGGTCTGGCACTCCTTTTCCTCCTTTCTCCTTTGGCTTCTTCATCACGCTTCGTCTCAGTCTTTCCCACTTGGAGCCCCACAAAAAATAAAAGATGGCTCGTTCCAGGTCTAAGATCACTCTCCTAGGCGGGATAAAAACAGAACTGATGAGTAAAAGCAAAGGTAAAATCACTGCTTTGATGATTAAAACCTTTCCTTCTAAAGTCAGTCCTCTAAGTGTCCAGTACCCTAGTCTCTGCCTGACTTTCCCTACTATGTCTGCCCAATTGGTTTTCCCCTCCCCCTCCCTATCAAACCTGATCCCAAGTATTTTTTGGTCAGTCTGGGTCACAGTCAGGGGGAGTCCTGTCGTCTCAGTCGCTGTCCACGGTCCATAAAAATGGGCTTGGGTCTTGCTTCTGTTCAGCTTTGACCCAGAGGCCTGTCCGAACCAGTCAGTCAAGTCCAGCGTCCTGTTGACAGATAAAAGGTCAGTGCATAAAATGTTGATGTCGTCCATATATAAAATACATTTTGTCTCGAGTCCCCCGCTCCCTGGGACTCCTACCCCATGGATTCGTTGGTCCCTTCTCAAGGTCTGTGCCAA
>NW_024044485.1:0-6900 GCF_014851395.1 Micropterus salmoides | reverse complement strand
GTGGGGCAGCTGCAGGCCCCTCCCCTTCTCCCGCCTCTACTGGTCCTTCTCCTCCAATCACAGGATTTGGCGGGAGATTTGAATTCTCCAGCCCAGCCTCTTCAATTAGCTCTCTAACTGCTTCATCTTGTCCGCCATTTTGTGTCTTTGCTGCCTTTAATTTGTTGGCAAACGACTTAGGGCAATCTCTGAAGAGGTGGTTTGTTTCTCCACAAAGATTGCACTTTCTGCCATTGGTGCATTCCTCGAAAGTATGCCCAATTTCTCTACATTTACCACAAATGATCTGCTGGCACGCTTCTGCCAGGTGCCCATTCTCACCACACTTGCGGCAGAGTTTGGGCTGGCCCTGGTAATGAATGTAGCCCCTGTTGTTTCCCAGAACTATCATGGATGGCAGATGTTTCAGGCCCTGGAAGCCTTGAGGGTCTTGCCATTGTTGGATGGGGACCCTCCAAGCGCAATTCCAGATGCCATCCTCATCTCTCACTTTGGTAGCCTGGCCTTTAACAGTGCAAAATCTGCCCAGCCACAAACAAATGTCATCTGCATTCACAGTCTCATTGAACATTCTGACAATTACCGTTTTAGCGGCATTATCAGTCAGTTTCTCAACATTAAATGCAGTAAACTGGGGTTTTTCATTTTCGAAGCGTGTCCAGAAATCTCTGAACACGGCAGCAGAGACAAAACTCACATCGAAACCTTTTCCAAATGGCAGAGTCAAAATACAATTATATCCTGCGGGGAGAATTTCAAAATGTTCTGGATCATTTTCCTTGAGAAGTCCAGCCTTGACATAACAAGGGTTTTCCCATCTTTTTCTTTGAATGTAAATCTGACACTGTGGTGCCTCCTCATGCCGGCATGGTTGGCCGCCATGGTGGAGGCACCACAACGTAAAAGTGGTAAAAGAAGCTAAAACACCTAAAAAGTCTAAAACCAAGTCAACTAAAATAAGGTAAAAGAATGCTCTAAAAAGAGCAATAAAATCTACTAAAAATGTTAAAAGGTGAATAAAACACACTTACCTTGTCTTGTTTGGCCTGGTCGAGATGTTATTCCGGCAGAGTACAGGTAAGCAGTCCTCTGAACCAATGAATTCCTTTGTGTGAAACAATTTCAACTACAACAAAGTTGAAATTTTCTTCACAAGGAATAATGTGAGTATCCTCCCAAAAACCTGGTAACACTTCGCCACAAACAGGCAAAAGTTTTATCCAGACACAGGAGGCGATCGCAGTCTTAGCCAAAAGGCCGAGAAGCGATAACCCCGCTGGTTGCTTCCAGCGCCCACCTCCCGGAGCAGTTCTCCCCCTGCCGTGGCGCAGTGGTTTCAACTGCGCATAACAACGGCTGAGTCTCAGCACCTCTCCCGAGCGCGCCTCGTCGCACCGCTCAACCTTGCCGGGGGCGGCGTTTTATTTCCTTTTCACAAACGCACGAGGCTCGGCCACACGGCAGAGCCTGCCAAAAATAGTTTTAACTCATTGGCGTCCCTCTCCACGGAAGTCTTTAGTAAAAGGCGAAAGACTTGTACGTTATGAAGAGAAACCCGAGTAAGTACGGGCCCCTCCTCCAGAGCCGCCGACGAGCCTAGTCGTCCCGGCCACTACCCTCACGGTAAGCCTCACTCTGCCTCTCGAGTCCCAAGTACCAGGCCACGCCCGTTCCCCTACCCCTCCCCAGGTCATGGCAGGCTCTATCCAATCGGGCTGCGGAGAGACGAAGGCCTGGCTTTTGGACAGAGGCTACCGAACGACTCGGGCTCTTGTAGCCTCTCGATGACGAGTGAGAGAAAGGGAGGGGAAATGTGGCCGATCGCTTCTCGGCCTTTTGGCCAAGACTGCAATGGCCTCCTCTTCTGGTTAAAACCTTTGCCGGTTTGGGGCTTCGTTTTGTGTCACCAGCTTTTCTGGGAGGAGATTCACCTCATTCCTTGTGAATAAAATTTCAACTTTGCCGTAGCTGAAAAACTTTTGCAACAAGGAATTCATTGGTCCCGAGGACTGCCTACCTGTCCTCTGCCGGACTGCCACCTTGACCAGACCAAAGACGAGAAGGTAAGTGTGTTTTATTCACCGATTTAGCAGTTGTAGCAGGTTTTCTTGCTTCATTTGAGGTGTTTTAGTTTCTTGTATCCTTTCTACGCTGCGGTTCCTCCACCGTGTTGGCCAACCGTGCCGGGCCTACGGAGGCGCCGCAGTGTCCCCTCCCCACCTTCTGAGAGGCTCTATCCAATCGGAGAAATGAAGGCCTGGCTTTTGGACACAGGCTACCGAGCATCCGAAATACTCGGGCTCTCGATGACGAGTGGGAGAAAGGGAGGGGAAGTGCAGGGCACATTTAACAGCCATGCCGGTCCCAAATATCCCCTCGTCGTCTGCCAATCATAAAGTGCAAATCTCGCTGCCTTCTTCGAGGCTTCAGCTGGCCGCCCCCCCTCGACTGGCGCCTTTTTCGGGCCGGCGTCCGGCAGAGCGACGAACCTCTGCGTTTGGGTCAGTATTTTGGTTTTACACAAGGCAGGAGAAGGGTGCACCGCCCCCGGAGGCACTGCAATACCGGGTCGATGCGTGGAGTGGACGGAGCAAGCCCCTCGTCTCAGCTCCCGGTGCTAAAAATCCATTTAATATGTTGCCCCCTTATAGGGGACATATCAGATATTAAACTGATAAGAACAGATTTTTTCTTTTGAGAAAAATTTTATTGACACTCAATTCAAACATGATTCATAATATGTCAATTCCAAGTTACCTTTTAAAATACAACATGTCAATAAATAGATAAATGTTCTCTGTAAAACAACATTTAAAAAAAGTGTTTAAAATGCATTACAGATAACGTCATAAATTAAAGGTATAAAATGGTTTTCAGCTTGTCCATGTCTGTGAGTGTCTGTTAAAAAGTCTTCAAAGCGGAGTGCATTTGTTAAAATAAAACTCACAAAAATAAATGGATAATAAAAGCTCTCTCCAAGTCCACTGTTGTGCAGGAGTGTAGTGAGTCCCTATCAAAGGGGAACTCATTCAGCTCCCCCAAACAGATTTGGACTCTCGGGATCTTGTGCAGGCGCTCAGAGGAGACCCTCACCCTGTAGCTCCTTCCCACCAACCTCACCCGGAGGGTCAGGCCGCCGCTGCCTTGAACTTTCCTTGTGTGGCTCCGGCTCCTCCGTCCGAATGGGCACAGAGGCGATTCTTCTTTGTGGCTGTGTCCTAGGCCCGCCGCCTGCAGCTCTGGCCGTTTGGACCGTTGCTGCGGCCATCCGGATCACAGCCACGGGGGGGATCTGCATGTGCTTTCTTGCCAGCAAGTTTCTGGAGGTCCATATGGCGTCTTGATGGCGGCTAGGGTGAGCCACTGTTTGGCAAATGTACGTGCGGGTACTGATTTCCTTGGCTCACCCGTACAGCACCAGCTGTGGGGACCTCCCTTGCTGGCAAGTACGGGAATTGCAAGGAGCGGCCGTTGCCCACTGTTCTACGGCAGCGCTGCACTCCCAGAGCAGATGCCTTACCGACTCAGGCGCGCACACAACCTGGTCGGGGGCAGAGTGCGCCGACATGCCCCGGGAGTGCATTACGGACCTGACTGGGAGGACTCATGAGCCACCATCCATGACAGGTCCCGGAGTCTGTTTGGAAGAGCTGGATGGTTCACGTTGCGCCAAACTGTGAGGGCTCGCCGAATGCAAGCCCGCGCACTGGACTCACTGGTTCCCGCTCCTGCACAACAGAAATGAGAGAGCGGTGAGTGGTTTTAAAACTGCAACCGCCTCCTGCTCAAGGTTAAAATGCTTAAAAATGACTGGATAAAAAGCATAGGCTGGTGGCAGGTTAAAAGACACGGTACTTTGAGACTTGTGGGTAAGATCTTAAGTTTTCTGGGTAGGACCCCATCCAGAACCGTCATTGCTGCGGTCTTGGGGTTTCTGGATGGGGCTGTGGCGGTGCGATGTGTAGTGCTGTGATCTGCTTCCTAGGAACAAGTGCAGGTCTGGCACTCCTTTTCCTTTCTCCTTTGGCTTCTTCATCACGCTTCGTCTCAGTCTTTCCCACTTGGAGCCCCACAAAAAATAAAAGATGGCTCGTTCCAGGTCTAAGATCACTCTCCTAGGGGATAAAAACAGAACTGATGAGTAAAAGCAAAGGTAAATCACTGCTTTGATGATTAAAACCTTCCTTCTAAAGTCAGTCCTCTAAGTGTCCAGTACCCTAGTCTCTGCCTGACTTTCCCTACTATGTCTGCCCAATTGTTTTTCCCCTCCCCCTCCCTATCAAACCTGATCCAAGTTTTTTGGTCAGTCTGGGTCACAGTCAGGGGAGTCCTGTCGTCTCAGGCTGTCCACGTCCATAAAATGGGCTTGGGTCTTGCTTCTGTTCAGCTTTGACCCAGAGGCCTGTCCGAACCAGTCAGTCAAGTCCAGCGTCTGTGACAGATAAAAGGTCAGTGCATAAAATGTTGATGTCGTCCATATATAAAATACATTTGTCTCGAGTCCCCCGCTCCCTGGGACTCCTCCCATGGATTCGTTGGTCCTTCTCAAGGTCTGTGCCAGTGGTTCTATACAGATAACGTAGAGGAGGGCAGATAACGGACAACCCTGACGGACACCGCAGTTTATATCCACTGTTGTCAGATGCCCGTTAACAATGAATTTGCTGTTGATCTCCCGGACAGCAGTCCCACCCAGGCTATAAACCTTCTCGGGAACCCCATTTTTGCAAGTACCTGGAAAAGGTACTGGTGCGAGACCGATCAAAGGCTTTCTCAAAATCTAAATCAGGACTACTAGCCGAATGTTCTGTTCTCGCGTAACAGATGGTATCTCGGATCAGTACGAGGCTGTCGGTGATCTTCCTCCCGGGACGGCACAGGCTTGATCGGGTGAATCAGATCTTCTAAAAACAAGGACATGCGTGAGGCTAAAGTTTACTAAAAAGTTTACAGTCAAAATTTAAGAGTGTGATAGGTCTCCAATTTTTCAAGTCCGTCTGTCTTTGTCTTTGTGAAGGAGAGTCACTATCCTGCTCTAAAGCTGTCAGGAAGTCGGTCCATTTGTTCAAAATCCATAAAAACAGCAAGCAAGTCTGGTGCTAAAATGTCCAAAACTGTCAGATAAAATTCCAAGGGAAGCCCGTCTTCTCCCGGAGACCCTGTCTTAAAAGATTGATGAGCATTTGTTTAATTCCGGTATCGTAAAATCTGGGTTAAAAGCACGTTGTCGTTTTGCTTGGTCAATGGATTTTAAAACTTCGGTCATGGGTCCCCGTTAACAGTTTGTATGCGTACAGTTCACGGTAAAAATGTTCGACAGTCTTTGATTTCCTCTGTTGTGTCAGCTGTGCACCCGTTTCTTTTTAAGTCTCAACAGGCCCCCCCTTTATTTACGATTTCTTAAAAAAATATCTTGTGCACTTCTCTCCTTCCTATTTCCCTTTCCTTGCTTCTTTAAAATCACACCTTTGCTATTAATTTCTGCTAAAACCGACTCTGTTTTAATTGTTTTATCTCTCATTAAAATCCATTCCATGTTGGATTAGTTTAAAAACCTCTGAAGCCGTTTCTGCAGTCCCAACATGCGTCTGTGTCCCTCTTTTCTTTTCCCTGCCTGTCTGTAAAACGTCTTTGTCTTTCCCTTCACCATTCCACCACTGTGCACGTGTATCGTAAAAGTCTTGAAGGGTCTGCCACTCTCGTATTGCTCCCTGTACAGCCTAACTAGCTCCCTGTTCTAACAGGGAGCAATTGAGCTTCCACAGACCACTTCCTGCCGTCACACCGGAAGAGAGTGAAAGGGTGCAGGAAAGAATTGCGTGATCAGAAAAGAAAACAGGTTCCAATCTAGCATCGGTTGGTGGGCAATCACGTGAAAAATGTAGTCTATGCGAGAGGCTCGGGTGCCATCACTACTGAACCAGGTGAAGCCCTCCTCTCTGGGATGCATGGTTTTAAAACAGTCCACAAGTCTAAAATCACGGCATATGCTTTGAAGTAAAACTGAAGTCTTGTCCACTTTAAAATCGTCCTATTCTTCTCCTCGTCCTGCTTAAAATACAATTAAAATCCCCCCTACAACTAAAGGGGCCTGCCTAGCATGTGGGGCTGCAAGTCTTCTAAAAGGTCAACCTGTCGTTCTTGTCATTAAAGCCAAATATTTAAGACGTTAAATCCTTCCCCATAAAAGTCAAGTGTGTTAAAAGTGCCCGACCATCTCTCACCACAGTGCTGCCCTTCACCAAGACTAGAGGGTTTTTTATTAAAATGGCCACTCCATCATTTTTGTTTCATTTTAGCCACTCCATATCGACGTTTGTGGCCAAACTCCTCCCATTCTCTGTAGTGTTTAAAAATGGTAGGCCGCATTCCTGTATTAAAAACACGTCAGACTTAAAAGAGTTAAGAAAGGATAAAAAATTGGGCTCTAACTCTCGACTTCACACTCCTCACTTGATAGTTGAGAAGGTGAGTGTCATGAGTATGGTTAAAATTGCAGGTATGACATCTTAAAGACTAAAAAAAAAAAGGGGGATTTCAAATGTTTAAAAACACAGCAGTTAGTGGATTTCTGTGAATGGAGCTCTTCCTTCATTCTCATGGGTGGAGATGACGGGGTTGAGCTCCATTTCCCTTCGGACTCTAGGAGTTGGCCTCTGACGCAGGGTGGCATTGAGCTTTGAGTCCTTAGGGGTGATGCAGAGCTATAGTTAAAAAAGAGACTTCATTAGGCGAATTGGAGGGGAAGACTCTGGGCTCCTCCACAGATGAACTGTCTGAGTAGCTCTCAGCTCCCCTCTTTTCGAGGCTCCAGGAGACTCAGAAGACAATTCTGAATTAGTCTCTTGGCGGTGGGCATTGGGGAGGGGGACATCCTCGCTATCACTCTGGACTGGCCAA
>NW_024044484.1:0-28583 GCF_014851395.1 Micropterus salmoides | reverse complement strand
GTTTACTCTGCAGGTTTCACTCAAGTCCACAGTGGAAATAAAGGCTGAGAGTCCGTGAACGCATCATGACTGCAGAGACAGAGGAATTCACTGCTCACTGTAATGATGGATTTACTGCTGTTAGGGCTCAAAGCTGTTAAAAACCAGCCGCTCAGTCACATTTGAAGATTTCAGCTACTTTGGAAATATTACAGGACAAATCTGTAAATATGGAGTCTGTTCTAAAAACATCTGGACCATATATGATGTTAAAGGTCCTACAACAGCTAAACATCAGCTGTGCTTACTGGACTTCAGCAGAGGTTCTGGTCTGTAGAAAGACCACATGGTTACTAAATGTAATGATGGTTCTCTGAAATAAGAGCCAGTGATTTGCAGGCTTCAGTCACACTGATCTCAGAGCTGTGACAAAGATGAACTGATCAGTAGTTTAGTGTTGAAATGAGAGAACAAACACTTTGAGATCAGATTTGATGGTCCGACAGTTTGATGAATGAGGACCACTGTCTCTATACATCTTGTGATGCTGTCAGCTGGAATCCAGCTTTATTTCCTGGAGACATGAACACAACAACAACAGTCATCTTCACATCAACTCAAACACATGATCACTGCCTGATCTCTCTCTCTCTCTCTGTCTTTCTGTCCAATCCTGAAGCCTGTCACCATTCTCCTCTCACAGCTTCACTGAGGAAAGCAGCCGCTGAGAAGGTTGGAGGTTTACAGGAAATACTGGATCTCTGCTTTGATACTGTGTTTAGTACAATACTGCTGAAACCAGCATGGACTGACTCCAACCCTCTACTGACCTCAGAGTCTCCAGTCTGTAGTGTGGACTCTTCAGATCAGACAGCAGCTTCACTCCTGAACACAGCTGATTCAAACTGTCAACTCATAATGAACTCCGGAAGCTTTTTAAATCAGCTGTTTTGGAGCAGGGAGATGTCTAAAACAGGCAGGACAAGGTGTAACTTACTCCTGGAGATGTTTGGGAAACACTGTCACAGTGCATACGCTTCACTTCAAATAAGATAAATTCATACAGCCAGTCTACACAGAAGGGGCTGAATGATAGAAAAAAACTTTAAATCTTAATTTTAACTTCTTTTGGACGACAAAAAAACTTCAGCATCATAGTCAACATTTTAAGACAATAGAAATATGCCCTTTCTAAACTCTTTACAACAATAAAGCCAAACACACAGTTAAATAAATAATTAGCTTGTGGTAAGGAAAAATATTCTTCAGCTGCTAACGCTAGCCAACTTGCTGTATACTACATTTAAAATGACAAATAGTCTAACATTACCCACGTTGTAGCATTCGGTACTTTGCTTAAATTAGTTGCACAAATAGTGATAGCGGTAGCTATTTTGACACCGATCATATGCCAAGACCAATGCATTCAGCGGTTTACAATGTTTCGGGTAATGCTAATCAGTTACCTACCGTTGCCACGATGTGTGGTGCAGCCAAAACAACGGAGACGTTACGTCCTTTCGGGTGCGGAAAAAAAGTCAGTTTATTATTTTCTGTCTGGCAGCAGAGCTGACTTGAGAGCGGAGCCTGCGCCGAAAGAAAGTTCAGAGTGGCGGTCAGTTCACACATCCGGGTCTTCGGGCACCGGTTCAAATAATGAGGTGATTGGCCAATGTAAGTTGACAAGGTAACAACACAAGCTTTGATTGGTTCTTACTCTGGCTAACATTTTGTGGTTATCTAGAGAGATTATATCACAATATATTTTAATGTGCAACAATTGATGTTGGAACAAGCAGTAATGTGCTCAACAACAATTTATATAGCCACTTGTAAAAAATTTACCAGTTCCATGGAGGAGATCAATCAAATCGAAAACTAAAGGAGAAAAACAGACTTTGCCCACTGCCTATTACTGTATGCATACCGGCCATGGTTACTATTGCACAGTCACCCGCCAAAGGCCCATTTTGAGCCAGTAAAAACCCTGCTGTTGAACCACAACTCGAAAGCAACGTCTGATTTTCATCAGTTAAATTTCAGTACATTTTTATTATTATTCATTCAGTCAGTTTCAAATTATTTCAGGGATCATTGTGGGTTTTTCTTTCTTTAACAGAAGGTACCAACAATTTTGTCCTCCTCTGTTGCTGAAATGAAGAATGCTTTTGCTGTATTTTAACCTCATCATCGTTTCAAGTGCAAATCACCAAACACATCACTGCTGGGTCAGATTGGAAGCTTACAGTCGGGTCTCTGTGTCTATATAGTTTTTCAATCTTTATAATTTTCATCTTCACTTGCGGGCCCCTGTGTTTTGTCCCTGTCAGATTAAAGATGAACAAATGTATTTATATATTTATTTAGGCTACAGACGAATCCACAGATTCCACCACTTGATCCTCCCTCAGAACATGGAAGTTTAGTAAATGCTCCCCCACTTACAATGCTGTCCTTTCATCACTTCCCAGGAAACTCAACAAACGTAACCTATTGGCCTCAGGTGAAGATACCAACGATGGTCGTCTGACATATATAGCTGTTACGGCCACCGCCGTTGTCTGTGTATGTGTATCTGTGTTGTGCAGCTCTGTGTCATGTTAAGCAGGATGTGCGATCCCTTGCCGAGGATAGGCTGCCTACTTCCTGGTTCTGTCCGGTGATCTGATTGGTGCAGCGTCTGGAAAACTCCTCCAATCATCTACCGCCTTCCAGATAATCCCCAGTTTAAGTAGCTGCCGCCCTGTTGAACTTGGCAGTTGTGATTTTGTCCTTGATCAACTAGCCTCCTTTGTATTGTGCTCTACTGTTGTGAACGTGCTAACTTCTGTAGGAGCTTTGGTTCAGTTATTTAAGTGTTAGATCTTAGTGTCCCTGTGTTACTTTACTCTGTGTACTGTGATAAGGAAATTGGGCAAGGATCTAATTGGGGTTAACTGACACCAACCTGACACCGTTTCATTTTATGTTAGACACACTAGGTTTAGAGGGTGCTGCTCATTTTGTATTTTGGTTTTGATGATGGCTCAGAGAGTTTTGTTTGATTTTGAAGTAGCAAGTGGCTATCTCTCATTTTTGAGAGACCTCTTTAAGATATTTGTTTCTTTGAGTTAAGCAGCATCCACCAGCCCTTTTTCTGTTGTTTTTGTAAACCCTGCAAATAAATAACTTGCAATTTTACCAAAAACTTTCTGGTTCATGTTGCTTCCCTTTTTCCCATGAGCTGGGTCGTAACAATAGCAATTGTAAGTCACTTTGGATAAAAGCGTCAGCTAAATGAGTAAATGTAATGTAAATGTGCAATGTAACACTACCTATGTTAATCCCACCAATGCTTGCACCTGGCCTCTTATCTACTTCACTAAGAAATGCATGCCCATCATGAGAGACTCATTACACAGGGAGAAAAAAATGCTTCCAAAGAGAGTGGCTTAAAGTCTGTGAAGATTCTCAGTCGTCCAGATCATGGTTATCCAAAGAAGGTTAAGTCAAGGGCAACTGGACTTGGTTGAGGATACTGTTCTCTTTTCCACAGTTGACTCTATAACATGCAAACCAATAAATCACAATCAACACCCAGATAGCACACATCATACGTCTGCATCATATATAAAGCTCGAAAAAACCTGCCGGTTTGCAGCTAGTTCTGCAGTGTGTTTACAGCTGATAAAAGGATATGGAGTTTGTTTTAAGTTTTCATCTGTCAGAAGGTTTCTAGGGGGAGCCGAAATAGGTCTCCTCTTCTACATTTATTCATTTAGCTGATGCTTTTATCTAAAGCGACTTACAATTGCTATACATGTCAGAGGTCGCACGATGGGTTAAGTGTATTGCTCAGGGACACAATGGTGGATGTGTCACAGTGGGGGATTGAACCCGGGTCTCTCACACTACAACAGATATTAAAGCACGTTAAAAATTCCGACGCTCAGGTGGAAGCAGACGTGAGTGCTGCGAGCTGATCGGCCCCTGAGACAGTACAGCACATAACAGCTGGGTGTAAGATGCAGGCAGGAAGTGCGAACATGGAACGCCATAACCAGGTAGCCGTCATAGTGTACAGGAACATCTGATATGAGTATGGGCTGGAAGTCCCAAGGTCAAAATGGAAGACACCTCCTAAGGTAGTTGAGAATGACCGAGCTAAGATCCTGCGGGACTTCAAGATCCAGACTGACAAACTGGTGATGGCTAACCAACCAGACATCGTGTTGATCGACAAACAGCAGAAGAAGGCAGTAGTGATAGATGTGGCCCCAAGCGACAACAACATCAAGAAGAAGGGACACGAGAAGCTTGAGAAATACCAAGGGCTGAAAGAGGAGCTAGAAAAGATGTGGAACATTAGAGCAACAGTGGTGCCAGAGGTGATCGGAGCACTGGGGGCCGTGACCCCCAAACTGGGAGAGTGGCTACAGCAGATTCCAGGTAAAACATCAGAGGTCTCTGTCCTGAAGAGTGCAGTCCTAGTAACAGCTGAGATACTGAGCAGAACCCTCAAAGAGGACCCGAGTTTGAGGATGACACATACCAAACAGAAAAAGAATAATAAAATTCAAGTACAGATATATCAACATTCACCCTTTGGTTATATTAATCAGAATTCAATTTCTGGAGCAAAACTTAACTTTATACAACACAGAACAGAACAGGAAGGACTGGTTCCATAAACTGTGCACACGTCTCATTTGAAGTCCTGTCTTAGGAGCCTAACAAAGTCTAACCATGTTGACCACATACTGGTGAATTTACTCTGCTGTATTCTTGTAGATTTGATGAACAGTATCTATCCAGTCTTCAATTACTGGGGTTTGGGGCTTTAACCATTTGCGAGTTATGGCCTTTTTACCTGCAGTCAGCAGGACTGCAAGAAGAGTAATAATAATAATCAGCGAGAAAAAAAAAACTAAGTGAAGGAGATAAATATATAAATAATAATAAAATTTAATTGAGTAAAACGTCTCTTTCTGCCTCCCGTCTCCCTCCTTCGTCCCCTCTCCTCTGACCCCCCTCCCCCGAGTTTATTTGAGGGGGTTTTTGGCCCTCATCAGTCGCCCACAGGCCCTAGGGAGGGAGCCGGCTGCTGAAGGGCATCACGCGCTGGTCGCCCCGCACCTGGAACAACACCCAGACCAATTTATTTATTAGTTAATCTTATTATTTTTATTTTTTATTTCTATAAATTATTATTATATGTATATTTTATTTATTTATTTATTTATTTTATTCCCTGGTAAGAGGAGGGAGAGTGAGAGTAGGGGTATCGATCAGGGGGCTTGACAAGGTAAGGCAGAAACTGAATAGTAAATAATTCTTATATATTACAATATATATAATATTATCATTATTATTATTACTAATAATAATGACCCCCGCGACCCTGTACGCAGGATAAGCAGTTGACGATGAATGAACTAATAATAATGATAACAATAACAACACCAATAACAATAATACTTAAAATAAAAAAAAATAAAAACAAAACAAACAAAAAACAAAGACTTAGGCAAAAATAAAAATAATTAAATAATTAACAGAATAAATAAATAAATTTAAATAAAATTCTGAGTGCATAAGGGAATTAATATGGGGCAGGTGGGATTGCAGGGATATAAATATATATATCATCATTGATTTGCAACTTTTCACACCATCAACATTATCATACAAAAAAGATACATGATACTTGATTATTAGATAATATATTAAATATTGAAATATATAAATATCTGATAGATGATATTAGTGAATAGTACCAGTATCATTGTTATTGATAATAGTGTTAATTATAATATTTACTTAATTTCGGCACCAACCACAATAAATAAATATGACAATAAGAGATTCTAATATTGATGATATTGGACAGCAACAAGAAATAGAAATATAGTATGATATTAATAATGATAATAATAACAATAATGTTATAGAAATCACTGTCAAAGGCACACCACCAACTCTAGTTCCTTCCACATGGCCAAATATCCAGAGTCGCACCGGCATATGAGATGTCACACTCCGCCTGTCAGCTGTACCTTGTTTTGCACTTTTGAGTTTAGTTTATTATCTGTCTTTGTAGGTTGAGTTTTGAGTTCTGTCTGCTTGTCTGTTTTGTTCATTCTGCTCCAGTCTCTGTGTAGCCTTTATTATTATTCATCCACATCTTACTTAGTATCTGTCCTGTCTCGTATCTTAGTTCTTTGTCCTGTACCCTAGTTCATGTCTTAGTGTTCACTCCTGGTCTGTGTACTCCTGTGTTTTGCTCCGCTTCTGTCTGTTTTCCCTGTTGGTGTTAGTTTTGTGGTGATCTGTCTGCTTGTGTCTTTATTAGTTTATATTTCTTCCTCTGGTCCGTCTGTTTTCCCTGCTGTCTCTCTGTCCGCCCTGCTCGTTGTCTGTGTGTATATATACCTGGTGTTTCTGTCCCGTCTTTGTTGGGTCACTACCTCCTGTTATCTTGTGTACCCAGTTTTGCAGTGTGTTGTCTTGTTGCCAGCCTACTTGTCATGTTTCCCTGCTTATTCTGGATTTCTCTTTTGAATTACTTTGTTTTGGACTCTGTTTGATCAGCCACTCTTCCTGTAAGTGCGCTCGCCTTTTGTTGCCTTTGTCAATAAACCATCAGAACTATACCTGCTAGCCTACGTGTCCTGCGTTTGGGTCCTCCAACCTGCTTCTCCAAACTACAAACTGTGACATGAGAGGTCTCAACTGAGCTGCATAATAATATTCCAAAAGGCCAGTCCCGTTCCTCCATCTTCCTTTTCAATCTGTAGGGTTTTATTTTTAATTCTGTCTTCTGCCATTCAAAATATACCTAGACATGAGTTTGTCCCATTCCCTGAACTGAGCCTCCACAGGGAGAGTCTGAAAGAGAGCGAGCAGTCGTGGCAGGATATATTTCACTGATTCTACTCTAGAATATAAAATGAGGAATGTAGTAACATTCCACCTTCCCACAGCTGCCTTTAATCTAGAATTCAGTTGTACAGAGTTGAAATTAAATAGGTTTGCCAGGTCTGTTGGTAAATCTACACCTAAATATTTTATCAAGGTTGAAATCCCTCTTATATTCTAGTTCTGACAGATCCATTGACTCAAGGGCTCGATTACTATATCAAACGAGCAGAGAAACCGCACACCCCTGCCTGCATGTTTGAATTATTTTTATAAAATCTTCATGAAAGCCAAATCTAGACAGAAATTTATATAAAAACTTCCAGCTAACTGCATCAAAAGCTTTTTGATCATCTAAGCTAATCAGGTCTGATATCTAACTACCTGTAGCCTGTTTAATTATATGTAATGTTCTAATTATCCTGTGTTCCTGCTTAATACAGCCAGTTTGGTTAAGGTGGATAAGATCTGGTAAACATTTTTAAAGCCTTCTTGCCATAACAGATGTCTACATTCAAAACACTCAATAGGTCTCAAATTACATTGTTTTTTTTCCCGCCTTAGGAATAAAGCTGATTATACACAGAGCAGCTTTTTCTTTCTTCAACTTTGACAGTATCTCACCTCCTTTAATCAGATTGTGAACCCTGTTCACACTGAATGAATGAAGTGATCTTTATACCTTGCATATTTCTCCCCTTTCAGCACCGTGTTCTCAATTTTGTGACTCAAACTTTTAACCATTCCCTCCCTTTGACAGAGAACTGCAATAAACAAGAGAATGAACAATAAACAAAGAACATTTCAATTTCTGAAGCTTCCATCCACCAGGTCTGAATCATGACCTTAATAAAGCCAGTTAGGCCTGGCTCTGAGGGAAAACCTTTGTCAGATGCAAAGAGCCAACCCCAAATGAAGGTCTCACCTGCTTAACCTCCCCCAACCTTGCTCAATTACAAGCGTGAGTCTATAAATGTGCATTCAGAATTGAAGTGACAAAACCCCAACTGGTCAAAACGAGTCACAGACTTGAGTTTAGTTTGGTCCAGCTCAGGACTGATTTAGTCCCAGTCACCGCTGCTCAGTCGACAGACACTGTATCCATCTGTAAGGCCTCCGTATCTCGACTGCGAGATATCGAGGCCTTACAGGTGACTCGGTTCTTTGTCCAGCTTTTCATCTTCAGAGACAGACCAGGGCTCGACAATAATGGTGGCCAGTAAAACGTCGGGACAGTTGAACATGCAACTGACTGGCCCGATCAAGCCAGTCCAAAATAGAATTTAAAAAATCACATTAATTCAATTTTATTTATATAGCGCCAAATCACAACAACAGTTATCTCACAGCGCTTTTCATAAAGAGCAGGTCGGTAGACCGTACTCTGTGATGTTATTTACAGAAGCCCAACAGTTCCCACCAAGAGCAGCACTAGGAGACAGAGGCAAGGAATTAACGGAATAATTTAATGATCGGATGATAGACCTGATACACGGACCCTTATGTTCACAAACTTTTCACATTTTATTTAAAAAGGAATAACGATAAAATTAATTGCAACAAACGAAAAAACATTTTTAATTGGCGAGGCCTCCTTGTGGTAAAAATCAGTATTATGCTGCCAACATCAACGTACATCAAATTACTAATCCACTTTGACTGTTAAAGCACCAAGCCTGAGATGAGGGAAACTCTGGGTTTTCTGTTTCAGAGAGTGAGAGCAGATAAACCCTACATCAGTAACTCCGGCAACTGATTCACAGGATAAGTTGGAAATCCGTCAGTTTCTCTCAGACTCCTCCCCTCCTGCGGCTGTCTGACACACCGTTTCAATTCAAACAACTTATGTACCAAACAAGACAATAAAAACAATCAATCAAGCCTTCAGAGACCCTGTCAGTGACGTCAGATTGCATTTGGGCACCAGAGTAAAACAGCAAATACACAAGTCGCAATACATAGACTAAGCAGGGACCATAATGATTATGATTTTCAATAAATGAATAATAAAAGTTACATAAAATACTCTGGGAAACATTAAAGGAATTTAGCTTCCGCATCAAGTGGATTCTTTGCTGTCCCCGCTTAGTGACTGACTCTGTGTTTTTGTCAACTTGAGGTTGGAGTCAAACATAGTTTGTAAGTACTTACACATCTCCACAATTTCAACACTTTCTCCATGAATGATGCTGGCTTCTGGAGCTAAAAGAATGCAAATGAAACTCTCTGTGGGAACCAGTCAAGATCCTCATTTTTAGTAAGATTACAACTCTGGTAAAGCAAAATAGAAACCAATGCACTGACACTGATTATTGATTAGTTCCAGATCGTTTACTGTCACTGATAAACACACCGAGTAATAAACGAAATGCCGTTTCTCATGTGCTAAAAGTCACAATAGTCTAATTCAACTTACAAGACCAGACACAAAAGAGAAATTAGACATGCAGGCCGGCCAAAAGAAAGAATGGCCTTTTTTTGTTTAATGCAGCAGTCATATGTTAATTACATTAAACCAAATCGGTTTAATTGATTGGTCAGAGAGAATATTTACTATTTACTGCATCATCATTGCTGCACCAGACAGAGGCAACAGGAAGTTTTATATTTTACAGTTTTCATACGTTATTTCATCACTAAATCCACTTCTGAGAAGTTTTGAGGTGAAATCAGCTGTGTAGATTTCAAATATTGACAGTTTTACGAGAAGTGATGGCGGAACAAAAATGTGCTTGAATATTTTCGGAGTTGAGGAGCTCAGCGAGAGGCTGCGGGGGAAGCCTGCTGTGACCCGCGGGAGGAGCGTGTGAGGCCGGCCAGCCGCCCGCTCACAGAGCCCTCTGCTCCCGCCGTCACACAGACCGCTGCAGCAACAACGGCAGAGGAAAACACAGCTGGAAGCTTTTCATACCGCTTATCTGTCTTTACATTCTGAGGAAGGTTGAAACGCTTTAACTTAAAAAACAGAAAGCTGTGTGGATCGCTGGTGTGTGTGTCGCATTGAACATTATGTCGCGGCAGTTGTGTGTGGCGTCACTATGACGACCTGCTACGTGCTATCTGTGGGTTCTATCTGCAATGGAAAACGGAGCAGGGCCGAGTAGAGTCCAGTCTATGATTTGCACTATAGTAGCATTTTTCGCAGGGCAGCATAGATCAGAACACCAGCAACAGTTCAACGTTTAGTCCTGATGGTAAGATGTGGAACAATGATGTTGTGGACTTGAGTGTAATGCTGGGTACACACCAAAAAATAATCTTTGGGCCGATTTCCCCCTTCCAACAATCCTAGCTATGACCCGATTATCTTGATGGTTCTGCAGGTTATCTCATCAGATTCTCTCTTGGTGTGAGGCGTGTTAAGAGATCAAACCTGATCGGAAGAACGTCGGAGGCGCCCTGATCGCAAATCCTGATGTGTGGGGGGATCCCCGAGGACAAACGCGCGCACGTTCTGGAGATTATCACGTGAAACGAAACAATATCCAATCAGAAAGCGAGATGATTGAAGACGGAAGCATCAGAAACGCAGTCATGGCGCAGCACAAGGTGAAATTAGTGTGGACAGCAGAGACGGAGGATCAGCTTGAAGATCTGTGGCAACAGCACGAATGTTTGTTCAACGTCACAATTTCTTCCTGCATATTGTCCGCCATGCTTATTATGAAGTCTCGCATGTTTTTGCGAGATTTCCTGTGTTCACAGTCTAGACTCGGGTTGAAAATCTGTTTGTGTGTGGTGTGCTGTCTTTGTCACATCATGGCACACACTATAGGAGCAAAGCAGTTAAATCTAGGATTTTTTCTCCTCGTGTTTGTCGTCTATCACATTTTGAAAATCTTATTAGATGTAAAATCCTTTGGTGTGTATCCAGCATAACTTCTACCACCTGCTAGCTTACAGTCTCAGTCTGAAGCGGCTTTGATTTGGATCACACTACCTTGTTTCTTACGACCCGCCCTTCTCTGCTTCTGATTGGCTAGTAGTCCTTACCTGGGAACTGCACATGTGCAACTCCCAACAAAGATTTTGTACAAGTAAGATGCATCACTCTGTAGCTCAAGAGCGGAGCAAACAGCACACAGGGTGAAAAGAGGAGAAAATATGGTGGTTTTTGAAAATTAAACCATGTTAACCTGTTCTGGTAAAACCCTTAAATAAGATTTTGAACCTGAAAATGAGCAGAATACCTCCTCTTTAACATTAGCTGAGGACTGATGGCTACTTAAATAATACAAGCTTCTGAAATATAGGCTAAGCCAGTAGCGGGAGCAGCCTAAACACAGTAAACAGTGTGGAAGTGCCGGAGCAGCATGAACATTTATAGTGAGTGGACAGTATTGCATAATGAGATATGTAGGCTACATATGAAGTCTGACATGTAGGAAACAGTGTCCTTCCACTTTGACTGTTAAAGCACCAAGCATCACCGACGTAAACACAGAGGCCGCCTCCTCTCATCTCGCCGGAGCCTTGAGCTCTGACAGAAGACGATGAGGAAACTCCACCATCTCAACGTCCCCTCAGTTCTCATTCAGTGAGTTTACAGCTTCCTCAGCGACAGACCACAGACAGTCAGAGTGGATTCTGTGACGTCCTCCACCATCATCACCAACACAAGGTTGTGTCCTGAGTCCATTTCTGTTTACTCTATACACCAATGACAGCACCAGCCCCCCACCTGTTACCACATATATCAAGTACTCTGACGACACTGTTGTTTTGGTCTCCTCAATAACAAAAACTCTGTTTTAAGCCATCAAGACTCCATCTCTCACCTCACGCAGTGGTGCTCTAATAATTATCTTCAGATGAATGTTGCAAAAACAACACCTACAGCAGAGCCCATAACGTCACCCCCACCCTACATGCAGCAATAATGCAGCTGTTGAAAGGGTGGAGTGCTTCAGGTACCTCGAGCTCACTCTGGACAGTAAACTGAAACTTGATCAACAAACCACAGACACTTTCAAACGCTGCCAACAAAGACTCTCTGCTATCCATTAAATCTCTTTCTGTTGCTGCTGCTCTGCAAAAGCATCATTCAACCCATCCTTCTTTACTGTTCCATCTGATATTTCAACATAATCACTGTGGCCAAGAAGAACAAATTTACACGCATCACCAACCTCTCTGACCTCAACAAGAGTACTTGCTACTGAAAAGGTTTGTCTTGGTTTGGGTCACTTCACTTTGTGTATAAAATGTACAGCACGTTGTTCTGTATGTTCATGTTGTGTATATGTGAGGTAAAGTACGTATAGATGGTGGAAACAAATTTCCTGTAAAGGACAATAAAGAATCTGGACTTTTGTGCTGAAAGACTTTTTTTTCCTCCCATAAACTGGACTTTATGCTGCTGACCGAGACTTGGCTTCATGTTGGTGAGTCCGCCTCCTTTTCTGAGCTTCTCCCTCTGTAGCTCCTTTGAGGATGAAACGCACTAAAGCGCTTTCAGAGCCCTGGTTAAACTCCACCCGTGCGCTCAGACGTGCATGTCGGCAAGCTGAGAGAAGGTGGAAGAAAGATAAAGTCAGAGTGTCATATGAAATCCTACAGCAATATCTATCTGACTATCAGAGAGCTGCACAATCTGCAAAATCTGATTTTATTTCTAAGCTGGTCGCCAACAACCTTCACCGGCCACAGGTTCTTTTTAACATGTTTAACACCATTACAAGTCCCTGAAACTCTGCTCCTATCACACCTACATGGACCTCTGTGACTCTTTCATAAAATTCTTTGTCGAGAAGATTTTTGGTCTTCGATCTTCTGTAACTGCATCCTGTGACCATGATCCCTCTGTCCTCCTGTGTGCATTCCCTCTCGTCTGATTAGAGAAGTCTTTGATACCGTTGGACCATGTATTTTAAAAAAGGAACTGTTCTCTCTAACTTCAGGCCCATCTCTAAACTGACTTTCTTGTCTAAAGTCCTGGAGAAAGTAGTTTTTACCCAGCTGCAAACATTTTTAATTAATAATAATGTTAATGAAAAGTTCCAGTCCGGCTTGGAACCCTGTCACAGCACTGAAACGGCACTTTTAAGAGTTTTTATGCCTTCATAACTTCCCGCCTTGACTATTGCAACTCCTTATATGTGGGCTCAGACAAGTCATCTACTCAGCGCCTGCAGTTAGTCCAAAATGCTGCTGCCGTCTCCTGACAGGAAAGAAGAAGAGGGACCACATCACGCCTCCACTGGCTTCCTGTTCATTACAGGATTGATTTTAAAATCTTGCTTTTAACTTTTAAAGGCCTTAATGGATTGGCTCCATTGTACTTAACGGAGCTTCTTCACGTTCATACTGCAGCTAGAGTGCTGAGATCCACCAATCTCCTCCTCCTGGATGGACCCAGGAGCAGACTTAAACCCAGAGGCGACCGAGCCTTTAGTGTATCGGCCCCTAACCTGTGGAACAACCTGCCAGTCCACATCAGAACCGCCCCAACTTAAAAACATCTCTATTCTTTGGCATTTCCTACGAGTTAAGTCTGTTATTATCCCTGGTGATTTTAATATCACTATATATCATTTACTGTATGTTAAAATGTTTTATTGCTGTACTTTTACTGTGTAAGTACTGTCTTATTGTAGTATTTTAACCTGTGAAGCATCTTGGTTGTTTTAAGTGTGTTATATAAATAAAAGTGATGTTGACTGATATTGATAAAAACGAACTAACTTTGATGTAATTTGATATTTTTTCCGCTACCCTGCAGACCGGTGTGGTGCAGTGACTCCTCCTCGCCGCAGGGGGCGCTGTGCATCTTTAAACTCGCGTTCCGCTCCGCCGATAAACACAAAGGAGGAGAAGAAGAAGGGCGGTCTGAATGTGGATCATGGTCGCTCTGTTCGGAATCAGGTCTTTGTGAAACACCGTGAAACCTGGTTCGGACTGAAAGAGTCCGCACGAGCCTTTGTTACGTTAAATAAAGCTCCAGAGTCCAGCAGGTGGACCCGGAGGATCTCTGCCGGAGGACATGTACCGAGGTCGGCCTCCGCCGAGAGGAGGCTACCCGCCGCCTTTCGAAGGCCGAGGTCCGCCTCCCGGGCCCAGGCCTTACCTGGTGCCGGGTTACAGAGAGGACCGGGGCCGGCCCAGGGCTCCGTACCACGCCGGATACCACGACCACGGTCCCCCCGAGTCCTACCGCCGCTCCCCGCCGCGCAGGAGGTACCCGTCCCCCGGCTCAGGGAGTCACCGAGGCGGCGAGTACTGGACCGGTGCTCCGCCGAGAGAGGTGGGTCAGCCGGGCTAGAAACCGGGTCTAATCAGTCTGAACATCGATACGAGTCCAAACCCGCTGTGGCTCCTGGTTCTGTCTCCTGAGGACGTGTCTGAGCTAAAGTTAGCCCCGGTTTGTTTATTAGCTTCTGTTCACCAAACTCCATTCAAAAATCTGTCAATTTAACAGAGCGGTGTTGTTTATCTGTGTGTAACGGTGATAATTGTAAAAACTTTAGTGTCCATTCTTAAATTTTCTCGACCGACACATCAAGTGTGAATAACATTTACATTTTAGCTGCGTGATCACACCTTTAAGGTCTAAACTAATGATCTTTAAAATGTTTGAAGTAAAGTTGTTTATCAGAGCTTCACTGAACTGACATGTTTCTGACCGGAGTTCCTCGGTGGTTGGCTTCAGGTAAACTTCCGGTCACAGGTGTGTTTTCAGCTTCAGTTACCAGTGAAACAACAGGAGTCTGGCGGGTTAGTTAAACAGTTTACACACTTTCCAGCCATTTCACTTCATTTATCATAAAATCAGCTGGTAGAGACTGGACACCTGCTGCAGTCACGTGATCCGTCACCTGTAACTTCCTGTTGATGCAGCTGAAGGCGGACTGATCGATAACCCGGTTCTGGGTCTGAGCAGGGGCCGTGAAACACGTCCATCTCAAGGGGGACCTCTCAGAAAACTGTTCAGTTGTTCACATTCAAGTTTTATCTTTCTGTTGTCATGACAACTGCACCAGCAGTGATTTGGAGGAAGGTCCTCAGATCATTTAAAAACCGTCCTTGTTCCTGTTTGGGCTGAAGGATGAAGACTCGGACACAAGATGGCGGCCTGCGGCTGATCCGACCTGTATCGGGTTTGGACCACGTGTGAAAGTGGAAGAGATCCGAGTGAACTGTTCACGCTGTAAACACATCAGATCTAAATCACTTCTGCAGTCTGAACGCAGCCTGTGAATCCAGATTAACGCCAGCAGCTGTGCAACAATCCGTCGTCGTTCATCTCAGCGGACAGAAACATCGACTCGTCGTGTCGTGGTCGTTTTGCTATGACAAAATCCCAGGCCACTAATCTGCGAGTAGTCTGTCTGCTGACTCGTGTCCAAACAGCCACAGTCCAGATTTTACAAAAGACCTGGTCCTTCACCGGGCCAGTGCTGTCCACCAAAAACCACTCAAACCTGTTGCATGGTCTGTAGTTAATTTGTTTAAAAGAGTCAAAAACTTGTTGCGCTCTTTCCACCTCCTGCCCATGTGCAGCAAAGCGACTCGCCACCCAATCAGCAAAACACACAGAATGAGCTTCTGCGTTACTGACAACAGTCCAGCAAGCTGATTCTGACTCATCGTTTCCAGCCAAAACTCTTTTGTCGTATGGGACCGTCAGCTGATCCTGGGGCCTCTCTGCCTCTGAAGGTGGGGACGGGCCTGGTTTTATGGGTGGAAAGTAATTGTTGATATTAAATTATTGATCTAAGACGGACCCCGGAGAGAGCTGCAGGTTTAAGTCGCCCCCTGCTGGCTGCTGGAGAGGACGCAGGTTTAAGTCGCCCCCTGCTGGCTGCTGGAGAGGACGCAGGTTTAAGTCGCCCCCTGCTGGCTGCTGGAGAGGACGCAGGTTTAAGTCGCCCCCTGCTGGCTGCTAGAGAGGACGCAGGTTTAAGTCGCCCCCTGCTGGCTGCTGGAGAGGACGCAGGTTTAAGTCGCCCCCTGCTGGCTGCTGGAGAGGACGCAGGTTTAAGTCGCCCCCTGCTGGCTGCTGGAGAGGACGCAGGTTTAAGTCGCCCCCTGCTGGCTGCTGGAGAGGACGCAGGTTTAAGTCGCCCCCTGCTGGCTGCTAGAGAGGACGCAGGTTTAAGTCGCCCCCTGCTGGCTGCTGGAGAGGACGCAGGTTTAAGTCGCCCCCTGCTGGCTGTTAGAGAGGACGCAGGTTTAAGTCGCCCCCTGCTGGCTGCTAGAGAGGACGCAGGTTTAAGTCGCCCCCTGCTGGCTGCTGGAGAGGACGCAGGTTTAAGTCGCCCCCTGCTGGCTGCTGGAGAGGACGCAGGTTTAAGTCGCCCCCTGCTGGCTGCTAGAGAGGACGCAGGTTTAAGTCGCCCCCTGCTGGCTGCTGGAGAGGACGCAGCTTTAAGGCGCCCCTGCTGGCTGCTGGAGAGGACGCAGGTTTAAGTCGCCCCCTGCTGGCTGCTAGAGAGGACGCAGGTTTAAGTCGCCCCCTGCTGGCTGCTGGAGAGGACGCAGGTTTAAGTCGCCCCCTGCTGGCTGCTGGAGAGGACGCAGGTTTAAGTTGCCCCCTGCTGGCTGCTGGAGAGGACGCAGGTTTAAGGCGCCCCCTGCTGGCTGCTGGAGAGGACGCAGGTTTAAGTCGCCCCCTGCTGGCTGCTGGAGAGGACGCAGGTTTAAGTCGCCCCCTGCTGGCCGCTAGAGAGGACGCAGGTTTAAGTCGCCCCCTGCTGGCTGCTAGAGAGGACGCAGGTTTAAGTCGCCCCCTGCTGGCTGCTAGAGAGGACGCAGGTTTAGGTCGCCCCCTGCTGGCTGCTAGAGAGGACGCAGGTTTAAGGCGCCCCCTGCTGGCTGTTAGACAGGACGCAGGTTTAGGTCGCCCCCTGCTGGCTGCTAGAGAGGACGCAGGTTTAGGTCGCCCCCTGCTGGCTGCTAGAGAGGACGCAGGTTTAGGTCGCCCCCTGCTGGCTGCTAGAGAGGACGCAGGTTTAAGTCGCCCCCTGCTGGCTGTTAGAGAGGACGCAGGTTTAGGTCGCCCCCTGCTGGCTGCTAGAGAGGACGCAGGTTTAGGTCGCCCCCTGCTGGCTGCTAGAGAGGACGCAGGTTTAAGGCGCCCCCTGCTGGCTGTTAGAGAGGACGCAGGTTTAGGTCGCCCCCTGCTGGCTGCTGGAGAGAGAGCAGGTTTAAGGCGCCCCTGCTGGCTGTTAGAGAGGACGCAGGTTTAAGGCGCCCCCTGCTGGCTGTTAGAGAGGACGCAGGTTTAGGGCCCCCTGCTGGCTGCTAGAGAGGACGCAGGTTTAAGGCGCCCCCTGCTGGCTGTTAGACAGGACGCAGGTTTAAGGCGCCCCCTGCTGGCTGCTGGAGAGAGCGCATGTTGAAGGCTTCACTTCTCAGAGCTGGAGGTTTTGACACTTAAGAATGCGTTTTGTTACAGAGGTCTCCGTCACCGCGTGGACCTGTTCCCCTCGACCACAACCTGGTCATCACCGTCGGCAACGAGCTGACCGGACCATCTGGCCCCGCCCCCTCACGTCATCATGACAGGTATGAACCAAACGAATATATTTGGGTTATTATGTTTGTAGATGTCAACACCTGACAACAAACGTGGCAAAGTGTTTATTTAAACGGAAGCGCAGTGCCTGAAGAAGAAGAAGAAGAAGAAGAAGAATACGGGGGTGTTTATACGCTAGAGCTGCAACTGACGATTATTTTCATTATCAACTCAGCGACCAACTGTTTTCACGATGAATTAATTGTTTAGTTTATAAAATGGCAAGAAATACTGAAATGCTCATCACAATTTTCCCAAAATAACATCTTAAAAACCCAAGTCTTTTTTTTCTTTTTTTTCTTTCTGTAAATGACAAAGAACAGCAGCAGTTCTTCACATTTAAGGAAAATGAAACCAGCAGAAGAAATGACATCATTAATGGATTATCAAAAAAGTTGATTAATTTTCTTCCGATGGATTAATCGTTGCAGCTCTATAATATAAACGTCGCTGCTGATTTATGACATATCCTCAACGTTGAAAAGGCATTTTGTGCTTTTATTTTGTTGGTAGATTATGAATATTGGTGCTGTTTAAAAGAAAAACAGGAAAAAAGTTGCTTTATCTGAGGGGGAGTCAAACTGAAGTAAAATTATCTTAATGTTAAAGTCTATCTTGAAAAAGATAAAGTTGCAATATTTTGAGAATAAATTTGCGATAAAATTTATAATTTTACAAGATAAATTTAATATATTTAATACTTCAAGCACCAAAATCATAATTTTACATGTAAACGGTTTAACTTCTAAACTTTGGTGTAAAATTAATCTAAAGAGTGGCCAAACATTTCGTCTTAAGAGAAACATACAGGTGAGAGGACAGACGTCAGGCCTCTAATATTTAATTCTAAAGTGGTAGTGGTAAAAATAACATAATACATCTACATAATGAGATATATATATATATATATATATATATATATGTGTATATATATATAAACTGTGTATCTTTACTAATTATATACATTTTATCTAATATTTAAAAATAATAAAATGTTCACTTCAGGAGAAAAGTGAAATTGAATCAAATATCGATTAAATGTTTTATTTTAACTTGATAAATGTAGTTATTTTCTATTGCTCTGGGTAGTGTCTGCAGGTATAACTCTGTCTGTGTGTAGCCTGAGAGGCCAAACCCAGGGCATCTTTGGTTGTTAAATTCAGTCCACTTAAAGCCGGTGTTTTCCTACAGAGACTACCCTCCTCGACCCGAGCACGAGCGGGGCCGGAGCCGACCTCGCAGCCGGAGTCCGGACCGGAGCCGGGCGAAGAGCCTGGGACGGAGCAAGAGTCAGGTGAGGAGCAAGAGCCGGCCCCGGAGCCCGAGCCGCAGCCCGGACCGGAGCCGAGCCAGGGGCCGGAGCAAGAGCCGCAGTCCGGACCGGAGCCGTGCCAAGAGTCGGGGCCGGAGCAAGAGCCGCAGTCCGGACCGGAGCCGGGCCAAGAGCCGGGGAAGAAGCAAGAGTCGGGGCAGGAGCAAGAGCCGCAGTCCGGACCGGAGCCGGGCCAGGAGCCGGGGCCGGAGCAAGAGTCGTCCGCGTAGCAGGTCCAGGTCCAGAGGGCGGAGCCGAGGACGAAGCGGCAGCAAAGCGGCGAGCCACGTCCGCAATAAGAGCCGGCAGAGGAGTCGCAGCGCCAGCAGCAGCAGCTCGAGCTCCAGCAGCTGCAGCTCCGACAGCGACAGGGAGTCCAAGAGGGAGTTCAGGGAGCTGGACACGGCCCGGCGCCGGAAGGAGCTGGAGGAGATGCTGAGCCTGCCGACCAAGTCCATCCTGAAGAGACGCAACGACTCCGAGGACTCGCCAACTCTCAGGGTACGTCATTCTTGAAATCTTGTAACTGGATCAATAACGATAATAAAATGTTTAAAGAAGGACCACGAGGGTTCATTTAAAGAGAAGGTTCAGATCATTAAAGCACCGGAGTGTCACTCTGCTCTGTCTCTGTGTTTCAGAGTACAGAGTCCCCCAGGGGTCCGGAGGGGACCCACATCTCCCGGGTGGCCGACCAGCTGCTGCAGGCTGTTAAGGGCATGGAGCCTCACATGGTGGCCCACATGCTGTCCGAGCTGCGGTCCGACCCGCAGATGGCTCAGCGCGCCGGCCTCGACGCCGAGATCAAAGAGATCCTCAATCTGCTGGGGGGCCCGGCAGGGGCCATGGCTCAGGAGAAGACGGCGGATGATATTGATGACGAGGAGAAGTTCCTGTACGGAGACTCGGAGGAGCCCAAACCTGCACCAGCCCCCGAGCTGGTCCAACACCACGGGTTGGATCTGTACGGAGACCTGACGGAGGAGGCGCTGTACGGAGACTACCCGCCGCCGAAAGCCATCATTGGTCAGACGTATGGCCTCCCGCCAGGGGCCTCGCCTCACCTTCAGGCCCTTCCCACCTTGGGGGAGGGGGACATGAGGTACGCAAGCCAACCCACCATCAGCCCTGACCAGAACATCAGGGTCCAGGTGCCGAACCCTGCTTACCCACCGGGGACGGAGCCACTTGAGGAGGGCGAGCGACAGGCTCTGGAGGAGTACGAGAAGATCCAGGACCTGCTGAAGACCATCGGCCTGGACCTGGGTGTGGGCGAGATCAGCAAGATGGCCGCCAGGACCAAAGAGCGGCTCCACGGGAGCAAGCCGCCTCCGAAGACCCCCACCCGCAGACGGTACTCCTCCGGCAGCTCTGACGGCAGCCGCCGCAGTCGGGGCCGTAGGAGGCGGAGCCCCAGCGGCAGCTCCAGCAGCAGCAGCAGGAGTTGTAGCCGTGAGAGGGGGGGCAGCTGGAGCAGCGACGACGACCGCAGGAAGAGCTTGGCGCTGCCCAAATTGCACAAAGCCAGAGACGTCAAAGAGATGAAGCCCGAGCGGAGTGACGCAGCTCCGCCTCCGCACAAAGAGCCGCTGCTACAAACCCCCGACCCCAACACCCACCCACCCCACCCTGGGGTGCCCATACCCACCTACCCCCCCCTCACAGGTACACGGCATTATGCCCCCCAACTTCCCCCCGCCGGGTTACGGCCAGTATGGAAACTACCTTCCCTACATGCACCAGCAGTGGCCGCCCATGTACCCGCCCCCCAATATATCCTTGCCCCCCCCGACCAGCCCTGAAGACTTCCCCCCCCAGTCTGCCCTACAAACAGCCCTACACCAAACCGGCCCTTGAGCTGGGGGCCAAAGGTCAGTATGACTGATGATTAAAGGAACGTTTCCCCCAGATGATTCCTGCTGCCTGTGTCGACGTCTTCAGAGCAGCCGTTTAACTCCTGGTGTCTGTTGTGTCCTCAGGTCCAAGGAGTTCTGTTCAGGACGGCGAGAAGGGAAAAGTCAGCAGCCACGACAGGAGAGTGTCCGAGGAGCAGAACAACGAGAGCCAGAAACAAAAGGTCAGGAATATCTGAACAAGCATTACTGGAGCTGTCTGAGTCGGCAGCCAATTTAATTTAATGTACACAGCAGCGGTACCGAGCAGGTCCAGACCGAAATCTCCCTTCCACAGGTAGAAACTTCGAGCAGAACTGTGACTCAGGGTGGAGGTTGAGGTTATGAATTTTTAATTCAATTTCAATTCAGTTTTATTTATATAGCGCCAAATCACAACAACAGTTATCTCACAGCACTTTTCATAAAAGAGCAGGTCTAGACCGTACTCTATGATGCTATTTACAGAAGCCCAACAGTTCCCACCAAGAGCAACACTAGGCAAGTTAGCGCACAATGACAGTTTGTCGTAGTATCTATGTGCCAAGTTCATACATTGGAAGGTAGATTTCCTCTTAGGAAGAAGAAGAAGAAGATGCAGAGCAAACACAAGAGCTGCTGGCAGGTAGAGTAGGTGTCACCAGGTGAGTTGAACGTGACTGTTTTTGTGTCCAGGTTCTGGAGGAGAGAGAGAAGCTGAAGCAGGAGAGAGAGCTCCGGATGAAGAAAAAGGAATATTTGATGAAGGAACTGGAGAGACTCAGGAAGCAACAAGGTGGGCGCACTAAATGCATTAATCTGGTCCACTTTGAGAACAGAATTAAGAGGCTAGATGTATGAAGATACATCTCATAAACACATTGTACAGATATAAATGATGATGACTGCAAAAAATTCAACACGTTCATTTAATTTTATTTCGTACTTTTCCAACAACCCGACCCTAAATCAAAGAAGAAGAAGGAAATTTCCCAACACCTTAGTGTTGTTTTTTTATTTTTAATGAACAGAAATTATTCTTCCTGTGAATAAAATCCACTTAATCTTATTTCCATACTTACATCGTAGAGTCTAGACTTCACAGCCTCTCTTCAGGTCAGACTCCAGACTGCAGCACTTTGTAAAGACAGAATTTAACCTGCCTGTCAGCTGCTCCCTGACCTTTGATTTACCGTAGAGGCTGCAATACATGTGCATTCCAAATTTAGCTGACAGTGGAACCTGTTCAAACCCTTAGCCAACGTTACGGTGCAAAGGCACAATTCAGTATCTCCCGAAAGTGAGCACACCCCTCACATTTGGCAAATATCTGATTTTATCTTTTCATGTGACAACACTGAAGAAATTACCCTTTGCTACAATGTAAAGTAGTGTGCGTGCAGCTTGTATAACAGTGTAAAGTAGTGTGCGTGCAGCTTGTATAACAGCGTAAAGTAGTGAGCGTGCAGCTTGTATAACAGTGTAAAGTAGTGAGCGTGCAGCTTGTATAACAGTGTAAAGTAGCGAGCGTGCAGCTTGTATAACAGTGTAAAGTAGCGAGCGTGCAGCTTGTATAACAGCGTAAAGTAGTGAGCGTGCAGCTTGTATAACAGTGTAAAGTAGTGAGCGTGCAGCTTGTATAACAGTGTAAAGTAGTGAGCGTGCAGCTTGTATAACAGTGTAAAGTAGTGAGCGTACAGCTTGTATAACAGTGTAAAGTAGTGAGAGTGCAGCCTGTATAACAGTGGAAAGTAGTGAGCGTGCAGCTTGTATAACAGTGTAAAGTAGTGAGAGTGCAGCTGTATAACAGTGGAAAGTAGTGAGCGTGCAGCCTGTATAACAGTGGAAAGTAGTGAGCGTGCAGCCTGTATAACAGTGGAAAGTAGTGAGCGTGCAGCTTGTATAACAGTGTAAAGTAGTGAGCGTGCAGCTTGTATAACAGTGTAAAGTAGCGAGCGTGCAGCTTGTATAACAGCGGAAAGTAGCGAGCGTGCAGCTTGTATAACAGCGGAAAGTAGTGAGCGACAGCTTGTATAACAGTGGAAAGTAGCGAGCGTACAGCTTGTATAACAGTGTAAAGTAGTGAGCGTGCAGCTTGTAGAACAGTGTAAAGTAGTGAGCGTACAGCTTGTAGAACAGTGTAAAGTAGTGAGCGACAGCTTGTATAACAGTGTAAAGTAGCGAGCGTACAGCTTGTATAACAGTGGAAAGTAGCGAGCGTACAGCTTGTATAACAGTGGAAAGTAGCGAGCGTACAGCTTGTAGAACAGTGTAAAGTAGTGAGCGACAGCTTGTATAACAGTGTAAAGTAGTGAGCGTGCAGCTTGTGTAACAGTGTAAAGTAGTGAGCGTGCAGCTTGTATAACAGTGGAAAGTAGCGAGCGTACAGCTTGTATAACAGTGTAAAGTAGTGAGCGTGCAGCTTGTAGAACAGTGTAAAGTAGTGAGCGTGCAGCTTGTAGAACAGTGTAAAGTAGTGAGCGACAGCTTGTATAACAGTGTAAAGTAGCGAGCGTGCAGCTTGTATAACAGCGGAAAGTAGTGAGCGACAGCTTGTATAACAGTGTAAAGTAGCGAGCGTACAGCTTGTAGAACAGTGTAAAGTAGCGAGCGTACAGCTTGTATAACAGCGGAAAGTAGTGAGCGTGCAGCTTGTATAACAGTGTAAAGTAGTGAGCGTGCAGTTTGTATAACAGTGGAAAGTAGTGAGCGTGCAGTTTGTATAACAGTGGAAAGTAGCGAGCGTGCAGCTTGTATAACAGCGGAAAGTAGTGAGCGTGCAGTTTGTATAACAGTGGAAAGTAGCGAGCGTGCAGCTTGTATAACAGCGGAAAGTAGCGAGCGTGCAGCTTGTATAACAGCGGAAAGTAGCGAGCGTGCAGCTTGTATAACAGCGGAAAGTAGCGAGCGTGCAGCTTGTATAACAGCGGAAAGTAGCGAGCGTGCAGCTTGTATAACAGCGTAAAGTAGCGAGCGTGCAGCTTGTATAACAGCGTAAAATAGTGAGCGTGCAGCTTGTATAACAGTGTAAAGTAGTGAGCGTGCAGCTCGTATAACAGTGTAAAGTAGTGAGCGTGCAGCTTGTATAACAGTGTAAAGTAGTGAGCGTGCAGCTTGTATAACAGTGTAAAGTAGTGAGCGTGCAGCTTGTATAACAGTGTAAAGTAGTGAGCGTGCAGCTTGTATAACAGTGTAAAGTAGTGAGCGTGCAGCTGGTATAACAGTGTAAAGTAGTGAGCGTGCAGCTTGTAGAACAGTGTAAAGTAGTGAGCGTGCAGCTTGTAGAACAGTGTAAAGTAGCGAGCGTGCAGCTTGTAGAACAGTGTAAAGTAGTGAGCGTGCAGCTTGTAGAACAGTGTAAAGTAGTGAGCGTGCAGCTTGTAGAACAGTGTAAAGTAGCGAGCGTGCAGCTTGTAGAACAGTGTAAAGTAGCGAGCGTGCAGCTTGTAGAACAGTGTAAAGTAGCGAGCGTGCAGCTTGTAGAACAGTGTAAAGTAGCGAGCGTGCAGCTTGTAGAACAGTGTAAAGTAGCGAGCGTGCAGCTTGTAGAACAGTGTAAAGTAGTGAGCGTGCAGCTTGTATAATAGTGTAAAGTAGTGAGCGTACAGCTTGTATAATAGTGTAAAGTAGTGAGCGTACAGCTTGTATAACAGTGTAAAGTAGCGAGCGTGCAGCTTGTAGAACAGCGGAAAGTAGTCATCATCAAAATAAATGGATGATGACACTAGCTCTGAGCTTTGTGTTTCCACATCGTTCAGCTGCAGGTATCACTGAGTGCCGGCATGTTGACATTCAGACAGCAGCTGATGGAGAGGAACACGTTTCTTGTATTTCAGGCGAGCTCCTGAGGAAGAAGCGGCGGGAGAAGGACGGCCACAAAGACCCTCTGCTGCAGGAGATCAGCCACCTGCAGGAGGAGGTCATGACTCAGATCTCCAACCTGCGCAAAGAGCACGAGGCCGCCGAGAAGAAACGCAACGAGATTGACAAGGTGGCGCTCATCCTCGGCCTGAACCCATCCGACCGGCCGCGCAGGACCGTTAAGGCGGCCGCGGACGAGGAGGACGAACCATCGCCACCAGAGAAGAAGAAACGGGAGCTGGAGAGGAGCCCTGACGGACGGCAGGCGGCTGGCAGCTTCACCATAAAGGTACAAACGCCTGCACAGGAGGTAAAACAGGAGCTTCTGCTCTAAGTCATAGCTAGGGTTCTTTACTGTCAGTTTATATTAGGTTGAAATACTCCCCTGAATTTATTCAAATTGATTTGAGAAACATTTCAAAACCTTTTTGTTATAAAAAATGTAGGTTTGAACGTTGTGAACTGATGAAAGCTCAGCTAGATTAATGATGAAAAGGTTTACTCACCTGTAACGATCTGTGTGGACACTCTGATCATATTTTACTTTGCGTTTGGGGTTTGTAGTTTTTGTCGTGAACAGCATCAGCTGAAACGGGTTGCAGCGTTCACCCGAACGCTCGCCGTGAGTTACGCTTCGGTTTCCCTTCATACAGTCTGACAGATGCAAAGATACAGAGTCATACAGCGTGCGGAGGCTTCAAGTGACAACCTGTGATTTCAAAATCTATCTTAAATTCTCCAATAACAGCTGACGTTTAAAGTTACCTATAAAGTCTCACTGGCACCTTCTACTTGTTTTTTCACATTAAAAGCCTGCCGGGAAAGAAGGAGAGCATGTCCTTTCATCCACTGGAAGACTTTTAATGTGAAACATCTGTGCAGGAAGTGTTGAGTTTTATTGACAGTTGCTTAAGAGTGATTAAAGAAAGGAGGGCAAAGTAGAGCTTCCCCAGAAATCAGATGTCAGTAAATGTTTTGATGGTAATAAAAGTTTCTTGACAAGATGTTCTGATCTTGTCCCGTTAGCGTGAACATAGATAGCTCAGTAATTAGATGTTGCAACAACGAAAAATAAGTTTACTAGGAACATTGTAAAGTTCCTGAACTGGTAAGTTTAGACTTTTTCATGTGGACGGGATCATCGGTCATCATTGATCAAGGTTTTTCCGACTCTGAGGTCTCTGAGGAAAACAAATCCAGCTTAAACCTTAAAAGCGAGTTAGACGTCACTGTCTGTATAAAAGCGACTGCCGGATTCTCGCAAAGTCCGTGTTGATTAACATCTTTGAGACTGGAACTCAACAAAGGTAAGAAACTTTTCCATTTTCATATTTTGTGGAGCCGAGTTTTAAAGATGGAACTCAACTGTTTTCGTCTGAGTGAATCTGGACTTTGTGGACCCCCCCCCCACCGCCGTGTTGACTCTCCTCCATCTTTGTTTCTTAGCAGACCTCAGCTGCGTTGTCGTCTTTGAGAGCGTCGCCGGACAAGCCGCCCGTCACCGGCCATGCTCCGCCCCCGCCCCCGTTTGAATACTATGACGCTGGAAACCACTGGTGCAAAAACTGTAACGTCACCTCTGGTTCCATGTTTGATTTTTTCACGCACTTGCACAGCAAAACGCATCGAAAGGTTTGTGACAGTTTTTATATTTTACAGCAATTTAAAAAAATATCTGTTTGCATTCGTCTTGCTAAGACAATAACTTCTTTTTTGATTTTGTCCTTTGGAAGTAGTCTGTTTGATATTCATACCTGGACAGTCCGTTATGTGTCTATTCTTTTTAACATTTACTTTTCCTTTTCCTTGGACAGACTCTGGACCCGTACGACCGGCCCTGGGCTTCCACTCCCAGCAAAACCGCCAAGAACACACTGTCAGAAGAAAAGCTGACAAAACCCGCTAAAGGTACTCGTATGCATATTCAGCATTTCCCTGAACAGTCGGCATGACGCCGTTTTTTTCCCAGTGATGTTGGTTTCCGAGCCGCTGAATTTTGTTAGCCGTCTTCTGCTTCCAGGTTGAGCTCTGTGGATCTCTGCTGCAGTTTCTGTCTCTTAATGAAAACAGTGCTGACGAAGTAACAAAGACTCGTCGAACCTCAGAGGAGACTCCTGTCCACACTTCTGATGCCAATTCATTTGTTTTCTGTGTCTCATCCTCAAATGAAGGAACGCACTGCAGTAACCTTTGGAAAGGTGCTTTAACGTCTCTTTGACAGGTTTGTTAGTCTGCTCGTTACCAACACGAGTCCGTGTTTTACTACATTTGCCTCTGTGTCACTGAGCTGTTAGCACCTTTCCAGTGGTTACTGATCTGAAATAAGACCACTGAGCTATACAGCATCTTTTTATTCAATACTTCATAACCAAGTGTCACCTCTCTAACCTTCTCCTGTCCTGACAGGTACTGGAAATGGTGACGTCCACCAGGTAAACATGATTGGCAGTTTATTTTCTCGCCACCTGTGGGTCTGAAACGTGTGGCGTGTGTTTTGCTGCAGGTTCGGAGTTCTTGCTGCCTGTCAGAGGATTCTTCTGCCTGCTGTGTAAAGAGTTTTACGGAGATGCCATCTGTGCAGAAGAACATGTCACCACACATGCTCACAATGAGAAATACAAGGTATTTAACAGCTGGAGCGGAGAAACAGCTGGACAAACAGAGATAGGACAGAATCTGCCAGCTGACTTGTTTTGGCAATTAGGGGAAATTGTGGCCAGAATCCAAAAAACAAGTATGTTTGTTCTCCCGGCACTTTGGGGACGAGCTCCTGGAACTAAGTGTGCGCTCAGCTTAGGAGATGAGACCAAACCCAACACTTTGCAGAGACAACATGGCAAACAATTAAACCTGGGCCCTATTTTCACAGATGTTGAAATAACTAGTAGGTACAAAGAGTTTTTGAGAATTTGTGCAGCAGATGCTTCAGTCGGCGGCTGAACCGGCTGCCGTGGCTGCAATGTTTTTCTTTGGGGCAATTGCGCTCGTCAAAATGGTGTCTTTTTCCCACCGACCGGCTCAAACTGTTACACCAGGTGTCTGACAACATCATGAAGAGGATCCCTACGAGGGACTCTCGGTGACCCCCCTCGCTCAAGGACAGTTCTGGCTCTGAAATCTTGTTGTTGTAGCGGGAAGATGCCGGTGGAAATGTGAGTCAGAGTTGGAGAGACCAGTTGTTATGTTGAGTAACGTCCACCAGCGTCTTCCGGCAACATCTCGCCATTCACAAGGGCATCCATTTCAGATCGAGAGCTGTCCACAGAGAGACTTCAGCTTGTGGCAAAAAGAAGCACTTTTTGTGGACGCCCTTTTGATGGGCACAGTGACCCTGAATAAATACATTTCAGTCACTGCCGGTTCAGCTGCTGGCTGAAGCCATATACTGCACGGGTTGAAAACCTTATGTCCTACAAGTCATTTAAAAACCAACATGTGAAAATAGGACCCAGGATTAAAAAATACAGAAATTCTTTTAATTCAACAATTAAGAACTCAGGACGTTTGTTGATAAGTTGGTTTCAGTGTGAATCTACCTATGTATTTTACTGCCAATTTTTCCATTGTTGTTAATACCACAACAGCAGTTGCCTACAAAACAGACTATAACAATTATCACCATTTTAATGACCTACTGTATATCCAAAAGGTTCTGGGTTTAAACAAGTGGAAACACACGGCAGAACTTGGACCCAAAGCCTAGCATGGTTCTTAAAATTTCGGAGTTTGGGAAGCTCTGTGTTAACTGTTAAGTTCCTGCAGTGGAAAAGACCTGGTTGTGGAATCTAGTCAGATAGTTTCTTGTCCGGGGTTTGGTACAATCTACCCATCACAACACAATGTTAAAATTCAACAGCAATATGTCTTAAAGAAACCATGTCCCTGTTACTCTGGGGACAGAAACATGTTTTCTGGTAGAATTAAGGGTCTGGGGATCACATGTCATGAATAATAATGATAACTTTAAAAACAAAGTGCTTTACAATATCCAAGTCAGTAAGATCTTACAAAAGAGATAAAACTAGATAAATTCATTAAAAAAGTTACAACAAATAACATCAGTTGAGAAAAAGGTCAAGATAAAAGTGACTTTTAGAGTTTAATGGCTGGTAGAGATGCAAAAGATTTCCATGTTTACGACTTGCAA
>NW_024044483.1:0-30278 GCF_014851395.1 Micropterus salmoides | reverse complement strand
TTGTTGCTGTTGCTTCTGTTGTTGTTGTAGTTGTTGTTGCTGCTGCTTCTGTTGTTGCTGTAGTTGTTGCTGCTGTTGTGTAGTTGTTGTAGTTGTTGCTGCTGCTGCTGCTGTTGTCGTTGCTGTTGTAGTTGTTGTTATTGCTTCTGTTGTTGTTGTAGTTGTTGCTGTTGCTGCTTCTGTTGTTGTTGTAGTTGTTGCTGTTGCTGCTTCTGTTGTTTTAGTTGTTGCTGCTGCTGCTGTTGTAGTAGTTGCTGTTGTGATTTTGTTATGCTGCTGCTGCTGTTGTTGTAGTGTTGTTACTGCTGCTGTTGTCATTGTTGTTGTAGTTGTTGTTGCTGCTGCTTCTGTTGTTGTTGTTGCTGTTGCTTCTGTTGTTGTGTAGTTGTTGTTGCTGCTGCTTCTGTTGTTGCTGTAGTTGTTGCTGTTGCTGCTGTTGTTGTAGTTGTTGTAGTTGTTGCTGCTGCTGCTGCTGCTGTTGTCGTTGCTGTTGTAGTTGTTGTTATTGCTTCTGTTGTTGTTGTAGTTGTTGCTGTGCTGCTGCTGCTGCTGCTGCTGTCGTAGTAGTTGCTGTTGTTGTTGATTTTGTTACTGCTGCTGCTGTTGTTGTAGTTGTTGTTACTGCTGCTGTTTTCATTGTTGTTGTAGTTTTTGTTGCTGCTGCTGCTGTTGTCGTTGCTGTTGCTGCTGTTGTAGTTGTTGCTGTTGTAGCTGTTGTTGCTGCTGCTGTCGTAGTAGTTGCTGTTGTTGTTGATTTTGTTACTGCTGCTGCTGCTGTTGTTGTAGTTGTTGTTGCTGCTGCTGTTGTAGTAGTTGCTGTGGTTGTTGATGTAGTTACTGCTGCTGCTGCAGTTGTTGTAGTTGTTGTTGTTGTTGTTGTAGTGCTCCTGCTGCTGTTGTTGTGAGTAGTTACTGCTGCTGCTGCAGTTGTTGTAGTTGTTGTTGTTGTAGTTGCTGCTGCTGCAGTTGTTGTAGTTGTGTTGGTGTTGTAGTTGTTGCTTTTGCTGCTTTTGTAGTTGTTGCTGGTGTTGTAGTTGTTGCTTTTTCTGCTGTTGTTGTTGCTGGTGTTTTAGTTGTTGCTGTTGCTGCTGTTGTAGTTGTTTTTGCTGATGCTGTTGTTTTGTAGTTATTGCTGTTGTAAGTGGTGTTTTTCATGTTTCCTGCAGAACTGATGAGACAGAAAAACTGACCAATCAGGAGTCAGCTCTGGCGTCTCTACAGGACGAGGCTGAAGGTGAGACATCGTTAACACAACTTGTCAATATGTAAAACAGCTGGAGACACAGCGTTTTGTATGTATTCAACGTAGTGATGAAGCACGCTCTGTAGAGCAGTTTGTCCGTTCGGACTACAGTAGAAACATGGTGGTGCAACATGGTGACGTCCATGTAAGAGCAGCGGCGGTGTCTGTAGATAGAAATGTCTCATTCTAAGGTAATAAAAAAAAACGGTTTATTATGTCAGGTCTGTACACACCACTGAACACACAGTGATTAAATATTACACCCTGGACCTTTAACAGGTGTTTGTTTTTCAGGCCCCTGTTCGGACTCCCACCTCAGACAGATCTACACTGACCCCCCCCTCACTCTGACCCCGTCCTTCAGCCCCGAGGTGAGAGAGTATCGTGCCGAGGTGACCTTTGACACGGTGACAATTCGAATCCGGCCGGAGCCTGTCAGTTCAGCCTGTCGGGTTCACCTGGATGAGCACCGAGGCCCCAGGTGAGACCAGGACCCCTGACTTCTGACTTCTGAGCCCAAAGTCCACATTACTAAAGGTTCTTATTCTTCAGGATGGCAAACTACCCGGTCGGCCTTGGCAACAGCAGGATCAGCATCCTGGTGACGGACGGCGCTGAGACGGAGCCTGCCGTCATGACCATCTACACCGTCCACGTGTACCGCGAGAGCCGGCCCAGTCTGCCTATGTTCGGGGATCATGTGACGTGCAGCTTCCTGCAGGTAGGTCAGCTGTTTTCCTATTGGATATGATGTCACGGTCAGGTGAGATTAAAGACATTTTAGAAACAGTGGGAAAAGGCAGAAATGAGCTTGTATAGCTGAGCTGACGAACATGTGGACATAATTTAAAGGAAAGCGCTCTGACACAAACCAGCACGCCAAGCTGCTCCGTGTTAAACATGGAAAGCCAGAAAACATCAAACCGTCAACAATCTGCTGACACGTCAGTGAAAGAAGCTCTGAGCATCAAACATCTGTGGCCCCTGAGGGTTGAAGAGAAAACACCACTCGCTTATTTCAAACACATTTTCACCTCATGTCTTTTAAATTCCTCTCGTCCACTCAAACAGGATCCTCCGGGTCTGAAAGCTGAACCCTTAAACCTGCGTCCTCTCCAGCAGCCAGCAGGGGCGACTTAAACCTGCGTCCTCTCCAGCAGCCAGCAGGGGGCGACTTAAACCTGCGTCCTCTCTAGCGGCCAGCAGGGGGCGACTTAAACCTGCGTCCTCTCCAGCAGCCAGCAGGGGGCGACTTAAACCTGCGTCCTCTCTAGCAGCCAGCAGGGGGCGACTTAAACCTGCGTCCTCTCCAGCAGCCAGCAGGGGGCGACTTAAACCTGCGTCCCCTCCAGCAGCCAGCAGGGGGCGACTTAAACCTGCGTCCTCTCCAGCAGCCAGCAGGGGGCGCCTTAAACCTGCGTCCTCTCTAGCTGCCAGCAGGGGGCGCCTTAAACCTACGTCCTCTCTAGCTGCCAGCAGGGGGCGCCTTAAACCTGCGTCCTCTCCAGCAGCCAGCAGGGGGCGACTTAAACCTGCGTCCTCTCCAGCAGCCAGCAGGGGGCGACTTAAACCTGCGTCCTCTCCAGCAGCCAGCAGGGGGCGACTTAAACCTGCGTCCTCTCTAGCAGCCAGCAGGGGGCGACTTAAACCTGCGTCCTCTCTAGCAGCCAGCAGGGGGCGACTTAAACCTGCGTCCTCTCTAGCAGCCAGCAGGGGGCGCCTTAAACCTGCGTCCTCTCTAGCAGCCAGCAGGGGGCGCCTTAAACCTGCGTCCTCTCTAGCAGCCAGCAGGGGGCGACTTAAACCTGCGTCCTCTCCAGCAGCCAGCAGGGGGCGCCTTAAACCTGCGTCCTCTCTAACAGCCAGCAGGGGGCGCCTTAAACCTGCGTCCTCTCTAGCAGCCAGCAGGGGGCCTTAAACCTGCGTCCTCTCCAGCAGCCAGCAGGGGGCGCCTTAAACCTGCGTCCTCTCTAACAGCCAGCAGGGGGCGACTTAAAGCTGCGTCCTCTCCAGCAGCCAGCAGGGGGCGACTTAAACCTGCGTCCTCTCTAGCAGCCAGCAGGGGGCGACTTAAAGCTGCGTCCTCCAGCAGCCAGCAGGGGGCGACTTAAAGCTGCGTCCTCTCCAGCAGCCAGCAGGGGGCGACTTAAACCTGCGTCCTCTCCAGCAGCCAGCAGGGGGCGACTTAAACCTGCGTCCTCTCTAGCAGCCAGCAGGGGGCGACTTAAACCTGCGTCCTCTCTAGCAGCCAGCAGGGGGCGACTTAAACCTGCGTCCTCTCCAGCAGCCAGCAGGGGGCGCCTTAAACCTGCGTCCTCTCTAGCAGCCAGCAGGGGGCGACTTAAACCTGCGTCCTCTCTAGCAGCCAGCAGGGGGCGACTTAAACCTGCGTCCTCTCTAGCAGCCAGCAGGGGGCGACTTAAAGCTGCGTCCTCTCCAGCAGCCAGCAGGGGGCGACTTAAAGCTGCGTCCTCTCCAGCAGCCAGCAGGGGGCGACTTAAACCTGCGTCCTCTCCAGCAGCCAGCAGGGGGCGACTTAAACCTGCGTCCTCTCTAGCAGCCAGCAGGGGGCGACTTAAACCTGCGTCCTCTCCAGCAGCCAGCAGGGGGCGCCTTAAACCTGCGTCCTCTCTAGCAGCCAGCAGGGGGCGACTTAAACCTGCGTCCTCTCTAGCAGCCAGCAGGGGGCGACTTAAACCTGCGTCCTCTCTAGCTGCCAGCAGGGGGCGCCTTAAACCTGCGTCCTCTCTAGCAGCCAGCAGGGGGCGCCTTAAACCTGCGTCCTCTCTAGCAGCCAGCAGGGGGCGACTTAAACCTGCGTCCTCTCCAGCAGCCAGCAGGGGGCGCCTTAAACCTGCGTCCTCTCTAACAGCCAGCAGGGGGCGCCTTAAACCTGCGTCCTCTCCAGCAGCCAGCAGGGGGCGCCTTAAACCTGCGTCCTCTCCAGCAGCCAGCAGGGGGCGACTTAAAGCTGCGTCCTCTCCAGCAGCCAGCAGGGGGCGACTTAAACCTGCGTCCTCTCCAGCAGCCAGCAGGGGGCGACTCCCCTGGTTTCAGAAAGAAGTGTGATTGTATAGAAGTCTCTGAGAAAATGTTTCTACTTGTCAGCTGATTTATTCCCTCAGTAAACACTTTCCTGATGAGTTTGTGGTCTCAGTCGCTAGTTTCAAGTCTTCTTCAACACAGCATGATGTTCATTTAGTAATTATGGTCCCATTTAGAGGAACAGAGACCAGCTTTAGGGCGGGGCTACAAGCTGACTGACAAGCTGTCAATCAGGATAGAGGCGACTTGTATCCGCTGCTCTGTGTACATTTAACCAGCGCTGCTGAAAAAGCTCATCAGGAGTCGGCTGCTCATTTTTCAGTGAGTGCGTTTTATTTTAAGCCTGTTTGTCACTAGCTAAAATTAGCATCCCAGCTAACATCCCAGTTAAACCTTGCTAACCAAGCTAGCTAGCTCCACCCTCTCGTCCAAATATGGTCCAGTTGGTTCCAAAAAGTCAAGATGGTGACGACTAAATTCCAAACTGGAGGCTTCAGAACGGCGGTCCACAACCCAACGGGTGACGTCACGGCGCCCACTTCTTTTGTACCGTCTGTGGTTTAACAGCGGGGCGCCCTGATGGCTGCAGAGCTCAGAGGAAACGTGAGGCTGCGTCCAACAAATCCTGATGTCCATTTCTCTCTGAGGACATCTGAGGACATTTTCCTTCAGAGACACAACGAAGACAAAAAACACAGAGCGACCACACAGACGGTCCCAAAATGTCCTGGAACTGAATTTATGTTTTTATATTCACCAGTTGTCTCAGAGGATTAAATGTGTTTTCATGAAAGAATAAATTCCTGCTCTCTGTTGGAGAATGAAACATCTGGTCTGGATGAAGTCTATGACGAAGCGAAGCCGTGAAACCGCTTCTCTGGATTCTTCTTTGATTCTTTCTCTTCTTCTCTTGTTTCACCATGTTGCACCTGTGATCTACCTGTAGCTTCAGACAGACAGGTAGATGAAGAGAGTAGGTGTTCCCTCATCCTGCTGTGGGGTCGGCGAAGGGGCCCCTGCATAATAGAGGGGCCATTGATGCGGTGTGGGGTCACTTGTTTGAAGTTCAGTCATGTGAAGATAAAAGTACAGCTGCTGACAGGTAGACAGGTGCCCCTCCCCCCCAGGTCCTTACACACCTGATCACAGGTCCTGCTCTTCTTTATGTGCTATTAAAAGTGTAAAGTCCACGGAGACGGGTCAGGGAGGCCTGTGTCGCGACCCGCAGGTGGTCGTAATGTTCTGGCTGATCCAAGTAGAAAGCTGTAGAAAAAGTGAATCTTTCTGTGAGTCTGATTAATTTATGAATATCAGACTGTGATATTTTACAGATGTTGTTACAATAAACATCGTCACTGAGTTTGTGAGCTGAACTATTAAAGGCTGTAAACAATGTGATTGGACGAAGCCCTGCTTCACTGTTCTGATTCATCATGACGTCTCTCTCTCTCTGTTTATATACATAGGCCTGTATATGTAGACACATAGGTGCATCTCAGAAAATTAGAAGATCCCGGAAAAGTTCATTTCTTTCCGTAGTTCAAGTCAAACAGTGAAACCTCCATATATTCTAGAATCATTCCACAGAAAGTGAAATATTTCATCTGATTCTATCTTTTCATGTTTCAACACTGAAGAAATGACTCTTTGCTCCAATATAAATGTAAGTGAGCGTGCAGCTTGTATAACAGTGTAAAGTAGTGAGCGTGCAGCTTGTAACAGTGTAAAGTAGTGAGCGTGCAGCTTGTATAACAGCGTAAAGTAGTGAGCGTGCAGCTTGTATAACAGTGTAAAGTAGTGAGCGTGCAGCTTGTATAACAGTGTAAAGTAGTGAGCGTGCAGCTTGTATAACAGCGTAAAGTAGTGAGCGTGCAGCTTGTATAACAGTGTAAAGTAGCGAGCGTGCAGCTTGTATAACAGTGTAAAGTAGCGAGCGTGCAGCTTGTATAACAGCGTAAAGTAGTGAGCGTGCAGCTTGTATAACAGCGTAAAGTAGCGAGCGTGCAGCTTGTACAACAGTGTAAAGTAGCGAGCGTGCAGCTTGTATAACAGCGTAAAGTAGCGAGCGTGCAGCTTGTATAACAGCGTAAAGTAGCGAGCGTGCAGCTTGTATAACAGCGTAAAGTAGGGAGCGTGCAGCTTGTATAACAGCGTAAAGTAGTGAGCGCGCAGCTTGTATAACAGCGTAAAGTAGTGAGCGCGCAGCTTGTATAACAGCGTAAAGTAGTGAGCGCGCAGCTTGTATAACAGCGTAAAGTAGTGAGCGCGCAGCTTGTATAACAGCGTAAAGTAGTGAGCGCGCAGCTTGTATAACAGCGTAAAGTAGTGAGCGCGCAGCTTGTATAACAGCGTAAAGTAGTGAGCGTGCAGCTTGTATAACAGTGTAAAGTAGTGAGCGCGCAGCTTGTATAACAGTGTAAAGTAGTGAGCAAACGTGAGGTGTGACTCACTTTGGTGAGATACTGTACATACTTACACTGTGTGCATATATATATATATATATATATATATTATACTTGACTGAGGTATTTTCTTTGTGTGGATCAGCGCCTTCTAACCTCCAGATGGACTCACTTTTATTCAACACGTGAAAACCATCGTTGTTCTTCTCCGAGCATCAAAAGCCGAATCGCTCTCTGGTCGTTGGCGTTGCCATGGCAGCTCAGTCTGTATTCTGTGCGGTGCAGAGAGCCTGGTTTCCATAGTAACGGGTCCAAATCAAGGATCCGACCTGAGTGGACTCTCCTTTGAGCCAGTTCCCTCGTTTCTTTTATTTGATAGGAACAGATGCTGATCTGTGATCTGTTTCCTCCTCCACTGATTAATCAATCACTCGTGCTTCGTCCCAGCCCGCCTCTTTCTCCGCTGGATGTCTCCACGTGGTTCTGGCGCCATGTCGTCATGGTTTCTCGAGCCTGTCTGTGCCAAATCATCTTCCATCTTCCTGCTCGCAGTGGTTTCATGCCTTCTTAATCAATTCTTCTCACTCTCATGATCTTCCCAGTGGATCTGTCTGAGGCATCTTCTGCTTGGTCATCTGCCTGATTCATTTTCCACGTCTCGCCCTTATAACAGGGCCGACAGGACCAGCGTCTTCTACAGGTCCAGTTTAGTTCCTGATGATCATCAAGATCTAGACAGAATGAAGACTTGAAGATTTAGACTTTGCTGAGGTAACTGTACCGTCTGTGGTAGGACGTCCTTGGAAAAGGTATCATTCGTAGTGGTTCATGGGAAAAGTAGTTCCTTCACTCATTTAAATACTGATGTTCGCAGTCTGGGACCTTCTTTGTCTCTTTAACATTTTTCTTGCAGATTCAAAAGTTTTTACGGTCATGGTTCATATCGTAGCTGGTTGGATCAGTTCAAGGCTTAAAACTCTTTAAATAAGGTTTTTTGGGAAAGTCAATGGATTAAGAGAAAAGAACCGGAGGCGTGAAAGAAGAAGAGGTCGCAGCTGACTGTCGTTGCTGGTTTAGCTGATGGACTGTTTTAGTCTCTGCCAGCTTTTAAACAGCAGCGTCGGTGCTACTGCTGCTTTAGCGTTGCTCTTTGTCTGTCTGTGGCTGCAGCACAGTAGCTGCTCTGGAACACATGTTGAGGATGTGAGGATCAGACTTCCCTGCATCTCTGGATCATGATCCTGTCTCTGCTGATGGGTCCAGATGGACCTGATCCAGGATCTGAGCTCACTGCAGCTTTCATCCTTCACCTTAAATAACCTTTCTTCTCCGTTCACGCTGGCTGTAGCTTCCAGCTCCTGAAGCATTTACAGACCAGCAGCCTGGAGTGTCTCATCATTTAAACAGTCAACAGCTAATTAAGTGCTAACAGGGCGCTAGCTGTGTGCTAACCTGATGGGTTAGTTTCATGTTGTTTGTCAGGTAGAAAAGAGTGTTAGCTGCTGCAGAATAAGCAGAGGAGGTAAAGACAGGGATCAGTAATGAGTTAAAGTTCTTCTGCAGCAGAGGAAGGAAAGTCAACACGTTGGAGCAGCCTGTGAATAGAAGCTTTATTTCTTCTATATATATGATGTATAATATTGATGAAGGCAGACAGAGCAGCTGGTCTTCAGTTGATCCTACAGTGAAATCATTTTACTGTTAATTTCAGATCTAAAATGACTGTTTTGGTGACGTAAACGTTGTTTTTAACTTTGTTCCATTTAAGATTTTTCACTGGACTTGTACTACTGAGATTTACAGAAGAACTACAAACATGGCGGAGTTGCAGTGTGTGATGGCGGCACGCCTGCTGACACAGAAACAGCAGCTCTGGAGGACTGAACAGGCTGGTGTCCTGTTACCATGGTCACAGAACATCAAACCATTTTTATTTGGTAGATACTAAAACTGGATCTTTTATTGACACGTTGACCACCGAGCTAAAATGTCCCGTTTTCCCCAAAATAAATCTGGTGTCCTGGTGTCCTCATGTGATCTGTCTCAGCAGCACCTTCAGTCACGAACATTTAAACTCCAGCAGCAGAGTCGGAGCCAGAAACCCGTCAGAACCAACACATGTTTGAAATCAAGAAGGAATAAATTCAGACGGACGACAGAAAGAATGTGAACAAACATCTGAGGCGTCCTGCTGCAGCTTCAGCTCTAACAGACCCACATGGATCCTCGTTAACATCCAGTTCAGCAGAGGGTTTCTCTGGTTTCGGGAGGTCCGGGTCTCGGAGCTAATGAGGCTTCAGCCGACGTGTTGATCCGCAGAGTCGCTTCACATCAGATCTGAGATCAGTTCGGCTCTTTGATCAAACAGGATTATTCCTGTTGGAGTCGTGTAAAGAGAAAAGTTTCACTGAGAACCAACACTTTCACACGAAAAACAGACTTTAAACTCAGACGGAAACAAGAAAGACAAATTATTCACTTCCACATGTTCATACAAGAAAGTACACTTAAAAGTACTGCAATATTTCTGTCCTGCGGCAAAAAACTCACAAGAAACACAGGAAAGAAACAGCCGCTGTTACTGTTCATCCTCCGTTTATTATCAGCAGCCAAACATCAGCTGTAAACTAAACTAATATTCAACAATCAGAAACAGACAAATCAGTCAAGACATGAAGTTCAAGATCTCAGCTCAGTCAGACAATAAGAGTCAAAGTTCAAGCCTCACACCTCCGACCTTCATATGTTTAATATCGTTTCATATGTGAACGACCAACGTGCACCTTCATCATGTGAACTTTCCTCTGTGAGCTGAACTTCAGGAATTATCTGTCAGTGAAGAAATCCAAGGAATTCAGAAACACAATTATTTCATCTGTTTTTCTTCCCCTGGCTGCAAACGTGTTCATGCTGCTCAACTAGACATATTAAACCTGTAATTATACATGTTAGTAATACAATAATCATAAAAATACATACTCATATAGTAATAATACATTTTACATTTGATGCAAGATTCAAACCAACAACAGAAAAGCTGAGTAACTTCCATCCATAGGTGTCATTTACACTGGGGACCCTGGGGATGCTGGGGACCCTGGGGACGCTGGGGACACTGGGGACGCTTGGTACACTCGGGATGCTTGGGATGCTTGGGACACTGGGGACGCTTGGTACACTGGGGATGCTTGGTACACTGGGGACGCTGGGGACACTGGGGACGCTGGGGACACTTGGTACACTGGGGACGCTGGGGACGCTTGGTACACTGGGGATGCTTGGTACACTGGGGACGCTGGGGACACTTGGTACACTGGGGACGCTGGGGACACTTGGTACACTGGGGATGCTTGGTACACTGGGGACGCTGGGGACACTGGGGACGCTGGGGACACTTGGTACACTGGGGACGCTGGGGACACTTGGTACACTGGGGATGCTTGGTACACTGGGGACGCTGGGGACACTGGGGACGCTGGGGACACTTGGTACACTGGGGACGCTGGGGACGCTTGGTACACTGGGGATGCTTGGTACACTGGGGACCCTGGGGACCCTGGGGACGCTGGGGACACTTGGTACACTGGGGACGCTGGGGACGCTTGGTACACTGGGGATGCTTGGTACACTGGGGACCCTGGGGACGCTTGGTACACTGGGGATGCTTGGTACACTGGGGACCCTGGGGACGCTTGGTACACTGGGGATGCTTGGTACACTGGGGACGCTGGGGACACTGGGGACGCTGGGGACACTTGGTACACTGGGGACGCTGGGGACGCTTGGTACACTGGGGATGCTTGGTACACTGGGGACGCTGGGGACGCTTGGTACACTGGGGATGCTTGGTACACTGGGGACGCTGGGGATGCTTGGTACACTGGGGATGCTTGGTACACTGGGGACGCTGGGGACGCTGGGGACACTTGGTACACTGGGGACGCTGGGGACGCTTGGTACACTGGGGATGCTTGGTACACTGGGGATGCTTGGTACACTGGGGACGCTGGGGACGCTTGGTACACTGGGGATGCTTGGTACACTGGGGACCCTGGGGACGCTGGGGACACTTGGTACACTGGGGACGCTGGGGACGCTTGGTACACTGGGGATGCTTGGTACACTGGGGACACTGGGGACGCTGGGGACACTTGGTACACTGGGGACGCTGGGGATGCTTGGTACACTGGGGACGCTTGGTACACTGGGGACGCTGGGGACACTTGGTACACTGGGGACGCTGGGGATGCTTGGTACACTGGGGATGCTTGGTACACTGGGGATGCTTGGTACACTGGGGACGCTGGGGACGCTTGGTACACTGGGGATGCTTGGTACACTGGGGACCCTGGGGACGCTGGGGACACTTGGTACACTGGGGACGCTGGGGACGCTTGGTACACTGGGGATGCTTGGTACACTGGGGACCCTGGGGACCCTGGGGACGCTGCTGCATTTCACATTTCTTCAAAATATTGTTAAAAACGACTCAGGTGATCTGGACGAAACCTTCTTTCTGTGGTTATTGATCAGAAATATAAAGCCGGTTATTGATGCTAAATGACATTAAAAGACAAAAGGTTGCGTCCGTGGCGCCGAGCAGCACAGTTGTTGTCAGATGAAAGCGCCGCCGGCCTGTTTGGTGTTTTCCAGTGGGAGTTGTGTGTTCTGGCGGTGGCGGCTGTTCTCAGACCAGCGTCCTGTCCGTTTACTCTGAGCTCAGGTACGAACAAGAAAATCCCTGTTAAGTTTTCTTGTTGCACTTTGTTGTGAGCTGCGACGCCACCGTGCAGAATGTGACGCCGCCGCGCCGAAACCTGCAGCAGAAGAAGAAGAGTGTGTGTTTGTGAGGACGTGTGTGGCGGCGGCAGCTCTGAAGTCGGGGCCAGACGTGGCGGCTCCCACGGGGCCTCTGAGCACTGGGCCGGTCGGGTTTATCTGACCTCTGACCTCTGACAGCGGCAGAGGATGATGGGACGTCGCTCGCCAGAGATCTGTGACACAAAAGAGAAGAAGAAGAAAGGTTTGATTTAAAAGTGAGAACAGAAGGAACAGATCAGAGAAGAAGGAGCAGAGACTATCACTGGGCTCCACCTGTGTGTTCCTGTTGCATGCTGGGAAATGTCAGGGATTCTTCACACCTTTGTTTCTAAAACGTTTCTGGGGTCCAAAAATTCATTCAGCCAATTTTCAGATTTTAAGGGAAATTTTGAACAAATCACTAGATTTTGATAAAGCGTTCTGCAAATGTCTGAAGCCAATAAAACCAAAAAAATTCATCGGACTCTTATCTATGTGCTGGAAAATGGATTTGCGTGATATGCAAATCAGCGCATATTTAATGAGGAAATGCCTCATTTGCATATAAAAAATGAATGGTTATGTTTCCTGTCAGAGTTTCATTGTGATGTGAGGAAAGTTGGTAAAAAGTCTGTTTGACTGGAGCCTCTTTATTCACTGATGAGTAAAAACAGACTCGCTGCACAGATGACATCGCATTCAGTCCGGCCCTCCGTACCGACAGTTACCTGACCCCCTTCCTGTTCTGGACTCTGTGTTTCAGGACTGTGGTCTGCTGGTCCAGCCCGGTCGGTCCTGCGGTCTCCAGCCTTTCATCCAGTCTCAGAGTCCACTTCAGACCTGCAACTCGGGACACGTACCAGGTCTGGTGTCACTTCCTGTCTCTCACATGGGCAGGTTCAGTATCGATCAGCTCCGTCAGACTGTTCAGATTGTGATCAGATTTCACTTTAGAAAATATCTGATTAAGTTAAGACAAACCAAGCTAAGCTAAGCTAAGCTAAGCTAATGTCTGTGAAGGTTCTCAGTCTCCCAGGGCAACTGGACTTGGATGAAAGACCAAGAAATCTTCAACCAAGTCCAGTTGCCCTTGACTTTGACCTTCTTTGGAAAACTTTGAGCTAAGATGAATCTTAGCAGCAGCAGAAGGAACTCCAGGATCACAATAAAAACTGAAAGACAAACTGTAAAATTTCTGTTTCTGTTTGTAAATTGTATATTTTATACTGTCTCACCTGTCTCACCTGTCTCAGGTCGGTGGGTGGTTCCGTGTCTCAGCTGTTCTGATAACAGGACGTGTGATTGGAGGGAGGTTGCCTGGCAACCTGACAGCTGTTATCACCCGCTAGTGGACCGCCCCCTTCTGCAGGACTGTATGACCAACAGGAAGGTGAGGTCGACATGTGGTCCAGCAGGTGGTCCAACATGTGGTCCAACATGTGGTCCAACATGTGGTCCAACATGTGATCTAACATGTGGTCCAACATGTGGTCCAACATGTGGTCCAACATGTGATCTAACATGTGGTCCAACATGTGATCTAATATGTGGTCTAACATGCGGTCTAACATGCGGTCTAACATGCGGTCCAACATGTGATCTAACATGTGGTCCAACATGTGATCTAATATGTGGTCTAACATGTGGTCTAACATGTGGTCCAACATGTGGTCCAATATGAGGTCCAATATGCAGTCTAACATGTGGTCCAGCGGGTGGTCCAACATGTGGTCCAACATGTGGTCCAACATGTGGTCCAACATGTGGTCCAACATGTGATCTAACATGTGGTCCAACATGTGATCTAACATGTGGTCCAACATGTGGTCCAACATGTGGTCCAACATGTGATCTAACATGTGGTCCAACATGTGGTCCAACATGTGGTCCAACATGTGGTCTAACATGTGGTCCAATATGAGGTCCAATATGCGGTCTAACATGTGGTCCAACATGAGGTCTTCCATGTGGTCCAACACGGGACAGGTGTCTTGATGTGTATCACCTGTTGAACATGAACCTTCCCGTCTCTCTTCAGGTTTTGTTTATCGGCGACTCGACCAATCGTGGGATGATGTACTTCCTGATGGAGCGGGTGAACTCCAGCCTGGAGGACTGGGGCAAAGCTCACGACACGCTGGTCTACAGGAACCTGAATGGGGGACGGACCCTCGTCAGCTACTCGTATTATCCTCAGTTCTGGCTGCAGAAGAACCAGAGACCCACGTTCAGACAGGCTCTGCTGCAGCTGCTGGACAGGTGAGAGGACCAGTCCTGATGGGGGGTGGGGGGGGGGGGGTCACACTGTGCTGCTCATGTCCTGATGAGTTTCTCCCCTGAAGGTCACGACCTCTGGTGAACTCAAACCTGACAGTTCTGGTGGTGGGTGGAGTGCAGTGGCTCAACACGGATCACCTGAAGACGGTCCGAGAGGTGCTGAACAGGTGAGCAGGTGCATCTGAGGATCACTGCACTAAACTACCTCACTGATCCAGAATCTGCAGCTCTCATGTTTTTAGACACTATTTAAAAAGCTTAGAGTGCTCTTTTGATTCTACCGTCTCACTCAGCTGATCCTCAGTTAACAGAGCCGAGTAGAATTACAAGGATTAGAGTCCCTGTTTTGTCCGCTGTTAACTTGTTGACAGGGCCCGCTGTCAACCACTTTTACCAGAGTTTGTAGTGTGGACATTCTGGATTTACAGTGATGACTGTATCTAAAGAAGGGTTAGAGTCCCCTTAGCGTTAGAGTCCCTAAGTAACTGAAGGGGGGATAGAGTGGGAGATTCGGAATCAAAGGAGTAAAATGAGCAAAGGTGGGAAAGCCTTTTTTATATTTCCCTGTTGTTTTTATGTTTTATGTAAAGCACTTTGAATGACCTTGTTGCTATACAAATAAACTTGCCTTCACTTGAGACGTCATGTGATTGTGGTCTACAGACGTTTGCTAAATTGCATAAGTGTTGTTTTAAGTTATAACCTGAGTGTGGTTTCTATGACACACGTGGTCACTTTGCCCCTCCCCCCCCCCCAGAGAGTCTCTGGGTGACGTCCTGGTGGTGGTGAAGTCTCTGGGGATGGGTTTCCACCTTCCTGTAGACGGGATCCGGTCTCTCAGTCTGGTATGTTTCTGCTTCCTGCTGCACGTCTGCTTGATTTTATATCAACGCACTCTCACACAATGATCGTTTGTTTGTTTGTTGTGACCTTTCAGAAGGAGATCCAGAAGCTCTACAGGGAGAACCGTAACATCATCACCACAGCAAAGCATTATGGGTACGAGGCAATTGACACATTCAGCATCACAATGGGTCGGTACAAAGAGTTCCTGCAGGGGCGGTGTGGCTGCCACTTTCACGAGGTAACTTTACAGATCAGTAAATAATACAACCCGTTCTCACTTCCAAGTCGTCATATACTGACGCATGTTCAAGACCCGTTGGTGTCAGTTTGTAACGCACTGGGGGAAGCAAGCACAGAGACAGAGTAAGGAGGTGGCTGCGGTGGGCCAGAAACCGGACTTTCAACCAGGACAGGTGTTCATGTAAAACAAAATGTCAACATTGAATGTTTTTAAGTTGCTTAAGTTACACAACTAACGTTTCTTAACTTACGTAAGTAACGTAACCATGATCTTTTTTGAAATCAAACCAAATTGCAACCTGTCGCAACGTTAACATATACTTTTTTTTTAAAGGCTAAACGGACGTTGCTTATTTATTGTTGTTAACTTGAGCCCTACACATTCAAAAACTATACTAATGGGTGCCCATGGCAATAAAAAGCAACACCAAGGGGTCTGACCAAGCATCCGTATGTGTTGAGTTGGAGTGAGAATGTGTTGAATAATATGTTTATGGATCCTCAGAGGAACATATACGAGGAGTCAGGGCTGATGTGGATTTCCTCAAGGTAAGTTTAGGAAACGGTGGTGGACATGTTAGGTTTATGAAAAGGTGGTGGATTGGTTAGGTTTATGAAAAGGTGGTGGATTGGTTAGGTTTATGAAAAGGTGGTGGATTGGTTAGGTTTATGAAAAGGTGGTGGATTGGTTAGGTTTATGAAACGGTGGTGGACATGTTAGGTTTATGAAAAGGTGGTGGTTTGGTTATGTTTATGAAACGGTGGTGGACATGTTAGGTTTATGAAAAGGTGGTGGTTTGGTTAGGTTTATGAAACGGTGGTGGCTTGGTTAGGTTTATGAAAAGGTGGTGGATTGGTTAGGTTTATGAAAAGGTGGTGGTTTGGTTAGGTTTATGAAACGGTGGTGGACATGTTAGGTTTATGAAAAGGTGGTGGTTTGGTTAGGTTTATGAAACGGTGGTGGCTTGGTTAGGTTTATGAAAAGGTGGTGGATTGGTTAGGTTTATGAAAAGGTGGTGGATTGGTTAGGTTTATGAAAAGGTGGTGGTTTGGTTAGGTTTATGAAAAGGTGGTGGATTGGTTAGGTTTATGAAAAGGTGGTGGTTTGGTTAGGTTTATGAAACGGTGGTGGACATGTTAGGTTTATGAAAAGGTGGTGGTTTGGTTAGGTTTATGAAAAGGTGGTGGTTTGGTTAGGTTTATGAAAAGGTGGTGGTTTGGTTAGGTTTATGAAAAGGTGGTGGATTGGTTAGGTTTATGAAAAGGTGGTGGATTGGTTAGGTTTATGAAACGGTGGTGGACATGTTAGGTTTATGAAACGGTGGTGGACATGTTAGGTTTATGAAAAGATGGTGGTTTGGTTAGGTTTATGAAAAGGTGGTGGTTTGGTTAGGTTTATGAAAAGGTGGTGGATTGGTTAGGTTTATGAAAAGATGGTGGTTTGGTTAGGTTTATGAAAAGATGGTGGTTTGGTTAGGTTTATGAAAAGATGGTGGTTTGGTTAGGTTTATGAAAAGGTGGTGGATTGGTTAGGTTTATGAAAAGGTGGTGGATTGGTTAGGTTTATGAAAAGGTGGTGGTTTGGTTAGGTTTATGAAAAGGTGGTGGATTGGTTAGGTTTATGAAAAGGTGGTGGTTTGGTTAGGTTTATGAAAAGGTGGTGGATTGGTTAGGTTTATGAAACGGTGGTGGACATGTTAGGTTTATAAAAAGGTGGTGGTTTGGTTAGGTTTATGAAACGGTGGTGGACATGTTAGGTTTATGAAAAGGTGGTGGTTTGGTTAGGTTTATGAAAAGGTGGTGGATTGGTTAGGTTTATGAAAAGGTGGTGGTTTGGTTAGGTTTATGAAAAGGTGGTGGTTTGGTTAGGTTTATGAAAAGGTGGTGGTTTGGTTAGGTTTATGAAAAGGTGGTGGATTGGTTAGGTTTATGAAAAGGTGGTGGTTTGGTTAGGTTTATGAAAAGGTGGTGGATTGGTTAGGTTTATGAAAAGGTGGTGGTTTGGTTAGGGAAAAGGTAGTGGTTTGGTTAAGTTTATGAAAAGGTGGTGGATTGGGTTAAATTTAGTACATTACATGATGTAAGACCGTAACTTTATTTAACTTAAAACTCTAAACAAGTCTTCCCTGACTTGGTTTCACACCAGATTTGAACCCAGGTCTCAGTGATGAAAGTCTTGCTTCTGTTTGACCCGTCTTTCCACCTCATGATGTGGACTTTGTCGCTCTTTGTACTATGTCACCTGACCTCCTCTTTAGCTCCTTCATAATTACCACGGCAACTAGAGGTCGCCGCCCAGCAGAAGACTGGCCATAATGAGCTGCTCAGTCGACCTGTTCGGACGGTTCTCTGGTGACGACGGCTGCATGCCAGCTCCGCCTAAAGCAACAGCCAATCACATCACTCTGCCCTGTTTGTCTTGATTAACAGATAACGACTTTATTTATTTCATGTTTATAGTTTTGTTCCTGAAGGAAGAATTTTCTTTTTTCATTCTCTCTCTTGGAAAAATGATCAGTCAACGTCCAACATCACTTTACGTAGACGATAGACAAGTTTATATCTCAGAACATCCACTGAGAATCCACAGCACCTAGACCAATCTGAGAAGGTGTTTCTCTAATCGTTAACACGACTCTTAAAACTCCTGAACCTCGTTAACAGATACTGAAACCAGGTGTTGGCAACTCTTCTTCTGCTGTGACAGGTGGAGAAGCTTCAGTCCCCCAGGCCTATAGACGAAACGACGTCCACAACCAACAGAACCAAATCCACCAGACCCGGACCTGGACTCAGCAGCCAATCAGCTGTGCCGGACCCAGACCAAGAGGCATGGCCTAAAGCCTCATCCTATCACGTGAGAGGACCAGTGAACCAGGTGTACTCTGAGATCCTGCTGAGTCGCCTGTGTCCCAAAACCAGAAACTAAACACCTGAGAGTGTGTGTGTGAGAGACTCACCTGTCTCATCCACCTGCAGCAGGCTCTCGTGGTGGGGGGGGGGGCAGATGAATAAAACAGTCAAAAGAAATCTCGAGGGATAAAAAAGACTGAAAGCTGAACATTTTCCTGTTTTTCTTCAGGACTCAGGTGACTGTACACCTGACTGCTTTATCTTCAGCATAAAACGGGCTCTTAAAGTGACACAGCATAACGAAGATACTAACCTTCCAGTGTTTAAGGTCCAAGTCGAAATGATTAAGTATCTGAAACTGTTTCTTTATGTAAAAGAAAAATATAATTTACAATTGTTTCTCCAAACCAACAAGAACTTCTTCTTTTCATTGTGAGACAGATTTCCATCTTTCCTCTAATCTGCTGCAAGTTACTGATGCAAAAACTTTATTTTGTGTACTTAATACTTTTTACTGTGTACTAATTACTTTCCACTGTGAACTAACTACATTCTGATATGTAGTAACTGGTTTATAAAGCGCACTAGGTAGTTTCAATCTTAATTAACTTGTATAATGTGCAGCAATAAGTTTCTCTATAATGTGCTCCTGTTTGTAGTTCACACCTGCTAGTTACCAAAGGCTACCAGCTGCTATGTACTGTGTAACAGTTAGTTTCTAATGCTAACAGTTAGTTTCTAATGCTAACTGTTAGTTTCTAAAGCTAAATACTAATTTCTAATGCTAAATGCTAGTTGTCAATGCTATACAGTTAGTTTCTGATGCTAAACAGTTAGTTTCTGATGCTAAACAGTTAGTTTCTGATGCTAAACAGTTAGTTTCTAATGCTGTTAGTTTCTAATGCTAAATGTTAGTTGTTAATGCTAAACAGTTAGCTTCTAATGCTAACTGTTAGTTTCTAATGCTAACCGTTAGTTGTTAATGCTAAACAGTTAGCTTCTAATGCTAACGGTTAGTATGTAATGCTAACTGTTAGTTTGTAATGCTAACTGTTAGTTGTTAATGCTAAACAGTTAGCTTCTAATGCCAACGGTTAGTTTCTAATGCTAAATGTTAGTTGTTAATGCTAAACAGTTAGCTTCTAATGCTAATGGTTAGTTTGTAATGCTAAATGTTAGTTTGTAATGTTAACATTTATCTTCTAATGCTAACGAACCTCAGCTATTGTAGTGTCCATCAGCTGGTTTCTAATGTACACCAGCTAGTGTTTAATCTGCTCTAACTAATTTAGTGCTACTTTCTTATGTGTAGGGGAGACCGGGGGCAATTGTAACATATTTTACATTTTCCTTAATAACTCACAAACTACTTGAGATACACTCATCATCTTTTGTTTCAAGAAACACATATATGTGAACTAATTAATGATACAATTGATATATTTTCACTTATAAGAACAAGACTAAAATATTTAATTAAATGCAAGAAGTCAGAGTGCGGGGGCAATTGTAACACTGAAAAATAAGTCATATTAATCCACTGCATCTCAAGTAAAAGCCTAGGCTGCCTCAAAGTAATTACTTTACAGCTAATAATGTTACATAAGAGTTTTCAAATGGTTCGAATTATTTTAGGTGTCAGGCTCTCTCTGTTCTAACTTCATAAAATTGCTTTTTACAAGTGAACTAGTCATTCTCTTTGGTTTGCTGGGTCTTATACCATCAACTACTTTAAGTCCACTATACAGACAAACTGACAATGAGAGGAACAGACTTAGACAGTGAAAACTGTTCACAGAGCGCTGTGATCTGTTGTAGAAGCACTCAACAAGTGATGAACGTGCGGCGGGCTGAACGCTCCGCTGCTGAAAGCTTCCAGTGTGGGTTGACGCCGGGCTGAGGACGGGTCAAAACCGTGGCACACACAGGCCGCCTGTATGAGTCCGGGGCAACTGGTCTCTGATGCACACTAGCTAGTTAAGTGCTCACTAGTCAGCTTCTCTGTGCATGGTTAGAAATGAATCTCTCTTCTGATGGAACACTGAAATCAGTCTGTTCTTCTTCTTCTCTCTGTATATTTATGTTTTATACCTCAGTCGCTGACGTTATTGATAAATTCAAACCAAAGAGTCGGTGATAACTGTGTCATCATGTGAAATAAATGTCTTATTTGATGCTCTGCTTATATTTTCTATATTTTTCTACAGATGTATTTTGTGCCTTTTATCTCTAAACATGTTTACATGCTGGAAAATAGAATATATTTATATATGACTGTAATGATTCTCTGATCTTTAATGAAATTGTTTTCCAAAAAGACACAAACGCAATTTCTCAATAACAAATCAACTGTGACGACATGAAATCTGTTTATTATTTGTCTTTATTTCACTCTTCTGTGTCTTTTTACAGTTTGATAAACCCGACAGTTTGATCACCGTTTACTTCCGCCAGGAGGTTAAAATCTCACAAAAGTTAATCAGACGAGCTGGAAGGGAAAGGCATGTTTCCTCTGTGTGAATTGAATTTGTATATATTTGCTGATATTTTTTAATGTAAAAAACAATAAAGGACTTGTTAAAGAAAGAATATTAATAATTAATTGTCGAGTATTAAATGTGTTGAACTTTTCTCCGGAAAAAGCTAAATTAGGTTAACTTAATTTGTTTATTGGTCAAACTGATTAAAAGGTGTTAAATATATATTCTATATTTTCTTTGTAGACTGTAAGTGTTTTAATTTACATGCAACTTAAACTCAAATATCAAATTGAATGATCAAATGTAAATAATAGATAGATAAGCAGGTCATGCAGAATTCAGTCAGGACAGTTTGTTCTGCTAAAGGCAGATTTTTCAACATCTAAAAGTGTTCAATGTAGAAACATCTGAATGGAGTTTGGTGTGAAGTTTCGGGGGCAGTAATCCTTGTTTTATATACTGGGATTAACCTAACACCAAACTCCATTCAAAGATCAAGCAGTTTTGAGTTTTTAATTTTTTGCTTCTCTGACTTAAAGTATCTGGGAAAATCACGGATTAAATCTCAGATTAAATATATTCGGGAAACAGTTTTGTCTTTGTGATCCCTCCGCCAGCCCAATGAGCGTCCAGCTGTGACGTCAGCTGCTGAATATGAATCCCTTGCTCGTCCAATGAGGATCCTCCGGGACTCGGACTGTCCAGTCCAGAACACAAAGTGGACTGGAAGCTGAACAGAGTCCTGCAGGAGGGACTGCATCACATCATCCCAGTCGGAGCTGGACTCTCCTGTGATCCTGTTCCCCGAAGGATCATTACTGCACCGAGACCAGGATTAATGAATGTGCTCCTGGACCGGGTTTTGGTATGATGGGCAGACTGAGAGCGCAGCCCCGCGGCTCAGATAGATGAAGAGGTCATGGAGAGACGGAGCTGTGGAGTCCGACACATGTGCACTCTGACTCTGCTGCTGGTCTCTGTGTGTCCGCTGTGCTGCAGAGCCTCCTGGATGTAAGTAGAGCCTGCTGCTCAAACCAAACCGAACTTCATTATAGAAACGGCCGATTTAAGCGTAAATTTGCTCTTGTATACCGCGCTTCTACCTTCAGGAATAACACTTGGGCCAAAAACAACATAGGCTACTAGTTTCTCACGCTTCCAGTCTTTCCTCTTAAAAACCCGCGGAAGTAAAAAAAAAACAAACAACAAAACTGAATAAGTTTAAAGCCTTTAGAGAAAACGTCGCTTCACAGAAGCAGCTGGAAAAGTCCGTGTTTGTTCATGTCTCCGGTTTTACTCAATAACTTTCGGATATTTAATTTAGCCAATTGGAGGCTTCCTGTGCTCAGACCTCTTAAATATGCCCTTCAAACAATCAACAAATGGTCCATAACAATTCAGAACGTAAGTGTGACTGAGTTCTTGTCATTAATTAAGTCAGTGTGAAGGTTGGATCGTTTGGAGGGGCACCAGAGTCCCCGCTGGGCCCCGCGGAGCCAGCTGGATGCCCGAGCGTCCTCAGCGTCTGCTCATCAGATGCGAGCCGGTTTTACTCAATTAACCTCCAAGATCCAATAAAGCCAAATTCCATTTAAAAGTAAATGTGAGGCGCCTCTGTGTGTGTCATCAGGTGGGCCGCTCCAGATGGGCTTTAGGGCCGAATGGGTCCGCGCGATAATTCAATTAGGCTGTGAGATTTAATAAAACAAAAGTGATGTTTTTAATAAAAATATCACTTTTATAAATAAAATACCAACTTTTCATTTGGGAGCGTTGATCCACCCAGAGGACGACAGACTGAAAGCTGACAGGAGTCCGGCACAAACCGCCGTGTTCGGTGAGCCTGAGCTGACGTGCGCCGGCTGGTTAACCTAACTGGAGATCCGATAAGCCAAATTCCATTTTAGGCCAAACACAGCCTCAAATTAAATCACCACATCAGCTGGAGGCTTTAATGTCCTCCTCTGTTCCACAATCAGGATTCCCCTTAATAATAAAACCCTAGTGAGTCGGTGAAGCATGGATCTGGATCTAAATCTTATAGGACTGCAGACTTTAGGCGACACCCGGGCGGCAGCACGCGCGAAGCCTTCATGAGGTTACAGATTTGAGAAAGAAAAATTCATTAAAAAACAACCAGTTAAGATGTTAATAAGTACAGGCCCGATCCCAGCAGGTAAAACAAATGAAATGTAAAGTAAGATTCTTCTCATCAAATGTCCTCCTGCTTCCTGACCTGCTGGATCCGATCCCTGCAGTCAGACTATTAACATTTTGCATTCTATTAAAATGTCAGATTTGCCATTTAAGGTTTACTTTAATACATTTAATTAAATTTATTATAATTTCATTATTTAAATGATTAATTTCTGAAATCTGCCTGATGTCTTATTGTTTATTTCACTGGCTGACAGAGAAATTTTAAAACCTGAATGTTTCGCACGGAGTTTGGTGCTTAACTAAGAGCCGGCGTTTCCCTGCAGGTGGTTGGGTGTGGCCCCGGCCGGAGTCCCGGAGAAGCTGGGCTGTGCTGCCCTCCCTCTCAGCCACAAGCAGCGGGACCTGTGCCGGAAGAAGCCGTTCCTGCTGCCCAGCATCCAGGACGGAGCCCGGCTCGCCATCGCGGAGTGTCAGAGCCAGTTCAGACACGAGAGGTGGAACTGCTCCACCAGGGAGGACCCGTCCGTGTTCGGATACGAGTCAACGAGCGGTGAGGAGGCTTCCCTGCTCCTGCCTCTCAGAGGGAGAGCTTTGTAATCACTTGATCATTTGATGTGAAGATTTGCTTTTAATTATTTGAAAGTATTTTAATCACTTTGAGGTTTGGACAGAACAAACACTTTGGGCTCTGAGTAACTGGGACAACGTTTATCAATATTTTCAGAATTATTAGGATCAGTGTAATGAAAAAATAATTTTATCATTAACTGCAGTCTGATACGAAATAGTTCAACCTCAACAATCACAGCAGGACAATGAGGAGGAATAATTAGAATGTAATATATAAAAGTACAACAGTCAGTTTCCTTTCTGCTCTGAGTACTTGTACTTTAAATATGATTATACTTACATATTACTGCAGTGAGGTATTAGTAGGGGAGAGTGAGTGTGTTGTAACACTTTCACAACACAAGTCAACCAAATGAGAGAGTGAATCTTGGGCGCACGTTTAGTTTCCCTCACATCTTCAGATCTTACTGGAGACTGGTGAGCTGAGAGTGTGCACGTGGATTATCAAAGAATAAAAATACAACTACTTAATTATGAATATTGATTTGCTATATTAAATTTAAAATTCATACCAGAAGTAAAAATAAAAACAATCAGGACTAGAAAATCTGTAAAATCTGTCAAACAGATTTGCTTTGCACTTTAAAATCGCACGTTCTTTGGTAAGTGAATGGAAAACTGCAGATTACCTGCTTAAATGTTACTTTTCTGTATTTTCTATCACATCTATCACGTCACAGTGTCAGATGCTCATGTGAAATGCAACGCTGCGCTCAGTCTGTCTCTATGGATGTTTTCTGCAGTCTCATTTAGATTCACTGTGTTTGCATCTTGGACCATAGACTGTCTTAAAAAAACATCTCGGACACAAAAGTGACGTTGCTGGTGAATACCGCTCAGCGCAGGGTGACGCATGCGTTCATGCAAAGCTGCCGTACAGGAGTCACAGAGCTACATTATAGGGCTGGAGACGCACTACAGGTCTCCGTTAACCTCTTAACAAACAGGTGTGGTGTTTAAACACTAATGTGCATTTCTACATATGAATTGCCTGAGGTGCAAACGTCGTGGGCCCATTTGTTGCACTTCACACTTCATCCACATCTCCTTCAAAAACACATTTCCTCTATGCAATTACAGATAAATGAGTTTAAATTATTTGTCTCCTCTCCTTGTTGCCAAACTGAATTAATGACTGTATGAAGCAGTGTGTGTGTTCGCTGCTTCGTACAGTGGCTTGAACTCAGCGTTGTGTCGTCCAGAGCTAACTCTGCTGCTGTAAACTGCACTGTCTCTTTACAGTATCAGTTCATGGTGTCAGAGGTAATTACTGTTTATCTGGGATGACTTGCCCCAAACTGACGTGTTCATGTCGGCTGAACCTCGAGGTTAGCTCAAAAGATCACGTCTCCTCTACTTTGTGCAACTTTATCAGTTTGAACATTCATACCAAACAAAGTTGGCTTGCATAAAATGTAAAGTGCAAATCTTTTACCTTTTGAAGCAAAAAATATAAAACGTTGTGCTCACCTCAGAGGAGAGTGACCACATGTGAACAGGAAGTCACACAAAGTGGCTATTAGATTTTTTTCTAGTGTTGGAGGTATGAGCAGAGTGACATCTTACCCCGCTCTCCCCCACCTGAGTGAAGGCTCTGAATACTTTATCCACCTTTTCTCTCTGCTGAGGTAAAAGTGTCAGGTTTGTCCTGATGGTGGCGCCAGAGAGAAAGCTCCTGTTGCAGGTTTATCCCCTGTATGGTGGCCTGTTTAGGACACAGCTCTACTTAGTGAAAAGTAAGCAGCATTTAGAAGAAACAGAAACTTGGATTATTCCAGCAGGACGGAGAAACGACACAGAAACTGAATGAGCTGAGCGCTGTAGTTCCCTTTGTTTCAGAAACTGAACTTTAATCCAGACAGAATCAAATTAAAGAAAAACTTTAATTAAGTTAAACGCAGGAGGATTTCTCCCTGCATAGCTTCAGCATGAAGCACGATGACCTCATGTGTTTTAGAGCTAATTGCATTTTTAGATAATAACTGATGTTAACAGAGATGGACAGTTGATATTTGGCTCTGAAAGAGTCGATCACATGTTTTAAATGAGGATATTAGAGACGTGAGGCTTTAATCTGCAGCTCAGAGTCAGAGTTTACTCACATTTCATCACCTGAGAGATGTTTTCTGTTTAGTTAGATGAAGATCCGAGCTTTTAATTCTGCCCAAGTTAAATATGATCATCCATTTTCCTCAGAATATATTGTTTTGGATTAAAGCTCGCAGCCAAGTGCAATTTTAATTAGTCCACTTTCTAACTTTGTCTGAAGCTTCCTGTCACCTTTCCGTCAGCTGTGGCTGAAAGTTCAGAAAAACTCAGTGGACTTAAAATAGGATTCTTCGGCAAGTTGTACTTTAACACGACACAATTCTTAATTTCCCTCTGTGATGTCACACTGACCCCTCCCTCCTCTTCCCCGTAGGAACCAAAGAAACAGCGTTCATTTACGCGGTGATGGCGGCGGGGCTGGTCCACGCCGTCACGCGCTCCTGTAGTCAGGGCAACATGACGGAGTGCGGCTGCGACACTCAGCTGCAGGGCAGCGGCTCGCCGGAGGAGGGCTGGCACTGGGGCGGCTGCTCAGACCACATCCAGTACGGGACCTGGTTCAGCCGCAAGTTCATCGACAGCGGCGTCAAAAACATGTCGACAACCAGAGGAGGATACACGCAGACCACCATGAATCAGCACAACAGCGAGGCGGGACGCCAGGTGAGGACGCCAAGGACATTGTTAACCTGAATCCTTTATCTCTTCATTTGGTGGCGTCTCTTTGACTCAGTCCGTTGTCTCTTTGTTTGGTGGCATCTCTTCGTCTCAGTCTGTTGTCTCTTCGTTTGGTGGCATCTCTTTGTCTCTTTGCTTGGTGGCGTCTCTTCGTCTAAGTCTGTTGTCTCTTTGTTTCGTAGCGTCTCTTCGTCTCAGTCCGTTGTGTCTTTGCTTGGTGGTGTCTCTTTGTCTAAGTCCGTTGTCTCTTCGTTTGGTGGCATCTCTTCGTCTCAGTCCGCTGTCTCTTTGTTTGGTGGCGTCTCTTCGTCTCAGTCCGTTGTCTCTTTGCTTGGTGGCGTCTCTTCGTCTCAGTCCGTTGTCTCTTCGTTTGGTGGCGTCTCTTCGTCTCAGTCCATTGTCTCTTTGTTTGGTGGCATCTCTTCGTCTCAGTCCGTTGTCTCTTTGCTTGGTGGCGTCTCTTCGTCTCAGTCCGCTGTCTCTTTGTTTGGTGGTGTCTCTTTGTCTCAGTCCGCTGTCTCTTCATTTGGTGGTGTCTCTTCGTCTCAGTCCATTGTCTCTTCGTTTGGTGGCATCTCTTCGTCTCAGTCCATCGTCTCTTCGTTTGGTGGTCTCTTTTTGTCTCAGTCAGCTGTCTCTTTGTTTGGTGGCATCTCTTCGTCAAAGTCTGTTGTCTCTTCGTCTGGTGGCGTCTCTTCGTCTCAGTCCGCTGTCTCTTCATTTGGTGGCACCTCTGTGTCTCAGTCCGTTGTCTCTTCGTTTGGTGGCGTCTCTTCGTCTCAGTCCCGCTGTCTCTTTGTTTGGTGGTGTCTCTTCGTCTCAGTCCGCTGTCTCTTCATTTGGTGGTGTCTCTTCGTCTCAGTCCGCTGTCTCTTAGTTTGGTGGCAGCTCTGTGTCTCAGTCTGCTGTCTCTTCGTTTGGTGGTATCTTTTTGTCTCAGTCCGTTGTCTCTTCGCTTGGTGGCGTCTCTTCATCTAAGTCTGTTGTCTCTTCGCTTGGTGGCGTCTCTTCATCTAAGTCTGTTGTCTCTTCGTTTGGTGGCGTCTCTTCGTCTCAGTCCATTGTCTCTTAGTTTGGTGGTGTCTTTTTGTCTCAGTCAGTTGTCTCTTCGTTCGGTGGCATCTCTTCTTCTCAATCCGTCGTCTCTTCATTTGGTGGCGCCTCTTTGTCTCAGTCCGTCGTGTCTTCGTTCGGTGGCGTATTTTTGTCTCTCTGGCGTCTCTTCTTCTTCTGTCCTTTGTGTCTTCACTCTGTGTCTTATGTTCTTCTACGTTTTTCAGGCGATTGACAGGACGATGTCCACAGACTGTCGTTGTCACGGTGTCTCCGGCTCCTGTGCGGTGAAGACGTGTTGGAGGACGATGGCGCCGTTCGAGCGTGTCGGCGTGTACCTGAAGGAGCGCTATGAACGCAGCGTTCAGGTGTCGGACCGCTCGAGGAGGAAGACGAGGAGGAAGGAGCAGCGTCGTCTCCCCGTCAACAAACAGCAGCTCATCTTCCTCAACAAGTCTCCAAACTACTGTCTGGAGGACCGGCGGCGCGGCATTGCCGGCACCAAAGGACGCCGCTGCAACCGGACGTCCACCGGCTCCGACAGCTGCAACCTGCTGTGCTGCGGCAGAGGATACAACACTCACCTGGTGAGACACGTCGAACGCTGCGAGTGCAAGTTCGTCTGGTGCTGCTACGTCCGCTGCAGGCGCTGCGAGAGCATGAACGACATGCACACCTGCAAATAAAGACCAGGACACACCTGCAAATAAAGACCAGGACACACCTGCAAATATAGACCAGGACACACCTGCATATAAGACCAGGACACACCTGCAAATAAAGACCAGGACACACCTGCAAATATAGACCAGGACACACCTGCAAATAAAGACCAGGACACACCTGCAAATAAAGACCAGGACACACCTGCATATAAAGACCAGGACACACCTGCATATAAAGACCAGGACACACCTGGGAATAAAGACCAGGACACACCTGCATATAAAGACCAGGACACACCTGGAATAAAGACCAGGACACACCTGCATATAAAGACCAGGACACACCTGGGAATAAAGACCAGGACACACCTGCATATAAAGACCAGGACACACCTGGGAATAAAGACCAGGACACACCTGCATATAAAGACCAGGACACACGTGCGAAAAAAACAGGACACACCTGCATATAAAGACCAGGACACACCTGCAAATATAGACCAGGACACACCTGCATATAAAGACCAGGACACACCTGCAAATAAAGACCAGGACACACCTGCAAATAAAGACCAGGACACACCTGCAAATATAGACCAGGACACACCTGCATATAAAGACCAGGACACACCTGGGAATAAAGACCAGGACACACCTGCAAATAAAGACCAGGACACACCTGCAAATAAAGACCAGGACACACGTGCGAAAAAAACAGGACACACCTGGAAATAAAGACCAGGACACACCTGCATATAAAGACCAGGACACACCTGGGAATAAAGACCAGGACACACCTGGGAATAAAGACCAGGACACACCTGCATATAAAGACCAGGACACACCTGGGAATAAAGACCAGGACACACCTGCATATAAAGACCAGGACACACCTGGGAATAAAGACCAGGACACACCTGCAAATAAAGACCAGGACACACCTGCATATAAAGACCAGGACACACCTGCATATAAAGACCAGGACACACCTGGGAATAAAGACCAGGACACACCTGCAAATAAAGACCAGGACACACCTGCAAATAAAGACCAGGACACACCTGCATATAAAGACCAGGACACACGTGCGAAAAAAACAGGACACACCTGCATATAAAGACCAGGACACACCTGGGAATAAAGACCAGGACACACCTGCAAATAAAGACCAGGACACACCTGGAAATAAAGACCAGGACTCACCTGGGAATAAAGACCAGGACACACCTGGGAATAAAGACCAGGACACACCTGGGAATAAAGACCAGGACACACCTGGGAATAAAGACCAGGACACACCTGCAAATAAAGACCAGGACACACCTGCATATAAAGACCAGGACACACGTGGGAATAAAGACCAGGACACACCTGCATATAAAGACCAGGACACACCTGGAAATAAAGACCAGGACACACCTGCGAATAAAGACCAGGACACACCTGGAAATAAAGACCAGGACACACCTGGGAATAAAGACCAGGACACACCTGGGAATAAAGACCAGGACACACCTGCATATAAAGACCAGGACACACCTGCATATAAAGACCAGGACACACCTGCATATAAAGACCAGGACACACCTGCATATAAAGACCAGGACTCACCTGGGAATAAAGACCAGGACACACCTGCATATAAAGACCAGGACTCACCTGGGAATAAAGACCAGGACACACCTGCATATAAAGACCAGGACTCACCTGGGAATAAAGACCAGGACACACCTGCATATAAAGACCAGGACTCACCTGGGAATAAAGACCAGGACACACCTGCATATAAAGACCAGGACTCACCTGGGAATAAAGACCAGGACACACCTGCAAATAAAGACCAGGACTCACCTGGGACCAAAGACCAGATAAAATATTTTCAATCCAGTTTACATCCACATTAAACAGATTTAAACTTTTAACAACAGATTTTTCTGCAGCACGAACAGCTGAGTCGTTTGTGGAGCAGAACAGCAGGATTCTGGATGTTTGAGACTCATCATCGAGCTGATCTGCTGTTAACGAGCTCGAGAGGAACAAGTTTCTTCTGTTGGAGAAAAACTGAACTTTTATAATCGGTTGTTGTTTTAAAAAGACTCATTCATGAAAATCAGACAACAGGACATCCTCCTGGGACATGAATGGAAATGCTTCTGTATTTTAGTTTTGGCAGTAAACATGTATTTATGTGTAAATATTTTTATTTTTGAAACTTTCTTCCTTTATAAATAAACATTACATACAAACAATAAAAATAGTAGTTGTAATCTATAAATGTCCTAATAAATATAATTAGGTAATTAATCTCATAATCAATTAGCATCACACTCCACATGTTGATGCTTGTTTTTACAGAAAATCAGAGGACAATGAACTCATCGCTGTGGGTCCCCACAAACACACAGATAAATAAATATAAACATAATGAATATATGAAGTAGTGACTTCATGAGCTGCAGAGGATTTTCTACTTCCTGTTTCTGCCTCCGTGATGTCATAACTCTGCTGCCCCAGCAAGGAGAACAAAAACTACAAAGATCAAAGTTCTCAGGGTGGTTGCTGAAGAAAAAGGTGGGTCGGCTGTCCAAACAGACTCGTCCACTCTACCAGCAAATAGAAGGAGGTTTTATAATTAGGCCTACTGTTATTATCAGTAGCATTATAATAATGTTAACACCAGCTGACAAGGTTGGACGGAGCAGAAGGATCTTTGGTTCTTCTGCTCTGTTAAAAAGACACCAGCTCATGAAGGTCAATCATCCCTTTTTTAAAGCGTTTGTTAAATATGTTCCTAAAAATGGCCCCAGGAAATGTTAACTAACAAAAGAGAAAGGTTTGTGTGCTGCTATGCAGTTTA
>NW_024044482.1:0-32391 GCF_014851395.1 Micropterus salmoides | reverse complement strand
GCACACTCTCTACATAATTAGGTGTAGTGAAATATTATTGGAACAATCAAATGCATCATAAACTTTAGTGATGTTAAACGTGGTTAAGTGTGCTACATGTGAAGACATCAAACGGCAGTCATATTTTGTCATGAGCTTATTAAAAGTTGAAATATATTCAAAGCAATTGTCTTTTACCAACCACACTTACTGTAGTTGTAATTACATGTTCTTATATTAAATTTTAAATATCCTAATTCAATGTATCTTAAGTGATACTTAAAGATCACTTTATGTTCAAATAACTTAATGCATCTTAAATGTATGAATTATAAATACAGTAAATCTCAAATGTTAAGGTGTGTATTAAGATGTGAAGCTTCAAATGAACTCCATACTGTACTAGAAAGTACTTTTGAGTGGCTACATGACTTGTAGTCGTGTGTGCAATGTTTTTCTTGGACCCTCACACAATCACACATCCACATCCTCCTCCTCAATCACATATTACCATAATGGAGATTGAAAGGCCTGTCCAAACCTTCACCTGCTGGATAGCAGGGGAAAATATATTATAGTACCACCAATGTTAAACTGAATAAAAATCAACATTAAACGACAATAAATTGCACAAAATGATTCCAACAACAGCTAAACAGAGTATAGCATAGAACACAATGTAAACAGACTATGGACAATATTTTAAAGGACCCTGATTTGCCCAGCTGGTCACCACAGTGCAGAAGAAAATTGAAAAAGCTCAAACAGCAATAATTGTTGGCTTAGACTGTGGAGTGACCAAAGAAGGCCGAGGATCTCAAGCTGTGCCTCATCTCATCGTGGGTTAAAAGCTCAGAGATTAAATATGGCACTAACCCAAAATGTGTCTTTTGTGCCACGTGTAGCTATAGTTACAACACTGAAAATAAATTGGCTGCTGATAGAAGGTATGGTATGGTGTGAGCAAATGATAGTGATTGTTTTAAAGATGGTATTTAAGTCGCAATTGATACGTTTGTTTCGATACTCCTATCTGCCTACTTCACAATGAAACTGTTTAAGGCTCATTTACATAAAAACATTTTTTTGAGCTGTGATTGGATGGCCCTATTGTTAGCCACAGCCCTTAGTTGACAAAGATAATGGTGGTTGAAAACAAATATCCAGATCTACAAACCTAAATCAGACCCTGAAAGGAAAGACTTATGTTTATTTGTTCCCCGACGGTCATCACATCTAGTAGCTGCTCTGAATGGCTTTGTCAAACAACCAAAAAAACCAAAAACATGTGAAACTGTGAAAAGACCAGCCACTTTTTTTTTTTTTACAGTACTTATATAACAACTCTGGGTGCCAAATCCAGACTAGGCAAATCTTGTTGTCTTTAATATCCCTTAAAGTAACCATAAAAAATACAGTTTGTTTGATTTGGCAGTTATGGTGTTTATATAAACAGCTACACAAATCACTAATTTGCAACTCATTTTCTCTTCATGTTCAGATAGCTCTGTCAGGGTTTTGAATTTCAATGTGTTATATTTCCCTTTTTATTTCATTAAACCCCTCCTCTTGTGTTTGTACTCACTTCACTTCCTGTCTCTTTTCACCGCTTGTTTGATTATTTGCTCCTCCCTGATTAGTTTCACCTGTGCCTTGTTCCCTAATGTGTATTTAAGTCTGTGTCTTTATATTGTTTAGTGTTAATCACCTTACCATGTCCATATGTTTGATTCTGTGGATTTTGTGTTTTGGTTCTTGCCTGTCTTATCTGTTTGGATTAGGATTAGATCTCTGATATCTTTTATACTAATCTAATAAACCTAATGAACAAGATGCACTAATCTGCATCTTTCTGCATAGAAAGCATATTGTACACTGTGTTGCTGTAGTGATGTTTTGAGATGTGCAGCATTGATGTACCAGGATATTTTTATTTGTCTGGTGACACTAAAGATGCTTTTCCAGCCTTGGCTGAACAGAAAAGTATTCTATCTATTCTATTATTGTTTTTATTTTGGATTCTGGACTTTGGGTTTTGCCTTTCGACTGCGGATGTAAGTTTGTTCACATTGGTTTATTGTCAATATACCACGTTACACAGAACCTGTTCTGCCTGGAGGTACATTTGGGTCCGATCCTTGTTTTTGTGTCTGCGCTTGGCATTTGAGCTAAATATGACAGGTACATTTTTAAATAGTAGTTTTAGTGTAAGGTTCAGTTTCATATTTTACCTAGCTTCTGGAAATTTCACATTCTGGGGAAATAAGAGTTTAACCCATTACCAAAGTGATGCATTTAATGTGTTATTTAACATCTGCAATGCACTCAGACAGACATTACTTCAGGACCTGACGGTGTCACAGCACAGCAGTGTGTGGACTGCAGTAGGTGGCTGTAACACTGTTCTGTCATGTTCTGCTCCATGACCGCACACAAAACACTTAAACACATGTGTGCGTGGGAGCACACAGACATTTACACATGCATTCACACACTTAGAGACAAGCTTGTACTGTGCAGCAGGCTGTGGTGGCTCCAACGTGGGCTGACCACTGCGAACACGACAGTCTGTGCGTCTGACAGTGATGGATGGAGGATAAAACATGAAGACGGTGAACTGGATGGAGGGAGCAGAGAGAGAGAGAGAGACCAGACAGGGTGGTGTTGGTATTGATTGACTTCAAACCTGCTAATGTAACCCATCAGAATAGAGATGGACCTGCACTTACTTTCACACATGCTGTATATACACACACAAATGTATCATCAAGAATTGATGCTTCATCATACAGCAAGAAATCAAACTTGCTCCCAATATAAAACATAAAAAAGTGCAGAAATGTGACTGTAGACACTGCATCATGCACTTTTGATTGTGATCTGTGTTTCTAATATGTACTGACTGCTGCATGGTTATTGCTACCCAGTGGGAAGAATCTTTTGTAATTCTGCTTCCACATGATGCAGGACATCAGTTTAAAACACACACAAAATATATTTATATATATATATATACACCCACAACAATATACAATACAATACATGAGCACACCCTTATTTTCTTCCGAATTCACTATAGTAACTGCTTTTTATATGCATCTTTGGGGTTCAGACCTTTGCTGGACTTCACTGCAGAAATTCCTCCGACATACAATAATCCCATCACAGACAATCTCCTCTCATACATCACTTTGGTGATGTGTGAGTTTCCCTCTTTTAATGTATATATTATAGAGGGAATCATTTTGGCGAGTGGAAAATGCCCTGCTGAGAAAAAAAAACAAAGCCTGTCCTCTGCTGAATCTTTGATGGTGCGTATGATAATGCCAGAGATAATGACAGACCTTGTGGCCTTTTGTCATTCTGAAGACATCTGTCATTTAAGTGAAAACTGCCAGGTTTGTCATGAAAGGGAATTCATCATGCCTTTGAGTATGGCTCTATGATTAATTCAGGCATGTCAGTTGGTGAGTAAATGCTTCTTTATTCTCATGTAAGTGGTCAATATTAATAATGCACATGCGGGTCTAAGTTCAGCATCCGTCTTGGCAAAGTTCAACATGAAGGTTTCAGCAGCTGCGCATGCTTGTCACCACATTCTTATCCTTTCTTTCTCTCGCTGCCTCTTTTTTCAACTGCCAGCTTGCCACTCCATCCTTTCTCTGTCTTTCTGTCCCTGGCTCTGAAAGGAGCCGTATGGCTCTGACGCTTATTCTGATAGAAAGATGTGGCCCATCAGCGGTAATTGGAGGAGCTGCGGTGGTTAGGTTTCTCTAGGAGGCGGTGGCGTGATCGATCCCATGGATGGTGGAGGTGGGCATGCAGGCTGACAGCGCTGTATCCCCCACAGCTCCTGACAGCTCAATGAAGGCCAAGCCACAGAGCACAGAATGTCCTTTTACAAGAACAATTGTCAAGTGTGCGGGTCACCCTCAAGCTCCCAGAACTTACAGCCATCCAGTTAAATCATAATTACCCATTTAGTCAATTATCAGCAGGGCAGAAGCATGTTGAATTTAATGTTAGCCTTTCATTATCCTCACATTAAAGAATAAAGGAAACGTCAGAGGCCTAATAGTGATGATGTGATTTAATCATCTCCAAGGTGATTTATTTGCAAGATTTTACAGCATAATCTCCCGACGACCTCATACATCCTGTGAAGTATACAATTTAATTGCGCACTGTGTGTACCAACACAATGAAATAGCATGAGATGTGGATGATGGATGCAGCAGAGACTTCACACAAGCAGGATGATTTGCATACTTGACAATACACAGGCTGGTGTCAATACCGTGCTGTGTTTTCTCATCACAGCTTTGGAGAGCAGTCTTTGTTTGTCCTCCTGTTTATGGTTTTCTCATGACCAAAACTGTGCTGAGCTCAGCCTGGCCATTGGTTGCCATGGCGACGCACGGCAGCTGGGACTGATGCCGTGTTAGAAAAGCTTGGCACAGGGTAAATCAAAACAACTACTTATTTACCTTGCACTGTTGTCGTCATCCTTACCACTATTGGACCTCACGTTACGTATTGTATTAAGAGAGACCTGGTGACTCTGTTCAGAACCTGCTGGAAACCACAACAATACCAAAACAGAAAAAGGCCAGTCACCGTGGCTTTAAAATACCTTCTTGTCCAAATGCATTTCGTTGAGTCTGTTGAATAAATAAGTAAATGCACTCAATACACACAATCAGACAAAAAAATTGAAAGAGCCCTGCATAAAATTGGCCAAGATACTGTGTGTTCTACATATTAATTGTGCTTTAGCCTCAAATCTCTTTGCAGTTGTCTTCTTTTATTACCCTTTCTTGTGGTAAAATTATGAATTGCTCCAACGGCTGCCATTTCTTCGACAATATCAGGGCTTGTTGCAGGGTTTCAGCCCTATGACCAGAAATATTGTAACTGCATCAATTCCTGTGGCTCTGGCTTTGCAAAAAACCTCAACATTCTGGCTTAGAGCCAAAGCTATTAAACCTGCCCAGCTATGGCCACAGCGATAGCAGGCAATGCTGACTACTACACTGCAAAAAAAATTGGAAAACTTCGGCAGGGTCGTAGCCAGGATTTAAGACATACTGAGGTCAGTAGTCCAACTTCTAAACACATATGCCACCTTCTAAAATTTTTATTAATTATTAGGATTTGTCATATTTTATGTATTTAGTTAAGTATTTGACTATTTTATATTTCTTTAGTAATGTTAAAACCTGGTCTTTAAAATGGACTAAATGCTATTTCAAAACCTTTTCCACAAAGCCAGGATTAACCCCTTAATGCTGAATATTCGATACGTACCTGGGAACCTTCTACAAGCACTGGTTTCTCGTTTATGCCTGTTGTCACTAATTTGCATCATACCTGAATTTATCACTTTTCTATGTTCTATAGACAAATTAACAATTTACACTTAATTTAACATCAGCTTGAAAGCAAATGAAAACAGAAATATTTTTTTATTTTTTATTATTGTAAATAAATTCAGGCGTCAAGGGGATAAGGTTCTGGTATCTTTTGATCTTGTGATTGACCTAAACGTAGTCCAAATTTTAAATACTGAATCTAGAGTCATCATGAAATTTTCCTCACCCACCCGCAGCTTCATATTTTATGATGGTGTTAAGAATCAAATAACTCGTTCAGAGCAACACTCCTCCTCCAAGAGTTTGGCAAATACGTTTGAACAGCCTCCCCTCGAAGCTACCTGCTGATCCCCCTTAGGGAGAACTTCTGACAGAGATGGACAGGAGAAGGTTGTGGCTTTACAGGCAATCCCCATATAATATAACCCCTCTTCCCCCTGACACACACACACACACACACACGCACACACACACACACACCGATCCCTGTGAAGAATTTCAAGCCAGAGCCGGAGCTGCAGAGCCGCACAGGAATAACATCGGCAGCCTGAAGGTGCTTCTGGGTGAAACAGCCAGGATCCCAGTTGGTCTCCTGGCTATAAATAGATAATAGCTCCTGGTTGTGTCCTGTTGGAATGCAGCGCTTCTCTGAAATATTGTTTTGAATACTAACAAAAGCTCCTCCTTTTTATTTATGAATTTATTAAATTTTTTTGACCTTGAGTAAATCAAAAGCGCATCCATATAGGCACTACTAACGCAAATAGCTCACTCACTTCCAAAGTGAAGCAGCCACAACCTTTCACTAGATGCCTTTCATCTTCACAGCTGTCCCTCAACCTACCCAGGGTCATTTTCAGCCCCTGCAAGGCTTCAATTGATCCCAGAGAGATAGTCTACCCTTGGCTATTATGTTGGGAACTGCTGTTGTTTGCACTTGGCAGCTATTATGTTTGGTTTCGAGGCATTACATCAACAGAATGGTAAGAGCGGCAACGAATGCCACCAGGCACTTTGGAGGGAGACTTTGGAGGTGATGACATGCTCCAGGCTTGCAGTTCAGTTGCCTTCCTGTGATGAATGTTTATGAGCTGCTATTATCACATCTGCGGTACTTGCTATAGAAAGACAACAAGCCTATTGCTGCTTGAAATATTTATCATGTTATCTCACCTGGTTTGTCTTTTCACTGTATCATACTCTATATGATTACTGAACTTGTAACTGTTTGACTGAGGTCATTTACCAGCATGAAAGATCTAGTGTTAATGATGCATTGAAAAATAGGGCAGCCATGTCACACTGCCTGTCTGATCGGCGCGGTTTAGTTTAGGTCTTTGTGAGTTTTGTTTATTGGTCTGTACAGTATCTGTTTGTGTGTGTTTTGAGTTCCAGTTAGATTCTTGCCTTGTGTTTTGAAACTTGTTTGTGTCTGTCTGTTTTCCCTGCTGTCTCTCTGCCTGCCTGTCTGCTGTCTTTATTAGTATCACCTGTTTGTGCTCCCGCCCTCCTTGCTAGCCAGTGCTTAAATGTGTGTTACTTCTGTTCAGCCGTTGCTGGTTCGTTGTATGTTCATCCACTGCCGAGTGTCTTGCTTGCCTGCCCGTTTCTGCCTCGTTTTTGGATTACCCTTTGTTGAACTCTGGACTCTGCCGTAAGTTCTGTGGGCTTAAATAAATACCCAGAAACTGTACCTGTTCTGCCTCTGTGCCCTAACATGACTAAGAGTCTACAGCCATGTTAGCAGCCGTACTTAAGCACAGTGGTGTTTTGAGCTAAATGCTAACATCAGTGTACTAACATGCTCACAGTGACAGTACGGAGTCCAATCTGATACTTTTTTATTCATCTAAAAATGACAGCTGCCAAGTGCACACTCAAGCAACAATATGAAAATGAGATGAGACAAGTTTCATCCCAACGTTTTTCTCATTTGCCAAAGATGCTAAGTATACATAATAAAAATAATTCTATAGAGGACATCAGAAGATATGCAATGTTGTTTACATATGTATCCATCATATTGAAATAACAGCTGTAGCCTTACACACCTTATTTGTTGTTGCTGTTAAAAAAAAGTGTTACATATTTGGCTAAGCCATCAACTTACAGATTAACGTTAGAGACAGCTGATATGACCATTGTCATTTTAACTGGCAGAAGTCACAGTCTGCTAAAAATGACAAGCTGCTACATGAATGTTTTGCACACGGCGCTTTGCTAATTAGAGAGACAAGAGATAAATGATTCAATGACGGTTAGGAAGCATCGGACTGAATCTGAATATTAATGTATATAAACAAAACGTTCAGCTCCGCTTGATCGGAATTCATTCATTTGCAGGTATCTGGTCATTATCAACAGTACTGGAAATTGAAATTTTACCTGATGATGGCACTAGATGAAAAGTCAGGGGATCGCCATAGTCATTACACTTTACCCTCTTGATTATTTGTAGCGAATTTCTCTACATTCCATCCAAATATTTTTTTCTATCTGAACTACATATATCATGGAGGATATAAGTCAGTCATCCTCTGGTGACCATAGGAATCCATCCAATAGAGTTTCAGTACATCACTCTGGATAAAAATGGTGGACCAACAAACCATAGAGTCATGCCACTATTGTAGCTAAAAACCTCCAGAGAAATTTGAATGTAATGACATTTCACTTTTCCATGAAAAGTGAATGCAGTGAATGTCTCTGCATTAGAGCTGACCTCCAATAACATATCGTATTACCTACAGTACATGTTTCACTCCACAGTTGCACACTGACAGTCTGAACATGACTGGGGCAGCCTGTGCAGTCAATCAAACAATAAGAAAATCCTTCCAACATGCTCTAACAATTGAATCCTGTGCAAGCAGCAATTATATGTTGCTCCCTAAGGTACTCTCCTTGACACCCTAAAAAGGTAATATACCCTCTGCTGTAGAATGCAATCACATGGTTCATACTCCTTGTCTGCATAATTACAGGGGCTAGGGGAAATTGATGGGCTCTGCTACCCATAAAACTGGGGGCTTAAGTAATCTTAGTGAGAGGGGAGGCATTAAGAAGAACACGGATGTCCTTGTTGGATCAGTGATCACTGCGTAGCTTGGACAATCTGCCTCGTTTGGATAAAGACTTGGTTAACAGTTCCCTCACGGCATCGTCTGACAAGCAGCGTTGTGAGCAGCATGATGACTCCTACATCAGGTTTAAATATAACAGTGGGCTTTATGTAATGCTCAACTGCAATAATGTACAACGTAAGCTACAGGTGAAAACATTGATTTCGAGTTTAAGAACTAAATCTATCTATCTATCTATCTATCTATCTATCTATTATGAGACAGAAGGAATCCTCGTGACAGAAACTGCATGAACGGACAGCGCATTTCTATCTAGATGAATCTCTACTGACAGGTCCGATCAGAACAGAGACAAATGACGAGGCATCCTCCCCCATCTGCCGTCAGCAGGCCTGACAGAGCACTGTCTGGTTCACTCAGCGCTCTTTCAGGCACTACTTCACATTCGATCAGGGGATTTTGACCTCTGCATTCTTATTACATGATGCTTCCTCCACAGTCACAACAACCAGTGTGCCATCGCTGGTGACTGCAGAGGGTGTTGTGAGTTGATGTTGCTGACAGTTGCTGTGGCATTTCATCTTGATTTGATACAGTGGTATGGTCACTTGGCGAAGGACACATTTTCTATCCACTGACTGAGGAGCAGGGAAAACACCGTACTCTGCAGAAAGGATGCAATCAAATTCATGCTGATAGATCTGGAGGTACAGTAGTAGTTCATTTATCTGATGGCTGATTCGACAGGACTGGGAGAAGCTACACTGCCCATTTCATCCAAAAACTTTTTAAAAATGTGGAGTCCAGCACATTTTATGCTCCCCTCAGGCTGTATTTGCTGAAAGTCTTTTAAAAGTCTTTTGCAAACCTCTCAAATGGATTCTTGTCATTTTATAATGAGGCTTCCATTCTATAAATCTTCAAAACAAATCATAAAATAGGCACCCTGTAGCGATTGTTGAAAGATCTGTTAATTGATTTGATACACTCCTGGGATTGCCAGTCAAGACCTTTGCTTTTGGCATTAACATAAAGGTTTTCGTCTGATGGGGTATCTCTGGGCTGTGAGCCATTATAGCCAAAGCTCCAAGTGATCAAACCCAGGAGACAGACCATCATTTGGGCCTGAAGATGCCTTTCCTTTGCCAGTTTCCTGGAGAGCCTGCATGGGAAAATCGCTCTGTATTGGCTTTTTGTTCCTTCCATTTAATTGCTGCAGAGCTGTGATATGTCAGCTCTGTCCACGGGAAGAAACTGCCTCTGTCTCACTTACAAGATGGGGTTTCCTGCCATTAAAAAGATCCTCATTCTAATTGCAAGTATTTTGTGAGACAGACACTTTAATGAAGGGAGGGCTATGCCAACATGGCAGATCACATTACAAACACCAGAGGTAGTGTGGCTTAATTGCTGACCGGGATAAAATAAACTGAGCTTGTTGGATGTATTTCAGGTGTATAATCTATTTGCAGCCTGCCGATGTTATAAATCCTCTGATCTGCATATTTCACTGATCAGATTAATGGCAGGAGAGATTCCAATTTTCATTGCTGAATCCAATTACCTATCCACTGTGCACTTTGCATGAGTTTTGCACCATTTGCCTTTGCTTGAATGGGCGTGAATAGCAATTTTTTGGCATACAGCATACAATATGTTTGCATACAGTACGTGTATGTATACATGGAACATATATTTCAAAGTCTACTGTGTTAATGTAGGTATATACAGGAATGTCTTAAGTGTTGTAGGAGTAACCTCTATTTGGGGACTGACATACCAAGACTGCATGTTCGCTAAGGCTCCCTGCGGACACTCAACCATGCGTAACACTTGCTCAAGGCAAAAAAAAGAAAAAGAAAAGGGGCTTTATGAGGAGCTGGATAGGATGTACTGCAGCAGTTGGTATGAGACTAGGAATTCTCCACAGTGTTACCACAGAAAAACTGACCTCAGTGTCAGTCAGTGTGAGTGACTGACATTAAATTGGAGGGCATGGAGGTCTAAAGCTTATTCTTTTATCTAATCTCAAAGGGGAAACTGTGGTACAACCTGCATTTCCGACATTTTTGTGCCTGCAGCACACAGCAGAATCATTTATCAGCTGGTAAAGAGTGCACTCCTCATAATGTTATACAGCACCGCCTCCCCCATTACACACACACATAAGCTTTGGGAAATACGTATACACATGTTAAGTTCTTGCAACAAAAGTACTGTTCTATCAAATTCATGTTTCCAAGGGTTTGGGAAAATGTTCTACTTTACCATAATATTACCATGAACATTTTGAAAACTACTGAGATGGGATTGCAAGGGAGTGGTATTAGTTTGATTTCAAACCATTCTCTCTCTTCAGACTGGATGCAAGGGAAGATCTGATGCAAAAGAAAGCTTTTGTTAAGACAACAGGAGTAAACACGAGAGGTCCAAAGAAAAAACTACTGGATTTTGTAGTCAAGTTTAAAGTCCCTCTAAATCATAGGCACACACTGTACACTTAGTGCATGTTGTTAGCTTACTACAGCTACTGTACAGTCTTGTGAGTCTAGTTTGTGGCGGCACTCCAGCGGACAGATTTATGGAAGTAAACCCAGACCACAATTTGCTTTGTATTCAGTTTTAACACACAGACAAAAAGTTCCACCAAGTATGCTATGTATTAAATGTTAAAAAATCTTGTTAAAGGAGACCTATTATGCTTTTCCACATTTTATGACTTTTCTACAATGTTATAATGTTGGATGTTCATGTTAAACATGGCCAAAGCTTAAAAAAATGAGGTTAAAGTATTTAAAAGAAATCCCTGTGAGCAAAAACCTCAGATTTCCTCCTGTACCGAACGCTCTGTTTTGAACTGCTGTTTCTACCAAGGGCTCCGTTCTATGTAATACGGAGCCAGACTGAGCCAGACGGAGCTGGTGTTCCATATATGGGCGTGTGCTCCCATAGCAATGGCTCAGTCTGCCTGTTCTGCCCAACAACAACAGCCTGGTACCATGCTTCAGGTCTTGGCCAATCAGAAGATAGTGGGCTTTGAGAGGGGGGGCCGTAAAGAGACAGGAGCATTTGCAGCTTGTTTCACACAGAGGCTGAAATGAAGCCCTAAATGAAGAGTCAGTATAAGAAAATAAAATTTTTTTTTTAACTTAAAATCATGCGAAGCTGCCATACAGGAGTCACAGAACTACAATATAGGACTGGAAAAGCAGTTTAATAGGTCTCCATTAACTTACAATCTAAGTAAGAAGGGAATAAAGATTAACTTGATTCCTCTTAACATTATTGCACTTATACAAAGACAGTGTATTTTTGCATCTTGAGAATGTGGACAGTCACTAATAACTATGAAAATTACAAAACTATAATGTTTCCAAAACAGAATCTTTAAAAATTGAAGCGTGTAAAGGGCCTTAGGTTTATTCGAGCTGTAATCATAATCATAGTTAGTTTACTGAGAAACTAAAGTGCATCATTATGGTCAGAGGGGTTGTATAATGTAAATGTGGTGCAATGCATTGTTAATGATACTGCAGTTTCTTAATAATCTTTTTCAAACAAAACCAAGCAATACATTTAATTAAACTAAATATATTTCTCAAATCCAATACATTTCCATATGAAGCTGCACTGCTGTGAGCACTAAGCACAAAGTGCAATCAAACAGGCTCCGCCTCGGTAAACAAAGCTAAACTTGCATCTACTTGCATCGAAGGCAATACCCACTGTGATTATTTACCACCCTGAGCACTCAGCAAAAATCAATAACATGTGCAAATATCAAACTAAACAAGATTTCCAAATCAGTCAAAACAAAAAAAATCCTCTAAACTACACTGAGACACATCACAGAGCCACTGGTGATAAGAAATTATCCTGGGACATTTAAGTTTTATGGATTCATTTGCATTTGGGGCATGGATGGTTTAAGCTGCAAAATGAAAGTCAGAGTCAAAGTCAGTTCATAATTAGGCCAACACAAAGTGTGTAAGTATGTGCATGCATGCTTGTATGTGTGTGTGAGATAGAGAGTGTGCGTGTGCATGCAGTTCCCCTCTCTTGACCTGTAAATGGAGAAACTGACAAGTTTTACCCCTCACATTTAAATTTGAACCTGCATTAATCAATAGTTTTAATACTGACATTGAATACATTGACTGCATTATGTAAAAGGTTCACTTATAGTGCCACATAAGCAGCTCTATGGAACTTTTTTAAAACCTCTTTTATTTCATTGTTTAGGTTTTAATCTCAGTCTTAGCTGTTCTTTATAACAACTGTTGGCAGATAAACCTACTGTACATTAATTGCCCAGCCTGTCTGACAATGTGACAAGGCACTAACGATGTTTCTCTGAATATCTGCATCTGACAGACAAGTTAGCATCTAGCTTAGAAACGTATCCGAATATCTAGCAAGCTAAATACCAAGACATTTTTCTCAGCATTTGGTGGAGACGATTACACAGCAAAAAACTAAATGAATATAAGACTTATTTCCTCAGGTAACCAGAAAAAAAACTATAAATTATGTGTCTACTGAATACAACAGTAAGGAATGTTTTCTATAACATTAGGCACAATAACTTCTTGGCTAGTCAGACAGTGCTGTTTGTGTATCAGTGAGCTTGGTTTTTCTACTCCCTAGTGGCCAACTGAAGTGATCACAAATGCCACTTTACGATAACTACCGAAAGCTATGGTCAATGACTGCCAAACACAGCAATAAACTTCATCATCGGCATCATGGACATGCAGTCACAAGATAAAGCTAACTGACTGCCAATCAACAGAGATGGACAATAAAGGCCGGATATACTAACAACCCGAATAGAGTAAATTGAGCATGCATTCTAAAATATTGCACGTGTTATTGTAGTACTTGTTATGGGTGATTAGCTAAGAATTATTGCGTAGATAACAACAGGTGCAAACAAAATGGAGGTGGCAATATTTAAATGAGGGTTTTGCGTGTTTTAATGATTTCCGCTATCGAGAGTCGTTAGGAAAACAGCCACTTCATAACAACCTTGGTTTGTTTCATTCAGTGCGTCCTGAGTATGTGAAAATCGTATGTACCTACCCATCCTGCCTAAGATTGCACTAAGTACTTGGGACAGTACACCTGAAAAACTGCTTTGGGAAACCCCAGTAGAAACAGCTACAGTATGCTGGAATGACCCAGACACGAGGACAGGTTGCGAACTACGGAGGAGCAAGTGGGAATAAGACATGAGCTCCCCTAAAAACATGATTTGTGAAATTTTGTGGGGTCTCTAAAATATTGACAGTATTCTTTTTGTCAGTAATTTCTATATTTCTGTATCATCATGGATCATGCTTAAAATCAGGAGCGCCATGCTTCATCTAGCCAGAGGGAATGATCACCGACCGTCCGCAGCGTGCCCAGTCGCGCCGCGATCTCCTGTCCCTGGGCCTGTACGCCCCAACACCCTATTCCCTCTTCAAAACCTACAATGGGCTGTGTCACTACTACAACGGGTGCGCTGTTAACAGTTGGTGATCGTTCCCTCAGACTGGAAGAATTTTACGCGTGATCCATGCACTACTGCAGCTGGGGGCTCTCTGCAGCGCCATGCAACTTTCTAAATTCTTCCATCTCACGGAGAAAAGAAGTCAGGTTGAACCCCCCCCCCCCCCCGAAAGCTATGGTATGGTTTGCACACTGTGCGAGGAAATGCAGAATTGCAAGAAGTTTGGGCATGGCAGGTATTGCATGACTTCTTGCTCCAAATCAGCTCTTAGGTCAGCCAACAGCTCCAATATGTTCCTCAGTCATGCCAAAAATATTGACATGGATGGAAAAAACCCTTTCTCAATTCAATTCAATTCAATTCAAATTTGCTTTATTGCCATGAATGTTATTACAACAGTATTGCCAAAGCATCAAGGAAAATGCAAAAAAACAATTCTATTCATTTTGTTCATTGAATAAATAAAATGAAATAATTTTATTTCTATATTAGATATGGAATAATATTATCTATAAATTTCTTTTGGGCGTAGAGTTATGGCTGTTCTGTTCTATCCCGTGGTACATAATCCAAATACTGAAAGACAAACAAGATTCAAACTATGCAGCTTTCAGTGAACATGGTACATGGAGCTCTCTTAACAGCAGCAAAGAGCCTGCCTCTCTCTATGACTGTCCCCACATAAAAGACAACTGAATTGAACATCATACAGTTTGGTCATCATGGTCTCATTCTTCCTGTGTTGACCAGTAATGTTCAACACAAGTAGTCTGCAGTTTGGAGCACTTAGGCGGTGTTGTAGTCACACCTCGATTGCTCTGCTGCTGGTTCACAGCACGGACTACACTGTGATTTCTGGAAAGAGACACATTTAGTCTTGCGGCACAGAAAGCCATAAAGCCTACTGAATGATCACCTTTTTTCCTAAATGTATTTATGGGCTCTGTGAAGCTGTTACATAAATGTTAAAAATGAACTATTATAGATTTTGCAGCTAATTCAATAGAATAAGCTGTCTTCTGAGATAAATATTAATTATACACACACACACACACACACACACACACACACACACACACACAAACACACAAAGTAAATTATTATTTTTGAGTGAAAGTTTTAAAGTGACTCCACTACAGTTACTGCTCAGTATACGCGCACGTAATGGGGGACGGCAGTTATTTTTCAGAGGACTTTTCGGGGCTTTGAAAGGAACGTGTATTCTTCCTATTTCTTGGCCACAACGTTCAAGTCATTGTGTCTTTTCTGCCCAGCATACTCTCCTCCCATTTCAACAGACTTCTAACAATATGCATTGAAGCCTCCAGTTGATATGGGGCTTCAAATAGAATCACTTCTCCCTGCTGCCTGCCTCATCGTGGTTCCAAATGCAAAATGTGATTTACGTCTCCACAAGTCTCCACAAGTCTCCACAGCCTCCTTCAGCTGCATCTGTCTCATTGTCGCTGCACACTTTTAAGTTCCAATTTGGGGCCTTATTGAAGCCAGCTTAAAGTGCAAAGTGCAATTTGTCATGCAAGACAAAAGGTTCAGAGGCATTTTATGAACTCGGGGAATAATCAGTGGCCAGGGGAGCACACATGGATTAAATATAAGTGGTCTCTGTCCGTTTTGACCAGGCTGGGACTTCCTCCAAAGCTCCTACCCGACTCACCCCCCAGCAGGGACTTCAACCCTCATTTGTCACCTGTGCCACCAGGCCTGAAGAGGTTGTCTGGTTTTGACGAATGGAGCAAGGGCTCCTGTCCTTACTCTGCCATCCATCAACTTCTGTGGATGTACAGCATTAAAGACAAACAACTCTTGCTGCCTCTGTGAATCTGGTAGAGTTCTGACACCTATAGTCCAAGATTGGCAAGACAAGAATCTTAAAAAAGTTGGGTTCGGGCTAGAGTAGGGCTAAACTTGGGCTTTTGTTTGATGAGAAATTTAGTCTTTGTGTTGCATTTTTGCACACATCTACTGTACATTCTGTTCGTCTGCATAGTGTTCTTAAAAGCCCAAGTGATGCATTAATTGATCCTTACCTTAAAATTTCCATGTGTTTGTCGGAGAAAAAGCAAAATACAGGCTATGTCAGTGGTCAAATCCAATGGAAGCCAATGAATTACGATTAATATCATGTGAAAAATGGACAACAGTCATGCTGGCCATTTTTAATTTCTCTCAGATACTCCATTTTTGCAGGAATAGCAAAAACAGGACAGCGTGTTACTTGCATACATACTGTGGAAGAATTTTGTTTCTTCACTTAGCCTGTAGCAGCTTTAAATGTATGTTAGGTGTTGAGCTGAATGGATTTTCTCCAGGAAATGTCACTCAAAAATAACTACGAAGGCAATAATAAAACATTTACAGAATCTGTCAGACTCGTGTCCTTGGATGGACGCTTTGTGACAGCTCAGACTTGGGTATTTCAGGCCTGCGCAGACATCTAGTCTCATGGTCTTTGGACACACTGGTCCCACTCATTCAACCACTCTTCAAGTGTCAAATATAAGTCAACACTACATACTGTAGGTGCACAGCTTTGACAGAGCACTTTCAATAAAAAATGGAGCCCAGATGTGTGGCTGCGGCTGAAATCCAAACACATCAGAAGCCTATTCTCTCCGGAGAAGAGGAGCACAAATGAGGTGCTCATCCCCTCTCCGTCTTTTAGAGCTCCATCTTTGTATGTTGCTTCTGCCTCACACTTTTGGGAAATTAAGGCCAGGACTGTAAATGTAATTTGGATGAATGTGTCATAATATATACAGTAGACAGCATCGCAATGCCTTAGTAAAAAACAGATGTGAAAAACAATATATTTATTCTCGTGACCATGTTATTTTGAAACTTCTGAAACAGAGGATTAACGTGGATCAGGGACGTGCACAGGGGGGTTGCTCTGGTTGCCCGGGCAACTGCCCGTTTGCCTTTCCTGACTCAAGTTGCCCTTCCGACTCGCCCTTCCGAGAAAAAAAATAAAATAAAAAAATAATCGCGATCGCAAAGCCTCATTCACTTCCATTCGGGCACCGAAAGTGAAAGTCAGTAGGGGAAGGGCAAACTCTGTTTAAGTGGCTGCACTGCTGCAGCGCTGCCTGCACTTCAGTCGATTCTGTTCCCTACCGGAATTCCTGTTTCCTTCCTTTATGCAATCATACTACAACAAATCATGCGTAGTTTTGCCCAGTTACCATACGTGATACGTACCAACAGAAGTGAATACAAGCTAGAAGCGCAACTGAATGTACGGGAAGCCAAAAGGTTAAAAAAGGATTGTATTTTTTTCCGAAATCTAAGCGTTTTTTTTATTTAATATTTTATTAGAAGCGAGTTTTCCCCATCTGTCAATTCAATCTAGATTATTTATTTTAAAATAAAAAATAATAATGATTAAAAAAAACAATAAACAATAATAAGGAACTCTTTTCTCATATGTATTTTGGTGACATTTATATTGTTAATACATTTTGGATACTGTGTTTAGTGCCTTTTTTCAGGTCAGAGCAACTGCCCTTCAAAATTCCTGTGCACGTCCCTGACGTGGATGACAATTCATTTACAAGTTGACTCCTTGCAGAAGCTTTCTTTTGTGGATTTTATTCATTTAAAATTAGCTATACATACTTAAACAAATTGCCTTTTGTCACAGATGCCATCTCTCTCCAATCTCCCAAAATGAGACAGTTGAATGGACCCTGCCATGACATTGAATGAACCTCTCACATACTAGCAAAGGTTCTTCTAGAGATAAGGTTACTATTACGGCAGGTTCCAAACCTCTCTCACTCTGCCTCTATCTCTATCTCCCCCTCTTCCCTCTCTGTCTTCCCAGAACACATCCCTCTTTTTTCCCCCACTTCAATTAACAGTAATAGAGTCTGGGCATATTGCCTCTTGTCCGTTCATCTTGGCAGCCACATCCCCTGCTCTGTCTTCCAAACACCAGACTAGGTTGCAATTACATTACGGCTCAGTGGTATCAGGGGTGCCTGTGTCAAGGTGATACCATGTGAGAAAACACCTGCGTGTTCACTGTGACCTCCAAGCTGTAGCGGTGGGAGTGGGGCTCTACAGCTGACACCGTGTCTCGAATCAACCTCAGTGCCTTCAGGCAGAACGGAGGCCCATACAGACTGCTGGTTTCATTGGAAGGCTGTTTTATGCCCAGGGGGAAAAGGCTCCGGTGGTCTTCAGAAGTAGGTCTTCTTTCGCAGGATAAAGACATCATGCTTAACCTTGAGATGTTACCTTGGGCAAATTGATTTGAGCTGTCATAATTCGGCAGTGAGAAAAGTCAGTGTTTGTAGCTTTGTAGGCTACGTGCTGCGTGTGCTAATCTGAGCCTCAAATGCTCACTCTTTGTCTTTTTTTTCTTTCGTACCATCAGGGATTTTTGATAAAGGGATATGCTCTCCTGCCATGCTCCCAAAATATGTTTGGATTCAGTCACCGCTGGCAGATTAAATGCGAGTTTTTAAGGTTTATTAGCTTTTATTGTCTTTATTATGATGTATGTGCACATTTCACTGCCTACTTTAGTTTTATTATTAGTTATTTTTTGATCACTTTTATGTAGGTGTTAGTGACTCATGATTGCACAGTTATGAAATAAAGAGGTGATTAATGTGATCACACTAAACAGAGACAACTAGAGATGCAGGATGGGACAAATTAAACCTATGAGTCAGTGATTTCAATTTCTCATTTTTAAAAGTAGCAAAAATGTATTATTTTTTGTCTCTTGTTGGACATAAAACAGGTATTTAAATGGAAAAAGTGCAATGCCATTTTGATATGGTTCCACTGACACAAGGGTCACACACATAACTATATACATAAACAAAACTGAATGCCTGTTTGTCTTGGACATGCAACAAAGCGTTTGCATCACATTTGAAGGCGTAAACACACACTGGAGATCCATGACATTTTGGAGACATGTTTAACCTTTCCTTTGTGACTTTATACCTCAGCTACAACCTTACTGAAAAATATCCTGTTGGTTGGATCTCAGTGAGATCACAAAAGTACAAATCTATCTCTGCCTGTTGGTAATAAGGAACAGTGTGATTTCATTGATTGGGTGGTTAGCAAAGTCTGCTTTGCTAAGCGTCCAATCAATGAAATCCTATTCACACTGTTCCAATCTCCAGTGATGACAAGGTGTCTGTAAAATGGGTTCTTATCATGTTGCACTGACTTAATGATCAGTATTTGTATTTGAATGTCAGGCACTTCTTTCTTCAGTTCATGTTAAGAAAATCACATGATTCTGGAGCATTTTACATCATGCCCACCTGCTGCTGCAAGATGGAACAGTGCACTTATCAGATTGGTGTGAAGCTTAACACCAGCCACACTTTGAAGGATAACCTTTCCTCTTTATTTAAATGGCTTAAATCTTCTTAGATTTGGCCCTTTGGCTGATTTAGTATGCCACTGTTGCTGAGTGCAGCCTCACTAAACTCTCATTACACAGCATTCAGGACCAACCAAAGCAGCACAACTCCACCAAAATGTTAGCATTGCTTCATTTAAGCGGCTGCAACCTCATGCCTGATGCATTGTGCCTCAAATCTGGCCATATACTGTCTCATGTGAATAATATCTTCTATTTGCTTGTCTGTAGTATATAGCGTTTTGGGAGATGGTAGATGTTTTGGACTGGAGGAGGCGTCTTTAGCAGCCTAGATCTGATAATCAAATTCAGGGATGTATCAGAAGAGAATGACAGTGAAATTGTTAAGATATTTTAAATCCTTTCCTTAGTTCCCTTTTATATTCTTCTTCTGTTTGCACCTGGGGCTGTGTAGGGTTTGTTTTTTATTAAATCATGGCTCTTCTTACATAATGTATGAAAGTATAAGTTATATCCTTACTTCAGCTTATTGGGTTTTGTTTTTGATGTAGTCTTAGACCTTAGACCTTGCCGCAGCAGCCCGGATTCCTGCAGGTTGTCCCCCCCCTCTCTCTCCCACATTTCCTGTCACTCTCGAGCTGCCCTGCCACAAATAAAGGCTAAAATAGCCCTAAAAATATATTTAAAAAATAATACACAGACAGAAAGACATCACTGAAACTAGTAAATCTGCAAGTAGCCTATTTTAATAACCAACAATATAAACCACAAAGTGCATTCTAGGTTGAACAAGATCAGAATGGAAATGGATAAAGATGGATAAAGTAATAGATTGAAAGTGTCCTTTACAAACAGTGACTATGACAGAGCATTTTCAACATGTAAGCCAATCTGAGTCGTTTCACTGTAACTAAATTGGGGACAATAGAAAATTCTTCCACAGACTTGTACAGAACTTCATATTTTCAGAGAGGCTTGCAAAGGGAAATGTACTCAGACTGAAGTGAAAGTTGATGAGATTTTAAAATGGAACTTCTCAGTTGAGGCTTACATTTCAAAAGAACCAAGGGAGAAATGCAGTGTGACACACTTCTTTGTGATGCCTTTCTCCTAAAAATGAAGGTCTTAAATTTATTTCTGGAAGACAGAAAAAAGGAATACTACTGTACTGTTACTGCTAATGTTTTCGTAGAAACAATGTATTTTAATTTATAATCGACTTAACTCCATACCTCCACTCAGAAATACATGAAGCTATAGAGAAAGTGTGCACTCGCAGCAGCAGCAACAACATCCGTGTTTCAGCCATATAAATAAGAGCAGGTGTGACCCATATTTACAGCCAGCCAGGTCCCATAAATATCAATCAGCCAACGAATATGCTCTGATTAGACTGAAAATGATGCATGGCTAATATGTGTCGTTCTCACTATGAGGTAATAATGATGATGACGGCCAAGGGCAGTGTAAATCAGCCGCACAGCAAATGAGGCCGACTTACAATTACAGAAAAGTATTACAAACTTGAAATTCTTTCTTACTTGACTACCAATGCAATAAACTAATGACAAACTGTATTAAGATCATCAAAAGGATCTACGGTAAAATATAAAAAAAACAATGACAATTTGTCATACTTATTGAACCCATGCTTTAGGGCGTCATTGTACGATATCTTATTTGACCAGAGGCTATCACCCTGGTTACAGCATCCTAGACGGCTACAAATACCACAGAACCTGTTCACCAGAAAAATACATCAGGGTTACAACATGTGACCCTCACAGACACACACACACACACACACACACACACACACACACACACACACACACACACACACACACACTGTTATGAAAGGCTTACACACACAAAGGCACACCAGGAAGCCCGATACAGAGCGGGTGTCTTACTGATTATAAACAATGTGAGACATCTCAAGGCTGCTATCCTGCTTCTCGCAGCATGGTAAATATTGTAATGTTGCGCTTTGTCTCTTTATTCCTCGCCGGCTTTTCCAGACAGTGTTTGGCTTTCTCACAATGTCTCACCCACCGTTTAAACAGAAGTCTAAAGTTCATCTATATCCTGTCTCTACCTAAGCTCGCCTGTGACAGCTACAAATTGTACAAGAGTAGCAGCAGGCAGCTGTGGCAGAGGCATTTTAAACTTGAGACAAACACATCTACATTACAGTATCTTCGATTAAAGGAATAGTCCAATTAACAAAATCATACAAAGTAGCTGTTTCTCTGCCCTTTGCACAGTGATTAAACACCTCGTAATAGTAGTCACAATATGTGGGAAAACACTCCTTGTCCTGTGCAGTCATCAGTCATCTTTTGTAGCACTATATATAAAGATTTCAGCGCTGCATGGGAATACAACATGAGCCACACACCCAGAAATCCATATCCATTATCGTGGCATGCATGCTTTTCATTTGCAGTATGCCGTGGCTGGAGCCATATCGATTTTCCCTGCTTTGTACATGATGTAAAAGTTTGTTTTCCCTCTCTGTGTTTGAATTCAGCATGTTAAAAAGCACATTTGGACAGTATCTGTCAATCATAGGTGATTATCACCAATGGTGTTGGTGCAGTGAACTCATGTACGGCCAGTGAACCGTGTAATTGACAACTTTGTTATAATTTTTTATTTATTTAATTTATAAAATAATTTTCACCAAAAGTTGTTTGATCATTATGTTGTTCAGAAGTTGGAAAATGAGCAAACAGAGTATTATTACTGTTTTTTACACCTGCAATAAAATTATTTTAAATATACTGTGAATTAAAAATTTCACTTACGACTTATTATTTCTTATAAAATCATTTGACTAAATTTATTATTATGTTATTAAACACCTAACTCGCAACCACTACATTACAAACTCACAATTTTGGTTTTTACAGTAACAAAATAATAACTTGGAGAAGTGCTGTGGGACTGAGTAGAGATTCATTACAATTGTTAAACAAAGTTATTATCCTGACTTCATGTGTGCACCGTTTTAAATGTAGGGCTCACTCCCAAATCATCACATATGGATGCTTGGGCAAGACCCCTTTAGCATACTTTTTCAACGCTACAAGAATTAAATGTCAGGTGATAATATAAAGAGGAACAAACTCCACATTGGTGGTTCAAACAAACACTAGACTTTCCCCCAGGAGGCCGGTGTTTGTTTGTGAAACCAACAGTCACCACTGAATTCTATTTAAGCTTTGTAACTTACTTTTGTAACTTAATGTAACTAAGCCACTTACTTTAACCTAACCAAACTGTGAGTGTTTCACAACTTTAACCACGTGTGTTATTGCTAACTTAACCGGATGATGCATATTTATTGTTGTTAACTTGACTGTGGACCCCTTTACATCCAGAAATGATGCTAAAGCTATACCCAGTATGTCAAAAAGTGACGCCAAGTGTCCATATGTGAGGACTTTGGAGAGAGAATGTGTTGAAACATGAAAGGCAGCAGGGGTAACTTATTGTAGTGCTTTTTCTATTAAGGTATTTTACATATTCAACATTTGCAGTCAGAGGTTCATCCCTCTTGTGCAAAATAAGAGCATGTCAATTTAATTTCACAAATGCTGTAAAAAATAAAATATATATTAACACTGATGGGTACATTCAGCACATGCACACACATACTCACACACACTAAATCCATTGCAGCAAAAGAAAATGTCACCCTCATATGACAAATCTGGAATCACACGGAAAAGAGGCCAGCCTCTTTCTGTGATGTGCTCTTCTGTGTAGGAATTGTGCTGACCCTCTCACTCCCCTGCTGCCTTCTTGTCCAAAGGCTTATGATCAAACACTACAGCAAATTAATTTTTACACAACTGGACACTGATGGAATTTAATATTTCCCCTCCAAGTCTTTAATTGCACCTGAGCAACTTGCTCACGTCCCTTTGTCCTCTGTGTAAAAAACAGTCATGACTGATGACTCGTCCCCTCGTGTCTTTTAGTGTGCAGGCAAGAGTGACACAATCATGAAGCAATCAATTAAACACACCTCCTCTAAATGTTCTTCCAGGAGCCTGATCATGTTTCCTGACTGCCATGCTTGCATATAAAGTTCACTGTGGTGAATCCTAGTTCAAAAAGTGGCAGTGCTGGTAAAAATGAAGCAAAATCTTTTGTGTTTTGCTGTTCTTATGTCTTGTTGCCTGTTAAAGTGTAAGAAGGTCGAACACTAGGGGTTAGAAATTCCTGAACCAAGCATTTTCATTGCTTTTGAAACTGTAAGTGGTTAGAGCGAGATGAGCCTAACACATAAGAACAAATTAATGATACTCAACAGAAGAACAAAATGCAATGCAGTAGTGAAACAGTAATCTTAACAGTTAGGTGATGAGAAGAAAACCAGGTTTTGACCTTTCTGAAGCCCTATGCTTCTAATCTTTTTAATTGTTTAACCACGGCACTTGGAATATCAGTGGGTCTGTCATTAGCCAATGAGCCAAAGACTGCGGCCGCTTCAGCTGATAGTCCCTAAATTGGGCTGATGGTCATCCATGCCTGAACTGTAATTTGCTTCATTGCTAACTACAGTCAATAGGTGCTTTGCCATGCCCATCTGACAATGCAAGACTGCCTGCTACTCCTGTCTTGTTTGTCTTTGACAAGAAAAAGGTTTTCTTAGCTGTGATTGCAGTAAGTACCCAGCTTGTCAGAACCCATTGCTAGCATTTGATTTGAATGGCGTTGAACCTGATTGCAGTGCAGGGCGAAACAGCTTCATGCAGTGGAAAAGGACCCAGCTCTGTGTTCTCAGCCAAAAGCACAGCTTGGTTTCTTTCACTTGGTCTCTGAAAATGAGCATGTCAGTACAGCCATTGCACACGGCTGCATAGGCCCCTCTGGCATGATTCCTCCCCGACTGGATCGATTCAGTCTCTGTTTATATCATTAGCTTGTAGCGTGTAATCAATCATGCAAGGGCATTTGTTTCAGGCCTACAACCCACTGCGTTTTATAACCCAGCCCCTATCCTTAGTGTGAACATTGTTCTGTCTACAGTTATCTTTAGCGATGACTGCTACAATGAGCTGCATGTAACTGAGCGCAGCTTCTTGGCATTCATTCAAATGATCCTCTTTCAATAATGCTAAGTGATGTGTCCATGCAGGCACAAAAGGACAAAAGACACATATGCATGAAACATGTCTACACATACACAGACACCTGCACTCATGATTATAAAGAATTCTGAAATCAAATCACTCTACTGCTGGAAAGAGTAATTAAGTAGGTGTTTACTTTGTCTGTGTTTGCACTACTAAAATGATGTGCTTTTATGTCTTCCCTTATTGTTTTCATTAAATCACAAGCTTGAGCTAACATCCATTTACCCACATTTTATGAGGTTATCATACCAAACTCAATTTAAACTGAAAGGAGGGCTTAATGGGGTAAAAACAGGAAAAGATATTACTGCAGTTCAGGGTAAAGTCAAATGTACTTGTTCCGGATTTGACTGAAGTTGTTGTGTACATGAATCATATCAGGGCGACAGATGTAGGAGCACTGGACACCATCAAACGGTGGCTGGCTACAGAGGGAACTCAGCCTCAGGCCAAGCAGCAAATGCTGCCATTGCCAATTTCACTGAGCCACTTGATCACCATACAGTACTTTCGACACCAACCCATCACATAACGGCGTCACTAGGCAGCACAAACAATTATTACGCTGTCCTAGATACCTAGACGGCATTTAATGGAACTGCCACTTTATCTACTCAGCAGGGGTTCACGGTAGGAATTTGCAACAAGTGTCTCTGGCAAAATACTTTTTCTCTGTTCCCTTTGTAATTCACAAAGATGCTGGCTGATATAAACAAGACATTCACTTGAGTCTCTTATGGGAACTAAATGGCTACAATACTGATTCATTCCCACTGAAATCCTCTCAAACTGTACTAGAGTTTTGAGAGGAGACAATATGATCGGCCCCTCCGTGCAAAGTTCTGTTGCTCTGTTAAAAAGAAAACTAGACAGAGCCATTCAGAAATCACCTGTCTAACACAGAAATTACTCTCGTTGAATTACTCACTGACGACAGCCAGAAAATGGTGCAGGACAATGATGATATTAATCCTTTAAGTTTCTTCAACCTGATAAACCAATGGTTCCCTGAGATGACTATACACGTGGGTGAGTGGATCATCCAGTAAATGAATGCGCAAGTGAAGAAAAACAAACCAATTTAAGAGGTTCAGTACGTAGTCCTAATATGGATTTCATTAAGAACTAACAGATATCAGATATTCAACTCATTTGTTGTCTTGAGCCCCTTTTATTGCAAATGGTTACTATTTAGATTTAACATGTCCTAAAGGTCTGTATATTTTCTCTTTATCAGTAACATATTACAGCATGATAATGCAATGATGGGCATTTAAACTATTTTCCTTAATTATGAACATGAAGGACATGTTGTGAGGGGCCCTAAACTCCAGTTGATACAAACTACAGACTGCATATTTTGAACGCACAAATCATTGCTCAACTTCTGCTCTAATAATCCCCACATATTCTCAAAATGATAATATTCCTAGCCATCATATCTGTTGTCAGATGGTACGGACAGGCTCAGTAGATTGCCTTAGGGGCATCGTGCTGCAGCCCTCAGGACTGCATATGTAAACTGCACATCAAACCCAACGGTTAGCTATATGCACAGGGTGGGCATCCGTCAGTGTTTCCCCATGTTGTGAAGTCAAAATGTATGTATCAATCAACCTTCCACTCAAAAATCCCTATCATTAAACTCCGCCTTATTCATAACTTGCCAGCCTTCTTCTGTACACACACATCACTTATAAAATTATTATGAAAATGATTATGAGCATGAACAGTTTAAGCTCTTTATTTTATATCTTTATTTTACAGTCTGTTCACGGTAATTAGTTCTTATAGCCAAGAAGGTCCACAAATTAATGCTGGTGCAAGGCAGGTCAGACATGCTGCTCATTGCTTGAATAAAACTATTAATTAAAGTCCAAAGCAGAGAGGCGATAACTGTGCATGGTAGATGCTCCGACAGGTCACCTTGTCCTTTAAAACTTTTGACATTAAATCAATTGTGGAAATTAGATGCATCTCTTAGAGCCACACAAAACAAGCCACATCAAAGAGGCTTCCCCTTCTCAGGTGTCTCGGAGTCATGAGGGTTTGTCAGAGAAAATATTTAACGTAAATAAAAGTCAAGGGGAAATCAGAACACACTAGACTGGTTTAAACCCACATTTGAATGGTAGAGTAGCAGGTTTAGCAGAACTCATGGGGGAAACAAGGACACTTTGCCTTCATTACCCGTGTGCCAGTATGATTCAGAGATGCAACACTGTGAGTGAGAGGTAATTGGCACCTACTGCACATGAAATGTCATGCAAGCAATGACAAGAACAACAACAACAGGCTAGCTAAAGCCTGTCATCTCTCACTCCTCAGCGTGAAGCATGACACTGCTTGGCAGCTCTGAACTGCAGAAATGCTGAGGCTTCTTTTGCACAGCAAGTTCTTCTACCTCTCACTCCCGTCAGTCACACACATTAAAATGTCTAAACCCCTTTAAACTATTAATTTCACTAAATTTTGGCCTTGACAGAAGTTGGCTGTTAGGAAATATTAAACAAGACCTAATTTAACACTAAAGCGGAATACAAATAACACAATTCCTTCTGTATGTGCTCTTACTTTTTTGCTGTGTTGGTATTGCTGGTCTGGAAATGTAAATATACCACACAAGGAAAACATTATTAATATTTAATCTAGAGTAATTCCCTACTGCAAATGAGTGTTTATCCATCTCGCTCAGTCAAAACAGTCACCACTGCTGCCTACATTACCTCTAGTAACTCTGAATAGGAGAACCACACAGCCCTCTCTGTGCCAATCCTATTTCATACTGTGTAACACGGATGATTGCACCATGGCATAAAATGACTTCAGCACATTCAGCATCGATGGATGCAACAAAAAAAAATGTCACGGTATTAACAGTGTTTTCATGGGGTAGATTAGTAAAGCAGATTGGTCTCAGATCTAGAAAATCATTTAGAAAATGGAAGCCTTGATGCACTATCCCTGGCATTTCTTCTTATTTTGCATTCATCAGCTATTTGCAGTGGTCCAGAGCAGCAGCGTACATAACTCTGGGATTAAGAGCTGGAAGGTGTGCAGTTGTATTTGGATCTGTGACTACTATAAACTACTTTACATCTCATGAACAGCCTCACCAAGGCACTCAATCACTTACTTAGATCTTAAAATCATCACAGAACATTGACAAGATTGGCGAAAGAAAAGATAATTTCATGTTCTTTAGTTGGTCACGCCCACATGCACTTGTGCCTCGAACACCCATTTTGATTAATGCAACGACAGAAACAGTCTCTCAAACTTCCTCACACTGTGAAATAGGTGTAAGTCAAGGTCATGCTATTATCTACTTTATAATTAATATATATACTGGATATATCTGTTACCTCACTTGTTCCTCTGTAGCAATCAACATCAGACCTTTCAAGAGGATAATGGAGGACCCCACTTAAACATTTCCCTAAACTCAGCTTAAAATGACAAGTAGTCATCTAAGCATTCCCATACAGTCTAGAAACATAATTTATGTCTGACTGACAAAGGTCCTATTTGTACAAGAACAGTTCCTCTGTCCTCTCAAGATCAACAGAAATTGGAGTGGGACTGTTGATGAATTCTTATAGCTTGGTAGAATCGTTTGCAATGGCAGTGGATTCCCAATACACATCACAGGGCCTGCTTAATGATGAGCAAGGTGTCTTTTGTAGATTGCATCTACATTTACATAATACACCATGAAAACAAAGGTGAAAAAAGACGCAGCTCCAGCAGCAGTAACAAGTCTGTGCTGCAGTATGACTCGGAAGGTAAACAAAGGTGAAAAATCCAAAGGTGACAGCTTCCATTTAGAGGTTTTTACAAGCTCTCTATCTTTATGGCCATTTAAGATTTCCAACACAACATATCCTCTGAAGTGGATGAGAAGGCTGGTACGAGCAAAGATGCCCTAGAGAAAGATGTTGCCTGACATGTTTTTTTCTAAACAGCCTTATTTTGCATTACAGAGAGGAGAAGCCGGATGGCATAGCAATGTTCACCCTGATGTGTGCAATCAATCAAATGCATGGAAGGAAATTCTTGAATTAAGTAGATATCCATTTAGTAACATCTGAATTGCTTGTTTGGGAGCAGTCGAACAAGGTTGTCTACAGGCTAAAGCAAGAAACAGATATTCTTAAAATGTCCCTTGTCCCCCTGCTGCCCTCTTTCCTCCTATTACTACTTTTACTAATCCGTTTTATCAATCAGTATATGGTTTATTAGGTTTTAGAGAGATGTTAATCTATAAATGCCAATCACTCTGTGTTTATTGTTTGTGTGTATTACCTTCTGTAATGTTCTCTGCTTAGGAGCATTACAGCACAACCTCTTTAGGATACGACCTCTTTAGTCAGAGGAAGGGAATCAGCTGCAAATTGGTGATTTTCTAGTTATTGCAAGAAGGGTTTTGTCCAGTCATTGAGTCCTTTATCAGATTTCATAGGTTCACTGACCTCAACTGCTGTTGTGCTGTTGGACTGTGTTGTTCATAAATCTGTATATTGAGCAACACAAGGTAACGGTGATCTCTTTGCCTTGCCGGTATTGTCTTTCTGAGGTTATGAAATAATCTCCCAGCATGTTGATCCAAGCAAGTGATCCTCCACCCCCACCCCCAAAAGGTGGACGGACACTTATAGTTCTTGTTAAAGCTGAGGGATTTACGACAAAGCCTCGAGGATTTCCTCAAGAGGGTAATTGAGAGAGCTTGTTTTCTTGCCTCAAAACCAGGACTTTTTTTTGTTGTGCCTTGTGTTTGCAATCGCTGTTGCCTAATCTGTGAGTAATTACAGCAGCTTTCCCTGGAAGGAACTGGATGTTTATCACACAGATGAAAAAAGAAAGCATGAAAGCTCATATGGAAGATTCACTGCCAAAATCATTCTCATTTGGTGCACTTAATTGTGAATAGACTTGATTTGGATTAGAATAACACATGAATAACCAACTTAAAGAGGAAAGTTTGGTGCACATTTTTCCTCACATCTGTTCATGGCCAGAACAAATAACTACTTTTAATATTAGGAATTAAGAGGTTGTATTGCTTGATTTGGATGCATAAATTTATGCCATCGTATATGTATTTATTACAGCTAACACGGACCTCACCCACAGTGTTCACCGCTGTCAGGTCATATCATCATTGTGTGGACAGGGTGAGGAGAAGAGTCGACCTCTGTCATTATGTGAAATTATCATCTCAGCCTCCCGGCCTCAGACACCTACTGTTAGGCAGAACATATAGTATATAGTACTATAGCCTCACACTTAGCTCCATGTATGCAACTCCTCCTCCCACTGAGCTGAACACCCCGCTGCAGACACAAGCTGTGCCATCTCCACCACTCTGATTATTGGTTAAGCTCATTTTGCCATGAAGGACAGAGTGGAGCTCTTCCTATTCGCTTTCTACGTTATGTAATTGTAACACTCAAAGAAAATGTGAAATTATCTTAGGATAGAAGAGAGAAAAGAAGAGTTTTCCACTCTATCCATCCTCTATTCCTGGTGTGTGTGGCAGAATATAGTTTGACAGCGGGGGAGGTTGTGTGTGTGTGTGTTGTTGGTGCCGGTGGGGTGTGTGGGGATATACTGTGCGCTATTTGACTGCACATACTATACGCCTCCAGTAGCATCTCTGCTCCGTCTTCTAATCTCCAGCAGGCCTGATGAATGTGAATACAACAGATACCACACTGCCAGCTGTCCCTAATACCTCTTTTTTTCTAACACAGCAGTACTGCCCTGGGGACCATGGGTAACCACAAATAAACATAATGAGATTATACCAAAAAAAAAAATTAATTAAGAAAACGGGGGAACTTATTTGAATTATGGTACTGATTGAACAAGTAAACAGCTTTACAAGCCTTAGCAGCACATCCCTGTGAAACAGAAATTATGCTGTTCATTTTATTGACACTCAGACCAACTTGTTTAGAAGATGCAAAAGCAGCCACTTGCTAACATGTTACTGGGTTTTGTTTGCAATAGAATTCCTCTTCATGAACTGAAACTTGCTCTGTTAGTGAAGCTGTTCTAACTGTTTCTGTTGCTGAAAAACAAATGATGATATGTGAAGTAGGGGTCTGCTGAGTTTAGCTTTAACAAACAGAACAATCAAACCCAAAGGTCTCCACTTTTGGCACGAGTGATAATGCCATGTTTTTTCATTGAATTAATTGTTATTTCTAACATAAGAGTTTTCACAAATACCTTCCCCAATTTCGACTGGGGTCATAAAAGGTCCACTGGTGAGAGTTCTGAGTAATCAAATAGCTACCTCTAGGAGACACAGATAGACCCTTCTATTCTCAAACTCAAACATTTCTCGCAGAACAAAAGAGGAATAACCAAAACATAAATATAGCACAATGTGCAAATAAAACATATAGTAAAACACAGCTTTAATCAAACTCCAAGCACTCTGTTCCTGTGATTTTAATGCACTTGATTGCGACTCGTGCTGCTTCACTACTTCCAGGATGGTGTTGCGTCCCATCCTCATCTTATAATCCTCGGTTTTCAAACTCGATTTCCCATTTAAGTGAGTGGTGAGGTCCTACACAGTGATTATATTTGGCAACTTTTGCCGAAATTGCTGAAGCAAGTCAGGATGAATTCAACACCCAGCCCATTTGGAGGAATTGAACATCTAATTATTCTGTGTTGTTGGTCACTCCAAGCTGCTCTGATGTACTTCAGGCAAACAACTGCTGTCCCTGGAGGGAGAAAAACTGCTGGATAGAAGGCAGAGAGCCTCTGCCAGCGCAAGTCTGTGGAGCACAGTTTATTCTAATTCCTCAGCAGGACATTAATGAGCCAGGATAGTGGCTGTCTTAATGGGCAGCCAGACAGATTTTAAGTGCCCCATGGAGTGTAATCCACGGAGGTACAACAGCACTTCTGCAAGGCCAACAGATTGTTCTTAGTCTTCATTTTGCTATAACTTTGCTTCTAAGCTGTTCATTAAAAAGGGCATGTGACCAGTACGTTTAAAGAACCTGCCTTTGGGACCGCCATAGGCCATAGTCACACCATGCCATCACATGTTTTCATACTGTTAGAGTGACTTATATTATTGCTGAAACACCATTGTTATTTATTTAGCACAAGAGCCGACAAAGCGTGTCAGCCACCGTAGCGTCTCCTGCGCGCTTGGAAAGGGAGGGGTGAACAGTGACTGATGGTGCATTCATGTGGTGTCGGAATAATCAGAATCTTTTTTTCCCCCTTTTATTGCAAAAATTAGAAAAAAGTGTACATGGGACATAAAGAACTATACAGAACTGTGATTTGTGCAAAATCACATATAGCATATTTTGCAAACGTAATTTGTAATATGGTTTAACAGTTAGTCTTTTTTTATACGAGGTTCTCTTCAACTTCTGTCACCAAAACCCTTCTCTTAGCTGCTTGTCTTACAAGAGGACCTTTTAAACTGCGCAATCTGCTTATTGATGCTATAGGAAAAAGTACTTTTGGATGAACAAGGGCATAAAAATCGGGGTGAAAATCATTTCAACTAATGCTGTTTTTTTCTGTAAAAATGGGTAAAACTGAAACGAATGGTAATTATCAACTGGGATTAAGCACTCTGAATGCAGTAGCCTGATCCTTTATATATGAATTCAGCTATCAGCACTTGCCATACCATGACCAATAATCATAGCTGATATAAATAGTATAATAGCACATTACAGTGCTAATCCAAACTGTTATTTTGTGCATGTTTGTTGCAGGTATTGTGTAATACATGTAATAATTATAAATGTACATCCTAAACCTGCTGGTCAACATGCAACCCTTTTAGACTATATTCAGACTGCAGGAGAATTTGTTGATGTAGCCTCAAAAAGATCAGACTGCTGTGGCGTCACTCTGGAAAGCAGTCACAGTGGTTAATATTCATGATCAACTAGAT
>NW_024044481.1:0-31560 GCF_014851395.1 Micropterus salmoides | reverse complement strand
AAAGTGTGCCCCTTATTGTGGTGGGCTCCATCACTGTTGGGTCAGTCCATAATTATCAAGAACACACACCGTTCTTTAGTCCCTCTGTCCTGGGGGTTGTCAACATGGATGTTAAAATCACCAACAATAACCACACAGTCAAAGTCAATACAGGTTATAGACAGCAGTTCACCAAAGTCATCAAAAAGTTTGCACAGTATTTAGGGGGCCTGTAGATATTTAGAAAAATAGCTCGAGAAGACGAATTCAGCTGAAGAGCCACATATTCAAAAGAAGCAAAATTCCCATAAGACATCCTTTTGCATTGGAGGGAGTCATTAAACAAAATGGCAACTCCACCTCCTCTCTAATGCACTCTAGCTTCACTCATAAAACTGAAGTTGGGAGGGGTAGACTCGATAAGGACAGCTGCACTGTTATCTTGGTCCAACCAAGTTTCAGTTAAAAACATGAAATTAAGATTGTGAGTGATTATAAAATCATTGATTTAAAATGTTTTTCCTGCCAAAGACCTAATGTTTAACAAAGCTAATTTTAGTGTGTTAAAAACATTATCTGGTCCGCTTTTTTCGACAGGCTGCGGCTGACGAGGAATTAATACTAAATTTGCAGGATATGTTGAGTGCTTCCTGTTTCTTAACACATTCACCATGCTTTTTCTGTTACCTGTCAAGACAGGGATGGAGAAGACTACCAGCACACCGGGCCCCGGCTTGTCCTGGGAAGAGTCATGAGTGATTTTCCTTGTAGCCTGGACCCAGCACATATCAGACAGAGCATACTGGGCTTTTTCGCCATTGCGGAGCGGGAGGACGGGTTGGGCGCTGTATTTGTGACACGTGGACGGTGAGGGAGTTTATGGTAGAGAAAATGGGAGGGATTTGGTCCCAGCTCTAACCTGGTCTTCCATGTGATTAGTTAAGTCCAACAGTGAGGAGAGGGGAGAAAGGGTGTCTGGGGATAAGGGTGACCTAGATGGGGATTGGGGGGGTAGAGATGGTGAATCCTCACTGTTGGTTTTCAGTGAGGGAGGTGGAGGCTCTTCCTCTTGGCTCAGATGTCTCCCGTGATCAGAGCTGTCTTCTGGCAGGGGCTGAGGTGGCTCTCCTTCAAGGTTTCTGGCGTGTTGTGTTATGTCTTCTTCTTGTTTAGATTCCTCTTGTCCTTGGCAGAGGGAACAGATGAGTGACGCAGAAAGTAAAACAATTTTACTCCTGACTTGTTAAGGCGAAGTCCATCTGCCTTAAAAAGATGTCTGCGGTCCCACAGAAAGTAAAAGTTTTCAAAGAAATGCACTGAATGGACAGTACATGCCGTTGAGAGCCACGTGTTCAATGCCATCAGTCTGCTGAATCTCTCAGCTCCTCTTCGGCTCACTGATAAACACTTCAGCATTCAAAGAGCTGACTGTGGTCAACAGATAAAGTCCTCTTTCAACACTTCAGACTGTTGCTTCACAACATCATTGGTCCCGATGTGTAGTATGATGTTTTCACAGCAGGATTTCATCCACGACATGCAGGATTCTTTCTGCCAAGTCAGACACCGTATCCTTCGGAAAGCAGAGTATTTTGGTGTTCTTACTGCACATGCTTCTTACATCGTTTGTAGTAGACCTAAATTTATTAGTTATGCATTTTAATAAATTTATAAGAATTGATACCCAATTATGAATTAAAATTCATAAAATCAAAATTTCCTCGTTAAGGGCACCACCGGAGTTGTTATAATCCTAGAGTCTCCGGACCTCTAGGTAGTTTGAATAATTATACAATTATTACTAGTGATCAGTTAATAATCGCTCAATTATCTTGAATCAGTCAGTCAGTCTCATATCTAAAGGGTCAATTCTCTTGGCAGGAACTAAATAGGCAACACACACAGCTCTTGGTTATATTACAGTGAATTTATTCTCTAACTAAAGGTGATAAAAGATGGTTGGATACAGGGAACATAAACATTTGCTGAACAATGAGCCTGGAGGTTCGATTGTGGGAAGCATTTGACTCATACGGCATAGGAGCTACTGAAAGTAAACTAATGCTATGATTTTAGGAGTTAAAATGGACATCTGATCACAGAACGTGTGTTAAGTCTTACTGCTTGTCGACAGCCTGCTTTTGGCCTGTTGCACGGGTCCCACACTAGCTGCCGATCCTGGCTTTCTGCTAGGGATTCTCCGGGGTTCTCCGTGTCTGATTGAAAACGCCTCCTCCGTCTGGCAATTCGGCTGGCGAGGCACGCACGGCGTGCCGAAGCGTCCAGAGGGCCGAGCAGGGTGGAAGAGCCAAAAGCTGCTGACCTCTCGTCACCTTGATCAGGTAAATCTTGTCGTCAGTGGTGGCAGCAGGGAATTTCCGCAAGTAGTATTCAATATCTTTTAGATAGATACTGGTCTCATTTGAGCCTGTAGCCTCAGACTCGAAGCGTGTTATGTGGCGAGCGATTTTGTCTACGTCCCTGTCAGAGGGGCTTAAGTCATGGTCAGCAGTGGGCGGCGGATGCAGCTGAGGGGAGTAAGCCGTCTTCACCTGAGTAGGTGGAGGGCTATTTCTCTGGCGCTCTGTCATATGATCCTGTGGGATCAGTTGTGGGAGTGGTCGTGGAGACCATCCTCCTGAGGCTGGCAAAGGGGAGCGAGCCTTGTCTCTCTCTGGTGGGAGTGTTTTGTAGGAGGGAATATGTTTGGCTGTCTCACATGAGAGCTGGAACTCTCTTCTGGTATCAGCCAACTCCTTGTTTTCCTGCTGTAGTGGGGATTGGGTTACTCTGTCCCTATCCTCTAGCTGTCTTCGCATTTCTTGCATGCGTTTTTGGTCAGCTTCTCTAAGTTTGCTATAAACCTTGACTTGTAATTTTAGCTCTTTAATTTCCCCCACTGCTTGTCCAAGGAGGGTTTCTGATTGGTCAAGGGTTTCAGTTGTGTCTTTAAGTTTACTTTTGGTCCACTCTAACTCTTGTTCTTGCTGAAAGAGTGAGTGTTCAAGCTGATTGGTCTTTTCCTGCAGCTCAATTTTCTCCTCATCGACTCCACCCTCTTGTGGGAGGTAGCAAGGAGCCTGTAGGTCAGTGATGCGTTCTTCCGCTTCACTTAGTGACTGCCTGGTGTTTTCAAGCTGCTGTTCAAGCTGGTGCGTGTGCTTAGACTGGGCAGACATTACAATAGCTAGTTTTCCTAGCATCTGGGACAAGGCTTTGTCCTTTGAGGAAGTGGCTAGAGCAGTTGTTACCAGCTCTGCAAAAATTGTTTCAAGGTTCACCGCATCGGTGCCTTGTATTTGGCTTGAGTAGCCAGGTACCATGGTCTCTGTCATGTGGGCCAAGATGGAGTCAAAGTGTTCCAGTGGGTCGCCCCCACTGGCTGCCACTAAGCGTGGGTCTGCCATGTTCACAGGCAGGTACTCAAGTGGTTTGGTTAAAGGACTTTGGTGTGAGTCCAAATCAGGCAAACAAACAAGTGTGTCAACTCAGAGGATATGCATAAAAATACAAAATACATGGTGTTGCTTCTATAGCTTCCTGGAGCTGTTGATGTTCCGTTAAGTTAATTTGGAAGGTTGGAATCTGAAGAAAAGAAGGATCAAAATCAAATCTATGGACTCAGTTATACAATTTGGTTTAATAAAATCAGAAGTGGACTACAGGTGTTAGCTGGTACAGCAGACCTGAGCCAGTCAGTTAAACAGTTTCAGCTAGTGTTTTACTAGTTGAGAGAGGGAATGTCAGGTTGGGGAAAGCTGACTTTCAAGTCAGACTTAAATGACCAAACTGAAAATTTTAATTTAGGATGAAAGCAAAAATAGGAAAATGAAATTAATTCACACTTGGGATTAAAGTTAAATGCTATAGATCAAATCAAAGTTCATGTTACAACTAGCTTGACAATCAAAGCTCAAAGTCCTTAATGATCAAAGTCAAAGTTGGAAAAAAAATTGTTTGAGAAAAATTAAATTTTAGAATCAAAGTTCAAAATCGGGAAAATTAAAATTTTGAGATTAAAATTATTAAATTTCTAAAATCATGAAAAAAGTTCAAAGGCAATGAGAATAAACTCAAAGTTCAAAGTTACATTAACAAAAATCCCAGGCTGATTAAAGTGGATTAAAAAAAAAAAAAAATAAGCTGATTAAACTGAAGGTTTTTAATTACCCTTTGGTAATTATCGAGTTATCAAAATTCCAATTGCTATAAAAGTCAGAGTCCAAATTACATTTATAATGAACAAGGATTAAAGAAAGCCTAGTTGGAAAGCTATCAATTCAACTTATCAAGCTTAATGTAGGTTTCAGAATTCCAGTCAGTCCAAACAACAAAAGGTTAACAAAAATTCAAATCAAGATTTTTCTGTATTTATCTTATTTCCTGCAAGGATCAAAAATAGCACTACAGAAAAGGCTTCAAAATGACAAAGTCAAAATCAGGGATATTGCAGCAGTAATGAGAATAAAGCTTTTTATTCAAATACAGCTGGATCAAAATTAGAAAAGCGAATCTTTGAATAAAAGATTGCATCAAAATTAACAGAACTACTCAGTGTAATCCTAGGTTAGGGTACTAAATTGGCTCAGTACCTTGTTACAAGCAAACACCCAATAGATCTTTAAAAGTTAGCAGTTATTCAAGGAAAAAGGAGAGCCTGTGCTCTATCCTACACTTAAGGAGTAAACTCCTTATTAATTTAATCTGAGAGTCAACACAATGGTTTCTCAAGTTAACAAGATCGATCACCAAAGTCTGGTTTAATTCACTCGATTCAAACGCTCATCTCTGTCACTGATGACGCTGAAGTCGATTTAATGCAGAGCATGCAATTTATTCCGCCAGCCAGTAGGGGAGCTGTGGCTCCGCCTAGGGCGCGGCCTATTTCTCAATGTAGAAGAAGAAGCGGCTTCCTCTCTGGTCCTCGGACCCAACAGCTGTTAGCTTCAGGCTAACGCAGTTAGCAAACCGTCGTTGCAGCAACGGCAGTAAATCAGAACACTGACGGACACCAGTCCCGCTCAAAATGGGGGAAGGACTCGCTCCTTTGTTTCAATGACTCAGCTTGCTTTCAAGCTTCGATTTAGCGTTAACTTAGCTCGGTAGGTACAACGCTACAGGCTAAACTCGGCGTCTTCACGCCTGTGACTCCACTGCCGGGCAGCTGTATTTGTTGAAGTAGCTAATTTCAACAGGATACCGGAGTTTTGCATATAACATAACAATCCATGGCTCAGCGCGTCAGACTGTTATTTATAGCCGCAAACAAATCACATTGGCACAGCGCAACTGTAATCTGTCTGCCTCTTATTAGGCCTTAAAATGATCAATATCGGTTAAGTTTCTCTCAACCAAAAGGGCATTTCATCCACTCGTCAGCGGAGATTGTGTGTAGCTTTAGCTCAGATTTCTCAAATGGTAACGTTACAGGAATGCATTCAGTTTAACATTAGCTCGGTCCTCATAGCTCAGCTCACTACAGCTCTGTACTGACAACAAAGAACGATGACGCGGCGGCCAAACAAGTTGCACAAAGCATTTCATTTCACAACAAAGAACATGGTCAAAACTCACACACACTTTCATCACTAACGTTAAGTTAAGTGGGAAGACAGGAGATTTTCTAGGGAGCAACTTACTGGGCGATAATTATTTCAGTGGCAAAATTTAGGGCTGTGTGTATAGTCTATTATAGTATGTCACAAGGCCTCACACGGTAGGCTCCATTATGTAGTAGACCTAAATTTATTAGTTATGCATTTTAATAAATTTATGAGAATTGATACCCAATTATGAATTAAAATTCATAAATAAAATTTCCTCGTTAAGGGCACCACCGGAGTTGTTATAATCCTAGAGTCTCCGGACCTCTAGGTAGTTTGAATAATTATACAATTATTACTAGTGATCAGTTAGTTAATAATCGCTCAATTATCTTCTGAATTATTATCTGAATCAGTCAGTCAGTCTCATATCTAAAGGGTCAATTCTCTTGGCAGGAACTATAAATAGGCAACACACACAGCTCTTGGTTATATTACAGTGAATTTATTCTCTAACTAAAGGTGATAAAAAGATGGTTGGATACAGGGAACATAAACATTTGCTGAACAATGAGCCTGGAGGTTCGATTGTGGGAAGCATTTGACTCATACGGCATAGCTAAGCTATGAAAGTAAACTAATGCTATGATTTTAGGAGTTAAAATGGACATCTGATCACAGAACGTGTGTTAAGTCTTACTGCTTGTCGACAGCCTGCTTTTGGCCTGTTGCACGGGTCCCACGCTAGCTGCCGATCCTGGCTTTCTGCTAGGGATTCTCCGGGGTTCTCCGTGTCTGATTGAAAACGCCTCCTCCGTCTGGCAATTCGGCTGTTTGCAGGTTTCCTTCGTTGTAGCTGGCGAGACCACGTGGCTTGGTCTGACCTCGGTGAAGTTGGCTCGACTAAAAAGGCTTAAAATGGAACTTGGTCGTTCCTGAATTAGTCCAGTGTAACTTAACGGACTGATAACTTTAACAAACAAAAGAAATAAAGAAAATAAAACAAACTGAAGGCAGATCGATGTCGCGGCACTTCAGGTGTGTAGCTTCAGGCGAACAAAGGGCCTGTTTGTTTCGCTGGCTGAGTCTGGGCGTTGCCTGGCGAGGCACACGCGGCGTGCCGAAGCGTCCAGAGGGCCGAGCAGGGTGGAAGAGCCAACAGCGAAGAGAAGAGAGGAGCAGGTCGCGTGTCGCTCTTTTGTTGTCTGGGGCGTGGTTCCCCAGGGGCGTCTCAGGTTTCCAAGGGACTGCCTTTCTAAACTTAATGTCTAAAAGAAAAGAAATCTATTTGCACGTATTATAATCAAACATTTTCCACAATCGAACCTCAATGGTCAAACGGTTGTACTGTTCTAAGCATTTGGTAACAGGAAACAATTGTCACATTATTGGTCAGGATATTTATACATTTAACGGCATTTCCGACGAGGGCATGTAATACTTATTTCGCCCACTTGGGGGAGCTCAGGTTACATGAGGAAAGCTTGGATTACATTAGATGAAGGAGCACAAGTAACTTCTTTTCAGCACTAATATCAACAACAGATAGCAACAACAGTCAACATAACTACTCAAATAGAGGCGAACGTATTCAGGCAACTAAACTACTACTCGTCATTAATAGAGGAAAATAGGAACAACCCCAGGTTTCTTTTCAGCACTGTAGTCAGGCTGACAGAGAGTCACAGCTCTATTGAGCCAAGTCTTCCCATAGCTCTCAGTAGTTATGATTTCATGAGCTTCTTTAATGATAAAATTCTAGCTATTAGAGACAAAATTCACCAAGACCTGCCCTCAACTGGCACCAACTTATCTCTTAACTCAGGAAACTTAGAAACAGCTGTAGAACCAGATACATGTTTAGACTGTTTTGCTTCCCTCAATCTTTACCAACTAACTTCAATAATTTCTTCATCTAAACCATCAACCTGCCTCTTAGACCCCATCCCGACTAGGCTGCTTAAAGATGTTTTACCCTTAGTCAGCACCTCTATACTAGATATGATCAATCTATCTCTATCAACAGGCTATGTACCACAGTACTTTAAAGTAGCTGTAATTAAACCTCTTCTGAAAAAGCCCAAACTTGATCCGGATGTTTTAGCCAACTATAGACCTATATCTAACCTTCCATTTCTCTCTAAGGTTCTGGAGAAAGCAGTTGCTAAACAGCTGTGTGACTTTCTACAGAGCAATAGTTTATTTGAGGATTTTCAGTCAGGATTTAGAGCTCATCATAGCACAGAGACAGCACTGGTGAAAATTACTAATGACCTCCTTATTGCATCAGACAAAGGACTTGTCTCTGTACTGGTTTTATTAGATCTTAGTGCTGCATTTGATACCATTGACCATCAGATCCTATTGCAGAGACTGGAATATTTCATTGGCATTAAAGGAACCGCTCTAAGCTGGTTTAAGTCCTATTTATCAGATCGATTTCAGTTTGTACATGTTAACGATGAGTCCTCCATGCACGCCAAAGTTACTCATGGAGTTCCTCAAGGATCTGTCCTTGGACCAATCCTCTTCACTTTATATATGCTTCCTTTAGGCAATATTATCAGGAAACATTCCATAAGCTTTCATTGTTATGCAGATGATACTCAGTTATATCTATCGATCAAGCCAGATGAAACTCATCAGTTAGCTAAACTTCAAATGTGCCTTCGGGATGTTAAAACCTGGATGACCTGTAATTTTTTCATGTTAAACTCAGATAAAACTGAAGTTATTGCTCTGGGGCCTAAGCACCTCCGTGACGCATTATCTAAAGATATAGTTTCCCTGGATGGCATCGCCTTGGCCTCCAGCACCACTGTGAGGAATCTTGGAGTTATCTTTGATCAGGACATGTCGTTTAAGTCTCACATTAAGCAAATTTCAAGGACCGACTTTTTTCACCTACGTAATATTGCGAAAATCAGGAACATCCTGTCTAAAAATGATGCAGAAAAACTAGTCCATGCATTTGTTACTTCTAGGCTGGATTACTGCAATTCCTCATTATCAGGCTGCTCGAAAAAGTCCATTAAGACTCTTCAGCTGATCCAGAATGCTGCAGCACGTGTTCTGACAGGAACCAGGAAAAGAGATCACATTTCTCCTGTTTTAGCTTCTTTGCATTGGCTTCCAGTAAAATCCAGAATAGAATTTAAAATCATTCTTCTTACCTACAAAGCTCTTAATGGTCAGGCACCATCTTATCTTAAAGAGCTCATAGTACCTTACTACCCCACCAGAGCACTGCGCTCCCAGAATGCAGGGTTACTTGTGGTTCCTAGAGTCTCCAAAAGTAGACTAGGAGCCAGAGCGTTCAGCTATCAAGCTCCTCTCCTGTGGAACCAGGTTCCAGTTTGGGTTCAGGAGGCAGACACCATCTCCACATTTAAGAGTAGGCTTAAGACTTTCCTCTTTGATAAAGCTTATAGTTAGGGCTGGCTCAGGTAAGTCCTGAACCATCCTTAGTTATGCTGCTATAGGCCTAGACTGCCGGGGGATTTCCCATGATGCACTGAGCTCCTCTCTCCTCTACTTTCTCTCCCTCTGTATGCAACCTCATCCCATTATTGCATGTTACTAACACAACTTCTCCCCTTTCCGGTAGTCTTGTGCTTTCTCGTCCCTCTCCTCTCTCCTCCTATAACTTCCTGCAGGTTTTTCTGGCTCTGGAGCTGTGGAGTCTGGATCTGTCGGTCACCTGCTGCCCCCGTGTTCCTGCTCGACACACTCTGCTGCAACGACTATTGTTGCTAGTCTTATTGTTATTATTGTTATTATAATCATTAACATTACGATGGTTACCATTAACACTATTATACATATCTGTACCATTTTTCATTTAGTTTATAGCAAAATCACCTTCACTGTCTGTACCTCTGTGTGTATATTGTGTAGGCTGCCTCCCTCCCCTCTCTCTCTCCTTACATCCCTCTCTCTCTCTCTCTCTCTCTCTCGCTCTCTCTCTCTCTCTCACCCTCACCCCAACCGGTCGAGGCAGATGGCCGCCCACCCTGAGCCATGGTTCTGCTCGAGGTTTCTGCCTCTTAAAAGGAAGTTTTTCCTTGCCTCTGTCGCCTAGTGCTTGCTCTTGGTGGGAACTGTTGGGCTTCTGTAAATATCATCACAGAGTATGGTCTAGACCTGCTCTTTTATGAAGAGCGCTGTGAGATAACTGTTATTGTGATTTGGCGCTATATAAATAAAATTGAATTGAATTGAATTGAATTAAAGATTTAATTAACTTAATTAAATGCTTTGAGTATTTGGAGACTGCAGTCCTCTGTCATCCAAAGTTCAGTGTGTGGACCATGTCACACTTGGGTGAGACAGGAGTTTTCCTTTTGGATGTGGTAATAAAACAAAGAATAAGGTCAGTTGCCACGGAAACGTGTGTGGGGGGGCCAGTTTTGATAGGCTGTTCAGGGAGATGCCAATGGCTGGTGCGTGTCCCTTTGTCAGTTTAACAGTCAGGCCCCGCGATATCAGCTTCGGAATCAAAAAGGTGCCAGTTTTATGGTCGGGATAGCACTTAGAGAAAGCAACTTTGACCCCTCCCCTTATTCTCTGGGGAGGAGAAAGGAATTTAGGGTAGCTCCAAATTTATTCAATGTAGAATGCACAAATCCACACCGTTGTTCACTACACGTTTATAGCAGCGTCACCCACAGTCAGAGTTTGAGGCCCAGTCGTTAGCTTTCCCTGCAGCCTTTTACTTTCTGATTTACTCTCAGTCCTTACCCTTCTGTGTGAGGACGGGAGGTTATCCAGGTCATCGGACGGAGATCCAGAGTCCTGCAATAGTGGTGAAAATCTGTTCTGCTTTGCACACTCGGTTGTTGGGGAGGTTTGTTGCTAACTCTCCCTTTCACAGCTGTCGATGACTGTGTCCTACCAAGAACAGGTGTTGAAGAGGCGCTCTGCCTGGATGATAATGCAGGCCAGCCAGTCGCATCACAAATCTCAGGGCGCTGGGTTCTGCCTGTTACTTGTCCTCCCATTTCCCTGGGAAATGATTTACTCTTAGGCTTTTCACCAAGAGCGTTCCAGGGAGGACTCCCACTTTCAGATTTAATACCCAGTACCCAGGCCTCCTGCTTCTTGGTAGTCTTGTTGTTGCTAATAGCCGTGTGTTATCATGCTCTTGTCTACTGTTTTGGGTCCACGGTAAAGTGGTGTCACTCCCACATAGTCCATTCACTTCTAACCAGTGGATCTTGGTTTCCAGCACTGCAATTTTCTGTAGAATTTGTAGAAGTCGGAGAAGGGGGACATTTTGTTGCTAATTAGCATTAGCTATAACTCCAGTCACTGCAGTAGCGGCTAGTGTTATTGATAGGCCGCACTCACGTAGATCATAAAAGTGTGTATAAATAAATGGCAAGAGCTCCAACTTTATCTGACAGTCCCAGTGATTTAAAAGTATCCAAGAGCTGCTGATTTCTAGCAGAAAAAAAGAGAGTTTAAGCAAAAGAATGCATGCAGAGGCAAGAGCAAGCAGCAAAGCGTCTGTAGCACTGTAAGAAAGCAGGAATCATGTAGAAGCATGTAGCATTCCAAGTCCGAGTCGGTAAAGTAAAACAAAGGAAACCTGAGAAATAAAATTATTTCTGGCCAAAACTAGATTCCCTCTCTCAACGACAGTACACATGTTAACTTTCGTGAAGCGGACTTTCACGCTGTGTGATTGGGTTGTCGATTAGAAAATTGATTCTGATTGGTCCAATTGAATGCACTGCGCTAGTAGGCTGGGCGGGAGGGCACACTTCGCCCCTGTGTACACATGTGTTTACTGTTTACAAACAGAAACAAGTATAACTGCATTATGATTTAAAGTATGCTTATTTCTATATGTTGTTGTTTGTTAAGTTAACGACATGTGCTGCTTCCTTCTGGACCATGTTACCCTTATGAAAGAGTTCTCTGATCTCAACTAGCTATTTACCTAATTTAAAAAATTAAAAGAAAGAAAAAAAAACAATATGCTTTTCAAAAATATATTTTAATGTTAAAAAAATATGTTTTAAAAATCATACTTCTTGAAATCAGGCTGAAACATGTGGCAATAATTACAATATTTTGCAGTAGCCTACACAATGAAGCATATTTGGCATAATATATTTTTAACCCACTAAAAGTGTAATTGTTTAACAATGGACTTCTACAAAATACACCTAAATAGTATTTACTAAGAGTTTAATAAATATATTTTTAAAAAATAGACTGAAATGTTGTAAAAAAACATACTTTTATTTAAGCATGTTTGTTAAAAGTTTAATTAAGTACATATTTATTACCAATGTATTCAAAGAATACTTTTGAGAAGTATGTTAAACCTCAGGAGAATATATCTTTAATATACTAGTAGTAAGCATGTTATAAGTATGAATGTACTACAAGCATACTATGTGAATTTCAAGTATATTTTCAGTGCCTTTAAGAGCACTTCTTTTTGACCTGGGTCTTGCCGGATGTTCCCATCACGCGCAGAAACGTGGCTGGTATCAGCGTGCCTGCTTGAAACGCATTCCTGAAGATCTTCCTCAATTTTCCTCACATCCATGGTCCTCAGGTCCATGCAGCTGGTTTTGTTTCTGGTATGGAACGCATATGTCTTGTTTATTACAGCCACGTGTAACGTCAACTACTGACTACGCTTGTCGTAGCCTGGTTTATTCGCTCCAAACCGGCTGATGGAAACGCACCTAATTAGCAGGGGTTTTGTCTTTTTTTGCGACATTTCAAAAGTCAGCTTGAAATTCGCATGACAATTGGATGGAAACATGGCTGCTGAGGGAGGGTTTTGCCTCTTCTCTTCAATGGCGGGGTGAAATCAAATGCTGACCGGCATTCTGTCATTAGGCTGCTAGACAGTCTGTTGTCAACCTTTTGTACAATTGTCTGTTTATATATTTAGTTACCTTCAAGTTGCATTTTATATTATCACGGTAATCTTTATTTGCATTTGCACTACTTCTATTAGCATATCACAGTGACAGCTCTCTGTAGTAGCTCTGGTGGCTAAGCTGTCACTTCACTGCTGTGTTTTTATTATGTGTTGTATAATTCAACATCAAAACAATTATGTTTGCTCTGTTATCCAGCACAACAAAATCACAGGTGTTGGGCTGCGGTATCCCTGCTCACAAATTAAGATTACAAGCCTGGAGGAAAAAATAGTTAAAGCAGATGATTGTGTGAAGTGAAGAAAGACTTGTTGCTAGATCCTTGAGGGTGAATCTTATGGGTCTTTCAGAGACCTCTTAGCAAAAGTGGAAGCTTTGCATTTGTGTTTCTAGTTTCATCCTGCTCTTTACACTGGCTGGTTTGTTCTCAAATAGATATTCAAATTTAAAGCATTCTGTGGCCAGGCACTTAGCTATATTACTGAACTGTAAGTCCACACGAGCCTTCACATAGTTCCTCAAGCAGTGGGCCTGTAGCTTTGCAAGACTCACTGCTGAAGACCAGAGGTGAGCGAGCCTTTTCTGTCCGGGCCCAAAGACTGGAACAGCATTTTACCTCGCTGTTTCTTACTTAAATCTGTCTTGTTTTATTTTGCATTCTGGTTTAATTCTTATATGTGTGTGTGTGTGTATATATATCTCCTGGTGTCTTTGTTGAGACCACCCTTCCACCCAAAGATAAACACAGAGGCTGGACTTATTGGCACTCTTCTGTTTTGATTTATGAATGGTTTTCATAGCTCTTTGTTGTCCTGTCTTCTGCCAGGTGTTTATTGATCCCATCCACTCATCAAAATCATCGACACACCTCAGTTCCAGAGACTAGAAAATGAAGTGGAAGGATGTAGGTCAAAGGCCGGGATATATAAAAGCCAGGACCGTGTTAATGGTCGAACAGCAGATGTGGAATGACCTTCCTTCACTCCATTCAACTGATGCTCTTGTTAATTGGAAGAGCTTTTGTGTTCAAATTGACTCCTTGAGAGCAGTAACCAATAAAAAAGGTTAATAGCATCTGAAACAAAAGGAGGTTGTATTTCCAAATGTTAGATAAAGTCTTAGTCTTATTTATCTCTGCATAATTATTTGTTTGTGGTGTTTTGCATTGTACATCTTGTATGGAATGAGTTGTTTTGTTGTGTGCTGGCACAGGGTGGGTTACTTGGCAGGACGACTTGTACAGATTCTGAATGAGAGGCAGCCAGAACTCCTCGTCTCTCGCAGAGACATCCTTTGTGTGCAGCTCTGCCATGACCTCTGTGAGTGGTGCACAGGTCCTTACATGTTTCAAGTTTTACCTTCTTTGTCACTGGGTGTGGGCATGAGTGAGAATATAAGCAAAACTGTGTTTATTATCCTCTGTTTTCCAGATAGGAATAGAACACAAGTAGCTTAGTGTGAAGTTCACACACAACAAATCAAATGTTTTTTATGTACCCCTGTCCAGGACATGGGCCATTTTCCCATATGTTTGATGGGATGCACATCTGGGCATTTCCTGGAAAGTAAGAAACTATGTGATTTATATTTCTCTTGTCCTTTTGCTTTCGGCCATAAGTGTCAAACTAAGAGTGAACCAAAATATCTTTTGCAGATTACTTCTTGTAATAGCATTAGTTTCTTTCCTCCATGTTAGCAGTGCAGAGGCAGATTATCCAAATCCATTTAAGTTCCTCTGACTAACAAAAGCACTGTTGTGCTGAGGTTTCAAACTGCGGTTATGATTCATCTCAAAAACGAGCTAGCAATCAAGAATATGCAACTAAACACCCTTTGATTCACCACTACAACGTACTTAGCCGAGACGTGCACATCAACTGATCTGAATGAGTGTAATTGTTTAAAAGGGCATCTCAGTTCAGTTTGTTTGGCCACACATCGGGAACAACCGGAAAAGTCAAACTAACCACAAATAACCACGTACAGTCTGGTTGGCTATTTTTAAAAAGTAACTGGAAAATCCCTGAAATTCTCTCTTGGTCCCACTGTGCAGATTGTTCGAGCTTGAGTGCTTTTATCTACTATATAATGTAGTCGACTGAAATCTATTAAAATCATCTGGAGTCCAGTAGATATTAACCCGTTAGAAGGCTGGAAAGATCTCCCTGTCAGACACAAATCCTCTCATCACATTATACTCAAATAGGTGATGTAGTCTTCAAAATACCCACCAACTAAACTCCCTCCTTGACACAGTTTACCCTCTTTTCATTCTTCTTTTAAATTTGTTAACTGATATATAGTTATAAAATTCTTGGTACCAGATGGCTTGAAGTGACAGCAAAGAGTAGCATCCTGCTTTAGAGAGGCTTTTTGCAGGCAGTTAGAACCTAGGCTGCTGTACAACACACTTAATGTCACTTGACTTGTAAGCATGAAAGTTTAGGGAACTGTTTAGAATGAAGTATAATAATAATAATAATAATCTTTATTTGTAGAGCACTTTTCAAAAACAAGTTACAAAGTGCTTTAACAAGTGTAAAGACAATAATACCCAAAAGACAATAATACAAAAACAATACAAGATAAAAGCATGAAAACATTGAAAAGACTAAAATACACGTTTAAGAAATATAAAATTAGTAAAATAAATAAAATAAAAGGGATCAAATAAAGTCAAATAAGATCGGGAAAGGCTCTCCTATAAAAGTATGTTTTAAGAAGGGACTTAAAAGAGTTCACTGACTCAGCTGACCTGATTTCCTCGGGCAGGCTGTTCCAGAGCCTCGGGGCCCTGACAGCAAACGCTCTGTCCCCTTTAGTTTTCAGTCGAGACTCTGGAACAGACAGCAGACCTCTGCCCGAGGATCTCAAGGTACGTGCTGGTGTGTAAGGCGAGAGACCATGAAGAGCTTTAAAAGTGATCAATAGAATTTTAAAGTCAATTCTAAAACATACTGGGAGCCAGTGTAATGAAGCTAAAATAGGAGTAATGTGGTCATATTTCTTTGTTCTGGTTAAAAGCCTGGCAGCTGAGTTCTGGACAGTCTGAAGTCGATCAATAGATTTTTGGGTTAAACAGGTGAAAACGCTGTTGCAATAATCCAGGCGTGATGAGATGAAGGCGTGTAAAATGGTCTCGGTGTACTTAAAAGTTAACATAGATTGAATTTTTGCTATATTTCTAAGTTGATAAAAACATGATTGAACAAGCTTTGTGCTTGTGCTTGCTGCTCGAAATTTAAATTACTATCAAACCAAACACCAAGGTTCTTTGCCACAGGCTTAATGTGATTTACTAGGGAATGTCGGGTCGGAAATAAGGACCGGCCGGGCCAGTAAAAGACCTGGTCCCTACCCTAACCAACGTAATAAACTCAATAAAATTACTCTATTAGATTTCTTCTTTAGTCAAAAGACGGCGTAGGCAAAAACTTCACTGGAGACGGTCAAGAGTCGGTGCAAAAGAGTTTATTCCAATAAAGGACAGATAAACCCGAGCAACATCCCTGCAGGTCTCAGGATGGAACCGAGTTGGTGGTCAGCAAACATCGCCTTGTCCCTCCCTTCAGGTGGGCGTTACATCTTAACTCCTCCTTATCTCCTCCTTCTAGGTGGGCGTTACTCCTTAACTCCACCTATGGTGTTCGCTGACCACTCCTCCCCTTTGGTGGATTTCCCATCCTCTACTGCCATCTAGTGGCCTTTTTCTTGTACTGTTTTACCAAATTAACCCTTTCATTAATGTTACAATTTCCACTTTTTAACTATTATTACATGTAATTATTGTTACCATTTATCTCTCTTTATATTTTTTACATTACTGGATTAGAAATCCACCAATATGTTTCAACTTCAGTCCCACCGTATTTTTTAAAAGTTATACCCCTATGTGGAGCCAGGGATTGCAAAGAACAGGAAGTGGGAGGTGTTTCAGACTGTCAATCATTCGCGAACAGTATGGGACCCTAGGGCTAAACCAAAGGGACTTTTAGGTGGTCATTTAAATATTAGAAGTTTACTGTCTAAAAGTGAGCAAATACAGCATCTTTTACTGGGTTCAAACCTGGACTTTTTATGCTTATCTGAAACCTGGCTTAATCAAAATGCCCCATTAGCAGCTCTGAATATTCCTGGTTATATATATACAGGACAGACAGACAGGAATCAAAAAAGGGGGGAGGTGTGATGGTTTATATAAGAAGCACATTACAGTGTCACAAAATCCAGTGGTCAAATTGTAATCTAGAATGTTTAGGGCTCAATGTCAGGCTTTCCCCACAAATGTCCTTTGTCCTTGTTGTAATGTACAGGCCTCCCTCGGCAGATAACAGCTTTTATGAAAACTTTGAGCAGCTGCTAAAAGAAAACAATCTTGATAAAGAAATTATTATAATGGGGGATTTTAACATTAACTGGCAGGACAAACTCTCTAGAAAAAAGCTTAAACAAATCACAGACAGGTTTGATTTAACACAAGTTGTCCGTGGGCCAACAGAATAACTAACTCTACTAAGACTCAAATCGATCTTATATTTACCAATAGACCAGAAAGAATTGTAAAATCGTTCAATATGTTGACAGGTTTATCGGATCATAATTTAACTCTTGTCACCAGGAAACTTACTAAAAAACGCTTTCATTCTAGTACTAGTAATAAAAAAGGCACCACCACAATTCCTAAAAGTAAATATCAAAACTTTTTAGACGCAGCTAACCAAATTCAATGGGATGACATTTTACCCTTAGTTGACTCTGACAAAGATAGCCAAACATTTTAATTACACTTGAGAGAACTATTAAAGAATTCATTCAAAAAATCAAGTACAAACATAACAAAAACACTGTACCTTGGATAAATCCAGACATTATAAAAATCATGAAAGAGCGAGACTTAGCCCTAAAATTAGCAAATAAAACTAAATCAACGCATGACAGAGGACGCTTCGCCATGTTGAGAAATAAAGTTGTAAGGTCATTAAGAAAAGCAAAGGCTGATTTCTTTATTACTATAATTGAGAAATCTAATGGAAATCCTAAAGTAATATGGAGTCAGCTAAGAAAAATTACAGGTGATCAACCCAATGAACAAAAAACTGTAGAAATTAAAGTAAATGACAACAATACTCTAGAGTAGCAGAGGCTTTTAATCATCATTTTATTGATTCTGTGGCTAACATAGCAAGCTGTTTTACACCTGAGAACGTATTTACTCCGCCAATAGACACAAGTCAATCAGTTTTCAACGTATTTAATATCACAGAACTAGAAGTGTCACAAACCATTAAATCACTCAGACCATCGAGATGCAAAGATATTTTTGATATAGATACGGTGATGCTCAAGGCTTTAAGTACATCAATTACACCCCCCATCACCAAAATTATTAATCTGTCCATTTCTCAAAATTTGTTCCCAAGCATGTGGAAACCAGCTGTTGTTGTTCCAGTTTTTAAAAGTGGAGATCCTCATTCCATGTCAAACTACAGGCCCATAAGTATATTGCCCACAGTGTCTAAGATTGCCGAGAAACTGATTGCGAAGCAAATTATTAACCATCTAAACACCACTCCCTATGCTCTCCACCCTATGCAGTTTAGCTTTAGAGCAAAATACTCCACCGAGACTGCGACTTGTTTCCTTACTGAAAATATAAGAGCTCTGTTAGATCAAGGTGGGGTTGTTGGAGCGGTATTTCTGGATCTCAGGAAGGCTTTTGACACTGTTAATTATAAAATTTTACTGACAAAATTATGTAATTTTAATTTTTCCTCAGATGCACTTAAATGGGTTGAGTCTTATCTCACTGACCGTTCCCAGCATGTCAGAGTTCAATCATCTAAATCAGCGGCCTTGAGTCTGTCCACCGGTCTTCCTCAGGGATCTAATTTAGGGCCTCTGTTATTCTCCATTTATATAAATGACCTCCCACTCGCTTGTCCTGATGTTTTTGTGCAGATGTATGCTAATGACACCATAGTCTATGCACACGGTAGGAATATCGCTCAGGTGGTTGAGAAGCTCACTAACTCCATGGATAGCATCACAGCTTGGTTGAAACACTCCTGCCTGCAGCTGAATACATCAAAAACAGTAGCAATGTTTTTTACTAAGTCCCACAAAAACTTCAGTGTTGAGCCAGATATTTTTGTTTCAGGGGAAAAATTGCAGATCGTGTCAGAATACAAATATCTGGGAGTTTTAATTGATTCAAAGTTATCATCTTCATCACATGTAAAAATGGTCTGTAATCGAATTAAATATAGTCTCAGAAACTTTAGACACATTCGCCATCAAATGTCCACACAGGCAGCAAAAATGTACATGCACTCTATGATTTTCTCACACATCACTTACTGTCTACCCATTTGGGCACAAGCTAGTATTACATCTTTGAAACCTCTGCAATCACTTTACAAAAAACTGTTAAAACTCTGGATAAGAAACCATGTATTTCTCATCACTGTCCAATATTACAAAATATAGATTGCTCAGTTGGGATAATATGGTTAAATACTCAAATCTATGTCTTATTTATAAAATTATTCATGGTTTATCTTCCCCTCCCCTCCAACAGTTTGTCAATACCCGAACAGCTGATTCCTGCAGGACCAGAGGTGCAGCTAGGGGAGATTGTATCATTCCCTTTAGGAAAAGTGTATTTGGTCATACTGCTTTTTCTGTTCTAGCTGCTGCTGAGTGGAACCTCACCCCCATAATTATCAGAAATATAAACACGTATAGTTCATTTAAGATTCAGTTAAGGAAATGGCTTATTGATCATCAGAGCTGTCAACATTAACCTATTACTACACATGCCCTTGATGCACACTGTTGACTTTTTTTTTTGTTTTTTTTTCCTTATGTGTGTGTCATGTTTTTACGTGATGTTTGTCCGATTGTTGTTTTGATGTGTTTAGATTGTATATTTTAATATAATTGATATTTTACTAAATGTATCTTAATTTTTTAGTGCTATATACTATGTAATCTTTTTTAGGGTGACTCTTAACATCTGTCTAGGGACTGCAGATGAAAAATAGCCTTTAGGCTAATTCTGGCATATTGACAGAAATGTTTATGAATATGCACTGTCCCTGTAATAAATAAATAAACAAACATACAGGCATAGTTTGACACCATTAAAACTTAAACACTTACAATCGTATTTTTTAAAAGAATTAATAAGGAATAACATATTTCATACGTGTGTAACGTGATTCAATGAACAATTACATGATTTATTAATGCCAACCATGAGAGTGCTTTGTCTCATACAAGTTTTCTTTCGGCAGCGCAGAGCTTGGTTTCATGCAGTACCTAGCCGTACCAGTTGCCATAAATCACAACATGTCATGATCTCATTCTTGGCTTCAGTTCGCGATGATCTCAGCCCTGCCGTACGTGACTTTCTGCATGTGCCTTGCTTCTAATGAGCGGGTTACGGTTGGCTAGGTTTTGCCTGCGCGGCCTGAGCAGCTTCTCTGCTCATTAAAAAGCACACGTTCATGAATACACAGAGTATAGGAATAATGTATGATAAACACACAGAGTATAAGAATAAAATATGAGTTTAAACTCACTCCCTAAACACTCAGTAGTTATACACTCAGTAGGAATAATGTATGATAAACACACAGGGTATAAGAATAAAATATGAGTTTAAACTCACTCCTTAAACACTCATTAGTTCTCATCACTGTCCAATATTACAAAAATATAGATTGCTCAGTTGGGATAATATGGTTAAATACTCAAATCTATGTCTTATTTATAAAATTATTCATGGTTTATCTTCCCCTCCCCTCCAACAGTTTGTCAATACCCGAACAGCTGATTCCTGCAGGACCAGAGGTGCAGCTAGGGGAGATTGTATCATTCCCTTTAGGAAAAGTGTATTTGGTCATACTGCTTTTTCTGTTCTAGCTGCTGCTGAGTGGAACCTCACCCCCATAATTATCAGAAATATAAACACGTATAGTTCATTTAAGATTCAGTTAAGGAAATGGCTTATTGATCATCAGAGCTGTCAACATTAACCTATTACTACACATGCCCTTGATGCACACTGTTGACTTTTTTTTTTGTTTTTTTTCCTTATGTGTGTGTCATGTTTTTACGTGATGTTTGTCCGATTGTTGTTTTGATGTGTTTAGATTGTATATTTTAATATAATTGATATTTTACTAAATGTATCTTAATTTTTTAGTGCTATATACTATGTAATCTTTTTTAGGGTGACTCTTAACATCTGTCTAGGGACTGCAGATGAAAAATAGCCTTTAGGCTAATTCTGGCATATTGACAGAAATGTTTATGAATATGCACTGTCCCTGTAATAAATAAATAAACAAACATACAGGCATAGTTTGACACCATTAAAACTTAAACACTTACAATCGTATTTTTTAAAAGAATTAATAAGGAATAACATATTTCATACGTGTGTAACGTGATTCAATGAACAATTACATGATTTATTAATGCCAACCATGAGAGTGCTTTGTCTCATACAAGTTTTCTTTCGGCAGCGCAGAGCTTGGTTTCATGCAGTACCTAGCCGTACCAGTTGCCATAAATCACAACATGTCATGATCTCATTCTTGGCTTCAGTTCGCGATGATCTCAGCCCTGCCGTACGTGACTTTCTGCATGTGCCTTGCTTCTAATGAGCGGGTTACGGTTGGCTAGGTTTTGCCTGCGCGGCCTGAGCAGCTTCTCTGCTCATTAAAAAGCACACGTTCATGAATACACAGAGTATAGGAATAATGTATGATAAACACACAGAGTATAAGAATAAAATATGAGTTTAAACTCACTCCCTAAACACTCAGTAGTTATACACTCAGTAGGAATAATGTATGATAAACACACAGGGTATAAGAATAAAATATGAGTTTAAACTCACTCCTTAAACACTCATTAGTTATAACATATTGCAAACCATTGATAAGGTGTATTAATATAGAAAAAGAAGGTGTATAAATATAGAAAAAGAAGGTGTATAAATATAGAAAAAGAACCTAACAATCAATCTAGGAATTAGGCCTTATGCAATCAATCTAGGATTTAGGCCTTATTCAACAGGAACCAGCAGATGGCAGGATTTGTTTTGCCATATGCTGGGACCCAATGACCAGGATTTCTGTTTTGTCTGAGTTCAGCTGGAGGAAATTATTTGACATCCATTTTTTAACTTCACAAAGGCAGTCGGTAAGTGAACTGGTCTGTGGATCTGACAGGCAAGTACATTTGTGTGTCATCAGCATAAATATGAAAAGAAATGCCATGTTTATGAATAATATGTCCAAGGGGAAGCAGGTACAAGGAAAACAAAATGGGTCCTAAGACCATCCCCTGAGGCACACCATATTTAACTGGACAGAACGAAGAGACATAGTTGTTTACAGACACGCAAAACTTCCTATAACTGATAAGAGCTACTAGCGTCAAGGCCATTTTGTTGCAGCACGAGACTGCCTCTCTACAAATGTTTGACTACCTGGTGAACGACAATGGCCTGGAGCTGCACAAGCACCTAGACTTTATAAAGGAACAGATTGCTAGATCACCGGACGCTAATGCAGCTCAAGGCCAGAAGGTACCATCCACTTCTGCCTGTGTGAAATCATCATTGCTCCAACAGCCAATTTGTATAGAAAATAACTTATAACACTTTAAGATCTTTAAGATGTTTATACCAACTTTCCTCGGACATGCACTCTCTTAACTTGGAACCGGTTCTTGATACCCTATGATATATGAGATATGATGGTGCCTGACCATTAAGGGCTTTGTAGGTGAGCACAAGGATTTTAAATTATATTCAGGATTATACAGGGAGCCAGTGCAGAGAAGTGGTTGTGGGAAAAATGTGATCTTTTTTAGCAAAAACACATCAAAATTGGAACAACTATAAACTACCAACTATTTCTTAATAAATAACCAGAAATAATCAAATTTTTTTATTTTATTTTTTATTTTTTTAGGTCATTTTCGAATGTACATATTATATAAGGAGGAAAATGGAACACCTGGAGAGGTGGTGAAGAGGGGAGAAAATTGAACAGCATAACAGGGCACATAGAAACAAACATCCACTCACATGTAAGCACAATTTAGAGTCACCAATTAACCTGCATGTCTTTGGACGGTGGGGGGAAGCCGGAGCACCAGGAGAGAAACATACAAACTCCACGCAGAAACGCAGACGACCAAAGTTTGAACCCTGGACCTTCTTGCTCTGAGGTGACAGTGCTAACCACTGCACCACCGTGCTGTCCTGCTTTTAGGTATTGTTTGTTTTTTTAGGCAAATTTAGAATCTATATTATAAATATGTTTTATGATGTAGGGGAAGCCGGAGCACCCGGAGAGAACCTACGCAGACACGGGGAGAAACATACAAACTCCACACAGAAACGCAGACGACCAAGGTTTGAACCCTGGACCTTCTTGCTCTGAGGTGACAGTGCTAACCACTGCACCACCGTGCTGCCCTGCTTTTAGGTACTGTTTGTTTTTTTTAGGCCAATTTAGAATTAGAATTGTTTTATGATGTAGGGGAAGCCGGAGCACCCGGAGAGAATCTGCACAGACACGGGGTAAAACATAGAAAGTCCACACAGAAACGCAGACAAAAATCAGAGTCAGGCCCAGATTTGAACCAGCACTTTTTTGTGGTAGGTTGGATTTTTCCCAGCCTCACAGGTGAGCTAAGCGTCGTATGTGCGGAGGGCTCTTGGTCGATGTTCTCTTTCTCAGCCTTCATCGCGGTGCCCGCACTTTCTAAAGCTTTTTTGCTGTTCAACTTTTCATTGAGCTCCTGGACCTCTTGTCGAAGTACGTCCTTTCCTCGGACCATGGCATCTTTTTCCATTGTCAGCGATTTATTCATGACCTCCAGCATTTGTTCACTTTGTAGTCTGGCGTAGAGCTCTTCAACCTCGAGTTGTAATGTGTGGTTTTGTTGGCTCAAGGCTTCATTTTCTTCTTTCATGACATTATTCTTGTCTACCAAAGCTTGTTCCTTTACAAGCCTTTTCTCCACCTTCTGAATTTCTTTTTTCAGGATGTTATTTCGCTGAGTTAGATTCTTTTTCTCTACTTTCATTGCTTTATACATTTCATCTATGACGGTTTTGTTTTCCATCTCCTCAATGCGCTGTTTGATTTCTTGATGGAGTTCATCGTTGTGTTGTCTTAAGGCTTCAATCTCCTGTCTCAGTGGACCAAACTTGACTTCATAGACTAGCATGCTATCACGCTTTGAGTAGAGCAAACGAAGTTCTTTAAGAAGCTCATTTTGTTTTGCAGAAACATCTTTTTTTTCTGATTTGAGGGCTTTATACTTGTCCTTCATGGCTTTTCTGTTCTGGATCCTTCTTGTAAGGCTCTGAATGAGTAGTTTGAGGTTTTCATTTTCTTGGCGCATAAATTCCATGACGTGCAACTTCTCCCCATACACGACACTGAACATCTTTTGATCTTCAAAATCTTTGTAGAGCTTCTGCTGTTGTTCTTTCAGTGCAGCGTTCTGCTGGCTGATGGCCACTGTTGACACTTCCATTTGATCAATCATTTCCTGCAGAGCCTTTTCATTACGGAGATCTTTGGCCATCTCCTGAATATCTTGTCTCAGGTTGTCATTTTGCTGGCTAATCGCCACATTCTCTGCTTTCAGTTGATTATACATTTCATCCAAAGCATTTAAATTTCTGCACTTTTCTTTGAGCTCCTGGATCTCCTCTTGTATGCTGTAATTCTGGAGCCTCACGACCTCAGTTTCCTCCTTCATGACCTTACACATTTCCTCCAAAGCTGGTTCATTTTGGAGTTTTTTCCTGAGCTCCTGAATCTGTTGTTGCAGTGCCCCATTTTGCTGGCTTGCTGCTAAGTGCTCTGCCTTGATGTTCTTACACTTCTCATCCCAGGCTTTGTCAGGTCGCATATGGTTTAGCTCCTGAAGTTCTTTTCCCAAAGCTTCCTTGGCTATTAAAATGGCTTCTTTTGCCACTTTCACAGCCATGGGCATTGCATCCAAATCTTTTTGAGTTCGGCTATTTTCATGGTGCTCTGCCAGTTGTTTTTTCTGATCTTGTTTCGGATACCTTTGCAGTTGGATATTAATGCCTTCAAGTTGTTGAATGACTGCTTCTAAGTCCATATCCATTTTTCAACAAGTTTCTTTTTCTGGGCTCTGTACACGAAGCTCAGTTGTAAATGATTCAGGTGTTAGATTGAACAGTTGAAGTATTAAAATGTGTTCCCTCAGTGACTTTGATCTTTGGAATGTTGAAGATGTCATAAAGTACAGGCAGTGACATCACATTCCCCTCAGAATGGTGTTTATGACATCATCAACATTATGACATCGTCAGAATTCTGATTGATAAAGTACAGGAAGTGACAGAACCTTTCACACAGCATGGTGTTTATGAAACGGTAGAAAGACAGAGGAGGTGGTGATCCTTTGAGCAAATTTGAATCTACACATTTTTATACACAGAACATGTCCTCCTCTTTGTCTACGTTTTCTTACATAAGAAGCAATCAATCACTCCCAAAATTTGGAGGCAATACTATTATCCAACTGCTGGAACACAAACATCCTCACACATTAACCCTTTTTGATCTGCCCTGTCCAAACCTGGGCGAACGTCCCAGAGAAAAATAACATTTTACATATCGATTCTGTCCTTATATGTCGTACTCCATGAATCCTTGCATTTGGACCAGAAGAAATGTAGTAAAAACTGGAAATGCACGATACTGTAATGTAGAGATTTGTAAAAGTGAAGTTGATTTAATCAAGCAGAGGCCTTTCTTTTCCATTTAGTTCCCAAAATCTCTGCATGTGCCAAGACAATTTTCCTCTTTTAATATCTTAACATAATATAGACTACCCCTGGCAAAGTTTTTATTATTTCTGTTCTGTATAATTCTTTATTTCCCGCTTTATTTCTCTTTTTGCAATAAAGATTCAAGGAGAGAAAAAAAATCAGATTATTCCAACACAACTGAATGCATCATCAGTCATCACTCACTCCTCCCTTTGCAAGCACAGAGCAGCAGCTAAGGTGTCCGACACGCTTTGTCGGCTCTTGTGCTGAATATGTGGTCCTCTTATTTGTCCAAATTTCACTTCTCTTTTTACTTCAAACAAACCAGAAGACTACTACTGATTTACTTCGTACGTATTCAACGTAGTGACGAAACGCGCTCTGTAGAGCAGTTTGTCCTTTTGGGCTACTGTAGAAACATGGCGGTTTTCTCTAAAAACATACTGGTTCATTATGTTATTATGTCCTTATACACCACTGAAAACATAGTTATGGATATTATAGTGCATTTCTGTCAGTAGATCCTTATTATTACCTTTTTTATTAAAGGTTCAGTCTGTAATATTTAGAACAAGGAAATCAGTGACACAAGTTCACATCAGGCACTGAAAGCAGTGGCGCACCATATGACGCTTCTGTAGATTATTACTCAATTGGCACAAAATTTAGCCGCATAATGAAGAGTCTGATCTGGAAACTCCCATGTGTTTATGGTCATATTATGTGATTACAAGTCTGTTTTCTGTTGCAAATGTTTCTTTCTTCCAAATGGAGGCATGACAGAAAAAGTTTGAGAGCCACTAATATTTGCACACTCTAATATCAAGACGTTCTGACCGTGCATCTATTATGCCCCACATCTAAAACATCCGGTCGCTTGATTTATTCCACAAGGCTAACAGAATAAGGAGAACTCTTACTTTGTGTTGAATTGTTCAAGAGGAATCTCTCTGGACTGGTCACGCTTCAGGGACAGACAGCTGGACACCGGAGACTCGGCTCTGCCCTCCTCGTCACTCGTCTTTCAACTAGCAGCACAGTCAGTGACACAAGCTGGTATATGTTGATACTGGTAGGCCTAACAAACAGACATCTTTCAAGACAATATTTTCATGACCTTTTATTTGAAAATAAATATTAAATGAATAGCATACAGATTTTTGTACATTCAACAACAAATGAATGCCGCTGAAACATGAGATTTGTGACACTGTATGTGCTAAAACCTTACACCCGCACTAATGGAGCTCAGGATTGATCTGGAGGCCGGCTGCTTTACTCCAAACAGTTTTGAATTGGACTGTGTGCCAGACCTTTTGGATGTGTAGAGGAACTCAAAATATTAATTGATCCTGTGTCGGGAGACTTAAATATGAAGTTATGCTGCTGTGCCTCCTCGTGCGTAAAAGCGCACAGCGTCTCTCTTAATGGGGAGACCCTTCACCCTATTTCACCCGCCCCGAAATTCACAAAATGTATCGTCCAAAATTCTGCCCGCAAGCAGCGGTGCACGCACAAGGTTTTCATGTGCTTCATGTGTTTTCCCAAGAGTGGACACTGAGCTTGGAACAGTACTTCAAGTTGAAATGAGGGTAGCGACGGTCAGCTGCGCCCGCATGGCTTCCATTTACATTGATCGTGCTATCAATGGTTTTTATTCGAATGATTTTATACATACATGTAATTACGGAGGTCCGGACCTCGGTGACCTCATACGACCATGCTTGTAACCACTCTGTGCTGAAGGAAAGTGTGTAAGTGCGTGCCAGCACAGTCGTGTCATGCGTGCATTTCTACAGTGCTGCACCCCTAAGCGAAAATATCTTCATGCGCGCCTGCAAGCTCACGACAGACAGTTTTTAGTCTTCAAGTCCCTTTGTGCTTCTACGGAGAGAGTTTCCCAGCTAAGCTGTGGTGGAAGGAGGGTTATTACTAATGACTCTCACATCCCTGAAACCAGCGTTATGCCTAGACTGATAAGTAAGACTCCTGCATTGTTTTGCACTGAAAACGGATGTCATCCCTCATCACAGTAGGCCTAAACACTTTCCTACAATGGTAATAACAAAGCAGAACCAGTGGAAACAACAAAATGACAGTAATCTTATTATTCAGTCCAAAGGCTCTCAGAAACACCGCAGGAAATTGTTGTTGTGTCACAAAAACTTTAAATAGCAGTAGCCTAGCCCAATGCTTATGTTCTTTTTTCAACAGGACAGGCCGTGAACTTTAACCTTTTCAGCCAATGTGATCTGATAGTTACTTTATAGGATACTTTTCTAAATGGAATTTAGCTGTGGTTTTTTATGTGCATTTTGAAGTAGACTATCTCATTAGAAAAGGTTGATGGAAACGGCAGCTTTCCCAAACAAAATCCTTAATTTCGCAAAAAAGTTTTTACGCTCGTTGAGGTGTTTTTTGCCTTTGTCGAAAAAGAGTAAATGCGCTAAATGGGAGGTGGAAACACTTGCCGAATAAGTATTGAACTCACGTCTGTTCAGCTGTTTCCCCCAAGTGAAAAAGAAATATACTTAAGTAGCACTTTTTTGGATGCACTTATTTTAATTGTACTATACTAAGTGTATATTAAATGTGTTATTTTGGAAATACTTAGTCAACTTTAAGATAATTGCAATATATTTTAATATACTTAGTTGTGTTAAAATGGACCTATTTTAAGTACCTTTACTGTAATTTAAATATACTTTTTTTAAATTGAACCATTTTGTGCTATACTTGAAGAACAGTTTAAATATATTTTAAATGTGTTCCCTGAACATTTTTATTAGCATTTCAGCATATTAGTAATTTATTACTAGTATACTCCAAGAGCCACTATTAATATCTTGGGAAGCTGCTTTATGAAACCATTCAGTGTGAGAATAATGCATCATTAATGCATTAAAAATATCTTGCAAAATGCCTTTTTAGCATAATAAAAAAAATTAGTTTAAAATGTATTTTACAACACACACACATACAGACAACTAAAAAACTTTAATTTTTGTTTACATTACAAAAAGAAATTCCTGTACATTAAAAGGTACAGCAGCATGTATCACATCTTGACCAAAATACCTTCAAATAAAAATAAATCAGTAAAATGATGACATATGATCAGTATTACTGAAAAGTACACTATACACATCCCATCATTAATGTTACCCATGGGGGTCCCTCACACGGTCCGGACTCTGGGCACAGCTCAGATGACCTCACGGCCGTCCCACTTCTGACACCATATGTGGACAAAGGCGAGAGCAGTCACCCTGCCCAGATTCAAACACAGGTCTACAGGGTACCAAACATGCAACTCTGACAGCAACGGCAGCCAGGCTCGTTGGTATGGCAGTCCAAGCGCTTACTCAAATGTGGTGGAGGTACTCGTCACAAGCATGCAGTACAAATGGTGGAACCAAACTGAAACTGAAAAATGTCACAATCCTTATCCTGTGGAGTAGAGGGTCGGTTATCGTTGAGTAGGACTCGTTGCATTTACTGCGACTGCACAGCATCTGTGGAAGCGAAAAGGAAATATGACATCATGTCTAACTGTTCTGATAATGCTAACTTTTTAGCTTCAGGTGAAATGGTATTCCACAAGGGACCCCTCCCAGTTAATGCTCAGTTCTTCCATTACAACATGATCAAAACATTACATAAACACTACTGTACATTCAGCCAAGGAGCTGTATATGATAAAACAACAAATAACACAAACATTCAGACTTGCTTAACAACTGTGCTGTCTACATGTCATTTCACATTAACACAGCAGTCAATTTGTGAAGTACAAAAGTAGCCAATTATTTAATGTAGAACAATATTTTAAACAAATATTCTTGTGAAAAAATATTTATTTAATCTGACCCCGTTGACATGTAGCGAGAGCAAGAACACTGATGGTGTGCAGGAGCCAGATATACGTATGAGCACATTGAGCTTGTGAGGGTCCAGCTGGTCCTTTGAGGATTTCGTGGCCTCTAAGCCATCTGAGTGAGGCAACGATCCCAGGAAGCCCTAAAAGAAACAAAATGCAGTTGCAAATGAGATATAATAAATATTCAGACAGGCCAGTACTTCCACCTAGTTTAGTTCTTTATTTTCCTTTCATTATAAACACTGTAATTCTATTCTTATAGCAAATCTTTATTATTATTCTTTATTTCATTTTCTTGAGCTAAGGCAGGAAATTCCAACTGTGGGTTTAGCATTAAGTTGGTTAAAGTTGGCAAATGGTAGGTTCAAATTTTATCAGTGGAATACAAAATTTTTATTAACATTAAAAACTGCCTTACAGCAAAAAGCAATACATTACTGTGACGTTAATTGCGTTACCTTCGTAACGCGTTACTCCCAACACTGTTTAAGGCAGTCTAAAGTTGCTGTCTCGATTATGAAGCTATTAAAATGCTAACTAACGTTAGCTAACAAATATATTATTACACGTGCTAGCATTAGCTAACGTAATGCACACCAGAGCTATCCATCAAATAAAATATTACCAAACCCAGAGTGAGCTCAACTTTAATTAACTTCACAATTGTGTTGTTTTGCTAACAATAACTTAATAAACTTATCAAGAAAGAAGATTTTTGCTGGTAGTATCTGCGTCTGTCCTCTCCTGCTTCCCCTCACCAGGCCTCTTTAGCACTTTTACATTTAACTTCTGCAGGGAGCTGACCGGATATTCTTCTCTTCTTTTCTTATTATGTCTGTGGTGTCCACCTTCCAAGGCAAGGCAAGGCAAGGCAAGTTTATTTGTATAGCACATTTCAACAACAAGGTAATTCAAAGTGCTTTACATAAAACATAAAAGCAACAGGGAAATATAAAAAAGTATAAAAGCAACATAGGGAAATTGAAAAAATACACATAAAAAAATAAATCAATAGTAAAAAGCTAAAAACAAAGAAAAAGAAAACAATACAGTAAATGTTACAGTGCAGTGTAAGTTATTAATCTACTAGTTAAAGGCAGTGCTAAAAAGAAAAATCTTAAATATTTAATTAAAAGCAACGGTAAAAAGAAAAGTCTTCAGTCTTAATTTAAAAGAACTGACAGTTTCAGCAGACCTGCAGTTATCTGGGAGTTTGTTCCAGATATACGGAGCATAATAACTGAACGCTGCTTCTCCTTGTTTAGATTTGACTCTGGGGACAGAAAGCAGACCTGCCCCAGACGACCAGACGAGAGGTCTGGATGGTTCGTAATGAAGCAGAAGATCAGAAATGTATTTTGGCCCTAAACCATTTAGTGCTTTATAAACTAACAGCAGGATTTTGAAATCAATTCTTTGACATACAGGAAGCCAATGTAAAGACCTCAGAACTGGAGTGATGTGATCCACTTTTTTGGTCTTAGTGAGGACTCGAGCAGCAGCGTTCTGAATCAGCTGCAGCTGTCTGATGATTTCTTAGGGAGCCCTGTAAGGACACTGTTACAGTAGTCGAGTCGACTGAAGATAAATGCATGGACAAGTTTTTCCAGGTCTTGCTGAGATATAAGTACTTTAATCCTTGATATATTCTTCAGGTGATAGTAGGCTGACTTTGTAATTGTCTTAATGTGGCTCCTCAAATTCAGGTCTGAGTCCATGACTACACCAAGATTTCTGGCTTGATTTGTGGTTCTTAACATTACAGATTGAAGTCGAGCACTGACTTTCAATCGTTCCTCCTTGGCTCCGACAACAATAACTTCAGTTTTATCCTTGTTTAATTGAAGAAAATTCTGGCCCATCCAACCGTTGACCTGCTCAGTACAGTTACTCAGCACCTGTATGGGATCATAGTCCCCTGGTGAAATGGTTATGTAAATCTGTGTGTCATCTGCATAATTATGGTAACATATTTTGTTGGTTTTCATAATCTGAGCCAGTGGAAGCATGTAAATGTTAAACAAAAGAGGTCCCAGGATGGAGCCTCGGGGAACTCCACATGTCATTTTTGTCAGCTCAGATGTGTGATTACCTATAGACACAAAGTAGTCCCTGTCCTTTAAGTATGATTCAAACCATTTTAGTACTGTGCCAGAAAATCCAACCCAGTTTTCAAGTCTGTCTAGTAATATGTTGTGGTTGACCGTGTCGAATGCAGCACTGAGATCTAATAATACTAGGACTGAAATTCTGCCACTGTCAGTGTTTAAATGGTCATTGAAGACCTTAACAAGAGCCGTCTCAGTGCTGTGGTGTGGTCGAAAACCTGACTGGAAGACATCAAAACAGCTATTTAGTGCCAAGAAAGCACTAAGCTGTTGAAAAACAGCCTTTTCAATGATTTTACTTAAA